>NC_142470.1:3107277-3417755 GCF_049115385.1 Moschus berezovskii
TCCTGCTCCAGAGCTCATCGTGGCTCCCTGGCGCCCTGGCTGGGTCCTGTCCTGCCCAGCCCTCTCTGGCCTGGCCGGGCCACTCCAAGATGCCCCTGACCTTCAGGGCTGACATGGCCCTGCTCCCAAATCTCTGCCCCAGGACAAGTACTCGGGCCTCTCAGACCACACGCAGCCACACCTAATCAGACCCCAACGCCGCTGCTGTGCTGGGGACAACGTCCTTTCCCCTTTCCCACGGGCAGCGTCGGCAGCAAGCAGGCCCTCTCACAGGGCCTGATGGAGGCCCAAGCAGGAGTCCCAGCCCCTTCCGAGCCCCGCATCCTTCCCGCCGCATCCCACTCCACAGACACAGACTCTGGCCATCGGCCAGCCGTCCAGTGGGGCTGGGTCAGGTAGGGTCAGCGGAGGCCACCCCAGGCTCGTGGGAAGATGGGCGCAAAGCATCTAAGAATACCCAGCACAGCACCCACAGCCTGTGGAGGCTGGGAAGTGCTGACTAAACCCCTGAAGGAACTATTTTTAGACTAATTCTCAGAGATTTGGACCCAAGGGTTCTGCACGGGGGGAGGGCTCCAGGCTGACCTCTGAACCCACACGCGTCGGGGCGTGTGCCCCTCTGTGCCCCGTGCACCTTGACCAGACCCCGAGGGCCTGGAGAGGCCAGCTAGGTGCCCGGGCACAGCAGGATGCCTGCCCGGCAGCAAGAAGCCCGCCCCTCCCCCCGCGCCCCGGTCTGTCTACCTACCCCATCACCTGTCCGTCTGCCTACCCCATCACCCGTCTGGCCACCCCTCAGCCGTCTGTCCCCATCCATCTGTCCACCCGGCCCCTGTCCGTCCATCTCTGCACGCTGTGTCCCCAGGATGGGGCTGCTGGCTGGGCCCAAGGACCTGAGTGGCAACCCGAGCTGTCCTGCAGACCCCTCCTGGGCGGCCTGTGGTCCCTGCAGGGAGGCCTCCGTCTGGCCAGTGAGTCAACACTGCCCTGAGATACCTGGCCTTTCGGCAGGACCTGTGTCCACCAGAAGCTGGTGGTCAGCAAAGACCCACGACCTCAGCCCCGGGAGAGACCCCAGCCCAGCCTCCAGGCGGGCAGGGCAGAGTGGGCGGTGGAGCCCCCCGGGGGCTCCATCAGCGCCCGGGGAGGGGTCACCTACCGTGCGAGGCAGCTGCACCCGGACGTCCGCGCTGTCTAGCGGGGAGTGGCCACCCTCCCGCAGCCTCCTCTCAGCCACGTCGGGCCCTTCCTGGTACTTCCTGCTCCTCACGGGGAGAGGGAGCAAGTCCCTGCCGGGCCCCCGCCAGTCCCCAGTGTGGTGGCTGTCTCCATTTTGCTCCTGGCAGGGGAAGGCTGGGCATGGCCAGTGGTTCGAACCAGCGCTCCCCAGCGCGGGAGGCGGAGGGTCGCTGACCTAGGCGGAGGTGCTCAGGTGCCCGAGGGAAGAGAACACAAGGGGCCCAGGCGGCTGGGGGGCGCAGGGAGAGGCAGGGCAGTGCTGCAGGAGCTCAGACTCCCCACCCCAAACGTCCAACTTCCTGGCTGAATGCTGGGTGACCGTGGGCGGCCCTGAACCTTCTCCACAATGGAGACCAGCGTTCAGTCCACTGTGGGAACCAGAGGCTCCGAGAGGGCAGGCCACAGCTCCAGGGCCACACAGCACCCTCCCCTGGGAGGTCCAGAGCGCCAGGGCCCACTGTTCTACCTGCAAGCAGACAGGGACGGGGGCTGGCCAGGACGCGGGGGTTCTGCCATATTTAAGGACCACGGCTTGACCCTGGGAGAGTCGAGCCTGGCTGGCAGGACAGAGGGGAGGGTGAAGGGAGCCCATGGAAGCCGTGGGGCCTCCGGGAGCCTCTCTGGGCGGGGTGGGGGGGGGGGCACCGTGCAGGGTCCTGGGCTGCAGAGGGCACATCGGTCTCCCTTGGCAAGGACCAGATGCAGGCAGGAGTCCCAGTGGACGTTTATAAGCTCAACACACACACCCCCAGGCTGGTCACGCCCTGTCCCTCAGCTGCCACAGGTCCCCACGTACCCCGGCTGGCCACCCAAACCCACTAACCCGCTCCAGGGGTAGTCTCAGTAGGTCCCAGGTCTCTGCGCTCAGCCTCTGCGTCCTCTTGGGTCTCGCCCCTGCAAGACAGCAGGCCCGGTCAGCTGGCACCAGGCCCAGTCTTTGAGGTCAGCCGGCCCGGGGGCCGAGGACTACCAGCTTCCCGCCTCCTTACCCATGTAGGGGCCAGCGCAGTGTCCATACAACCTCCGTGCCCCACCTGGACAAATACCCGGGTGTCCAGAGGGCTGACTGCACAAGGGCCGGGCAGAGTCTGGCTCGCCAGCCCCCCACCCCATGCTCCAGCTTCCCACCGAGTTCTGGGCCTGGCTCTTCCCCACCGGCCTTTGTGGCCACTGCTCCCTCCCCTGGGACGCCCTTCCTGAGCCTGTGCGACTGCGGGCCTCAGCCTCCGCTCCGCTGCTCCCGTGCCCGTCACCCTACCCTACCTACATGGCAGACAGGCCAGGTCCTCCCTGGGGGCCGAGCAAGCTCGCCTCTGAGGGCCAGGCCAGACGAGCCCAGGAAGTGCAGGGCGAGGGGCAAGCAAAGCCTCAGGTGTTGGTGGACACTCTGTGGGGTCCCGTCTCTGGCCTTGGACCTGTTACCCCATGGAGCTGGGTGCCCTCCTCCCCCTCCAGTCAGACGGGCAGGCCGGCATGTTGCCCACCCCCAGTGCAGGGGAGCTGTCTCAGATGCCCACTGAGCTGCAGTCACGGATGTGGTGGGCTGCCCTCCGACCCCCACAGCACCCGGTTCCCTGTGAAGCTGAGCCGCCCTGCGGACACCTGTGGTGAGGCGAGGGGAGCTGGACTAGGAGGCCGCGCCGTCCAGCCCCTCGTTGCGGCCAGGCATGCACGCCATGGCTCATGGCCACAGGGGGCAGGCCAGCTGGTTGCCCCCAGCCTGGCACCACCCCCGACCCCGAGCCTGGGCCTGGCTCCCGCACTGGCGCCCACCGTGGGGGACACGGTACCCAGAGGGGAGCCGACTCTGGCGGCCAGTCGTCCAGACCAGTGCAGACTGAACAAATGGAACGTCCGGAGCCTCACGAGGATGGGGCAGGCATCCCGAAGCAGCTGGAGGCAGTGGCTGGACTGCCATAACTTCCTTCCTGCCCTGGTCCCCAGGGCCGAAAGAAGCCACCCCCCACACCCCCACCCCCGCTCCCCAAAGGCCGAGGAACATGCCGGCCGGGCTGGGGATGCCAAGGGTCCTTGGAGGGGCATCTGTGGCCACCATCCCAGAGCTGGGGGGGGAGTGGCCGCCGTAGCCCAACCAGCCGTGCCAAGGTGTCCGCGGGCCTAGGACCAGGCCGGCTGCCAGCCCCCAACCCTGCTGCTCAGCCCCCACAGTCAGGCCAGGCCTGCTGCTGCCCCCACGGAAAACGGCCGCTGGCCGGTGGGCCTTGGCCAGGCCCCGAGCCAGAGGGGCACAGCCTCGACCCACAGCTGAAGGAGAGGAGCAGAAAGCGGGACCCCCGCTGCCCACCACGCCCTCACAGGGAGTGAACAGAGGAAGGGAACCCCCGTCCCACGGCGCCTGCTCACCCCAGCCGGCGGCGACTCCTCTCAGCTGCCCTCCCCCGACCCCCTCGAGGCCCCACGCGGCTTCCCCACCCTGGATGCCAGGCCCCAGCCCCACACGGCTGCTCCCGTCCGCCCCCCGGCCCCCACCACCAACGGCCCCTCCGAGCCACGCCCGGCTCCCGGGCGGGTCCCCACAGCCCACACGGACGGTGGGTGGAAGGCCCTCCGGCTGGGCCGGGCTAAATGCACCCTCTGTCTGCACGGCGCGTTCTGAACCCGGCACTTCCAACGGTCCTAGGGCTGAACCGGCCCTGACTGGGGGCATTCAGGCGCCACTGGCTGGCTTGCTGCCCTGCCCACCCGGGGGTCGGGCCTGGAAACTTCCCGAGGACTGCCCACTGCCACCCAGCGTGAGCCCCTCACCCTCATCTCTGTCCCTACCGGGCATCTCGACACGCCTTGTTCCACTCGCGGGTCTTTTAGCTGCCCAGCCCAGGGCCGCTGGCTCCATCCTTGTGTTCACTCCCTGCTCCTGGCGGCTCCACCTTCGGAGTCCGCCCGGAACCACCCTCCCAGCCCTGCCCCATGGTCCCTCCTCCATGCCAGGGCCCGAGAGATGCCCCAGGGTTCTGGGTTGGATCTTCCTGCTCACTGGACCCTGCGGGACGCCCCAGCTATGGGGGTGGGACTCATACAAGGTCCATGAGGCCCCCATCCCCTCCCCTGTCCCGGGGCCTTTGCACGGCTGTTCCTTCACCCAGGCTGCGGTTCCTCCCCGAGCTCCGGGCACCCTCCCTGCCCTCCTTCACGTCTTCGCTCAAATGTCATGTACAGATTGAAGGTTTGGGTCCCCCAGATTTCATATGCTGAAGCCCCAGACTCCCAGGCGATAGTCCAGGCAGCGGGGCCTGGGAGGTGATGAGGGTGACTGAGGCTCACAGGAGACAGAGAAGCCCTCGGGGGGCACACCCTCTCAGCCCCGCCCCCACCCCGTCTGCGCTGCAGGACGAGGCCCCCCACAGAACCCCACCACATGGATGCCCCGCTGCTGGACGCCCAAGCCCCAGAACCTTGAGGAGTAAGTGTCTGCCGGCAGGCCACCCTGTCTGTGGGCTTTCTTACGAGGCTTGAGCTGGCCGTGACAGCGGCCTCTGCGTGGCCCGCCTACTGCTATACTTACGGCTACCCCCACCCTGCCGCAGATACCGAGCCAGCCCCCAGAGCGCCTGTAACACGACTGGCTTTCTGCACACATCACTTCTGATCGCTGCTGTGGCCCTCAGACTTGGAAAGGACCCAGCACATAGTAGGTACCCTAAGAATGGAACAAGTAGCCAGTGTTTACTGAGCGCCAACTGTGTGAGGCTGTGTGCAGCTTCACGCGCTGTCCCCTCCAGGCCATCCCTGGCAAAGAAGGTCCCGGCCACCCTCCAGGACCGTGGATACGGGGCCTCAAGACAGGGCAACAGCCTGAGAAGGCCACAGAGCCCCGGGGGGGAAAGCCAGAGTCAGGATGGGCCGTCGGGCCACAGGCGGGCCTGCGTGGGGCAGGGGTGACAGGGCAGGCTCACCTGGAGAGCCCTGGAGGGCCAGGCTGAGAGGAGCCGGAGAGGAGACAGACATGGGGTCAGGTGAGCGCCCGTGGCCCCATGGCCCTGGTCTGTCCATCACGGGAGCCTGGGTGGGCTGAAGGCCACTTGCTAAATGCACAGACGGACAGAGGGCTGGTCTTCAGCCCTCCCAGGGCGTGAGTCATGCCCTTGTCCCCACCCAGCCACCTTCCCGGGATGACCAGCTGGCCCGCTTCTCAGACGTGGACACGGTGGCTCAGTGAGGTCACCTGGTCAGCCAGGGTCAGAGCCCACAGCCTAAGCGGTCACTCAGACATGACACCGATGGACACCCCCACCTCCAGAAATGGCTGGGAGTGGTGTCCAGGGACTCCTACTGCTCTGGGGCCAGGGCACCCCGAGCAGGGCCCAGAGGGTGAGGGAACTGTGGCGGGCACAAGCAGGGGCGGCGGCGCGGATGGGCGTCCCACAGAGGGGGCAGGCGGGCAGCCCCCCAGGGCTCGGGACTGACTCCCTCATCCTGCGCGCCAACCATGCTGCCGAGGGTGCAGGAAACTGTCCGGCGCGCCCCGTCCCTCAGGCGCCCCACTGGAATGGGCAGGGGTGGGCACACCAGGCACCTGGGGGGGACAGACTCTGACCTGGGGCACCGGCAGCCAGGAGGTGGCCCCACCCACCCAGACCGGCTCTGGGACCTCTTTGCTGAGGTGGGGGCAGCGAGGGCCGTGAGGGCCACACGGACTGAACCCGGCTGGGTCTGGGTCCTGCAGATGCGCATGGCACCCTTGTCTTTATCGAGGCAGGGAGGAGAGGCCCTGAGGCCTGGCCTCCAGCCAGCCAGTGACCGCCAGGCCCCGCACCACCGTGGCCTCGCTGGTGTCACAAGGCCACGCCCACCACAAGGGCTGTGGCTGGTCCCCCTGACCCAGGCCAGGGTCTCCCTCTTCCTGTGAGGACGCCCCTCCACCAGGGCTGGTTACACCTCCCCCCACTACCAGGCTCTGGGTTTGCAGCTGCTCCCCCAACACCCACCGTGCCCAAGCCAGTTCCCAGAGACAGTCTCCCAGCTTTCCGGAAACTGGGCCAGACCACCGCCGGCGCTCAGCGTGCCCCAGAATGAACCGGTGACTGAATAAATCAACAGGCGATGCCACTCCTGCAGACAGCCCTGCTGCGGCCCCCGCCCCACCCCAGGCTCACCGGACCCGGGGTCTCCTCCGGGGCTGCCTAGACTCGGGATGCCGGCCTGCCTCCAGCAGCGGCATCCCCGGGCCCCCGGATCTGCCTCCTCAGGCCTGGGCCCTGCTGCCGTCCTCTCAGGAGGACGGCCTCATCCAGCGTCTGCTGGCGGCCTTGGGGGAGGAGGCTTCCGGGGGCCCTGGCGGGGAAGGGTCTGGCCCCGGGCAGAGCAGAGGACTGGGCGCGGGGAGGACAGAGGCCGCCTTGTTCCTGCCCCGCCCCGTGGCCCCCTCTGCCTGCCCGCCTGGAGCAGAAGGAAAACACCAGGAGAGCGGACAGCCGCCGGGCCGCGCCTCCGGGGGAGTCCTTCCAGACGCTGGGCCCAGCCCTGCCCCCACCCGCTGCTGGGGTTCCCAGAGGGCGGTCTCGTAGGGCCAGGCATGCCAGGGGGCTCTGGGCAGACCTGCCACCATTGGGAGGCCTCGCCTGCGGGGCAGACGTCAGCGTGGTTGGGATGGGGTGGGGAGCGAGCGGGGGAGCCATACTGCACCCCACCCCGACTGGCCACAGCGCCCCCAGAACGAGGGCGGCGGAGGGTCCCAGAGCCTCTGCTGCCTCCCTTCCATCTCAGAGGGTGACGCGTGCCCCCGGCTTCCAGACTGGCCACTGTCACAAACCCACTAGTGTTACAGCCCAGAACCCTGGAGACCCGACACCGCAGCCAGACAGGCCAGGGGGCTTCAGAGGTCGGGGCAGGTGGGCACCCGGGGAACCCAGCCATGAGGGACTGGGGGCCAGACTCCCCGGAAACTTGAGAGCCGCGGGTGGGGGACTCCGTGAGCTGGACGGGAGGGGACGGCTAACTGCCTGTCCAGCTCCTGCCCCACACCCCCCGCGGTGCGAGAGGCTCGCGAGGCCACCCCTCCCCTGCCTCTCCCCTCCCCTTCCCCTTCCTGATGCCCCTGCCCTCTGCCCCCCAGCCCACGCTTATTAATCTACCTGCCTGGAGGAGCGTCACTGACCTGCACGGGGTGAGCCCGCCAGTGAGATTACAGGCTCTGCGGCGATCAGCCAGCCTCAGCTGATCGGCATGCGGCCTCTGGCTGGTTGGGCCCCCCTCCCTCCTTCCAGCAGCCCCGTCCCCACTCTGTCCCTACAAGAAGCCCTCCCCCAGGCCCAGCCCCACCGCCTGGAGGCGTTCCTCAGTCTCAGAGGAGGGTGGCGACCTCCTCCCCGTCCTCATACCTGATCTGGTGACAAACCTGGGGGGCTCACTCAGGGTGACCCCAGGCCCTCGCTGCCCCAGAGGCAGGAAGGATTGGCCCCAGTTCCCCTTGCCCCGCAAGGACCTTGTCTGTCCGTCACCACTTTCCATCTCCGGATCCAACTTGCCCCCAGCACCCCATCGTTCCCCCACCCCCCACCGTGAGCTCCAGAACAGGCAGGTAATTGGCCTCAGACGCTGACGCCCCCTGGGGACAGGGGCTCGACACCTTCTGAGGGACCCTGTCCCTAACCTGGCAGCTCCGTTAAACGTTCTCCAGTCTGGGGGCAAACCCCACCAAGCCCCACAGCATGAGCCAGTGCCCACCAACCGCCAGTGGCCCGTCTGCCAACCCCTGCCTTCCCAGGCCCCTGCACCTGAGCTAAGGTCTGAGCCTGGGGCAGGGGGCGTGGGACCTCCCACTCCGGCCCGTAACTCACCTTGGGCCTCGTAGCCGGCCAGGTCTGGCTTCTCTGCAGCCGCCGGGCTGGCCAGCCGGCCCAACGCCAGCTGCAGCTGTGCCACGTTCATGCGGGCCGTGAGCTCCCCGCTGCGGTCCCCGATCTGCAGTCAGGCAGGGCTGGGTTAGCAGGCTCCCACGGGACTGCCACTGCCCTGGGGCTCCAAGGGCACCGGGCCCCACCGTGTGGTCTCCCGGGGTGCGGACAGCCCCCCACCGCCCAGTCCAGCCGTGCCACGTGGAGCCTTTCTCAGCCCTGCATCCCCGGGAGCCCTGGCGAGCACCCTCATGGCAGGGAGGCGTTGTGCTTACCCGGGAGCAGGACACCGGAAGGGCAGGCGGGGGACCCGAGTGCATCTCCAGGGCCCCTCCAGTCAGGTCCTCCCCTGACCCGAGCTCCCCTGCCCGCCCCCCACCTCCTGGGCACCTGAGGGCCTTGCCCACCCCTGGACATGGGGTGGTGGCGGGTGTGGGCAGCACTGGGGAGGGGGGGGACCTGGCTCTGCACCTGGGGCTGCTTTTGGGGCCGAGGAGCGGGAGGCGTGAGGCGAGGAGGGGCCAGCCTGGAGCCAGGGCCCACCCGCGCCCACCGACCCAGGGGCAACCCTGGCCACGGTGGGAGGGCCTGGGTGGACAGGCCCACTTCCCTAGGAAGGTGCCTGGTTGAGTGGTCCCAGGGGAAGACCCTCCCTGCGGGGTGGCTGTGCCTTCATGCCTGGGACTGCCCCGGCAGGTTGTTTCCACGTGGGTGTCGGGCGCAGGCATGGCACGGCCCAGCCTGGCGCCGGGACAGCAGCACTGGAGGACGACTTTCCAAAGGCAATACTAACGCTCTAAGGGGCGAGAACGGCCCCCGCAGCCCCTCCCAACCAGCTGGCTACAGGAAAGGAGGGGCCACCAGGCCTGTGAAGCCACGGGGTGGTGGGGCCCCTTTGCGGGAGACGGCAACAGCCAGGAAAAAGTCCAGGGCACACGGAGGCATGTGGCCCATATGTCTGTAGGCAATGCCAGGAGGGGCTGGGGGAGGGCTCCAGCGCTGGCGAAGGGCAGGCTCGGGGGCTGAGGGCAGGGCAGGCCCGGCTCACCTCCTGGGAGATCTCCAGGTGCTTCTTGGCAAAGGTCAGGGCCTGGGCCGGGCTTCCCATGGATACGTAGGCATTCCCCAGGCTCCAGCATGCCCGGCCCTCGCCCACTCTGCCAGGGAGGGAAACTGAGTCCATGTCTGTCCGCCAGGCCTGCCAGCCTGCCCACTCAGTCCCGCCGTCCCAAGCCCCCATTCTCCAGGGGGTCAGGCCCCCCACCATGGGAGGTGGTGAAGGATGAGGAGGGTAAGTGGTCCAGATGTGACCTCGACCACCCTCTGGTGGCCGGTGAGGCTCTCACCCTGGTGGCAGCTCATTCCCTTGGCTCATTAATTTTTAAATTGAGGTAAAAGTAACCTCAACCCCCGTAAAGCGCACAATTCAGCGGCTCTGCGTTCATTTACGATCCACAGTCCTCGCCTCTGACTACTTCCAAGACATCGTCACCCAAAAGAAAAACCACGGCCCCTTGAAGCCTCCTGGCAGGGCAGTTTTTCGGAAGACCCCTCCTTTCTCCAGCCGCGAGCGGCTCTGGCCTGTGGACTCTGAGCTTTCTTGCTGTAGCTGCTACCCCCCCAGACCTGCAGGCGCAGCTGTGCGCTCAGGGGTCTTGTCAGTCGGTCTGTCTCGCTGCAAAGACTGACACGCACGCAGGTGTGGAGGGAGGGAGGCGGGAGGGGGCGATGGGCCGGCCCAGTGCCCAGGGGTCTCCCCAGTCCCTCCCGGTGGGCGGCGCAGCTGACCGACGGAAGAAGGCTGGGCCCCGGGGGGCGTGCCCTGGCATTCAGAGGCAGAGCGGGGCTCAGACCCAGACCAGCGAGCCGACGGGCTGCTGCGGCCGGCCTGGGGCCCAGCAGGCGGCCGGAGCCCTGGGCCTGCGCCCGTGCCGCGCACCTGTCGGCCAGCTCCTGGGCGATGAGCAGGTGTCGGAGGTGGAACTCGGCCGCGCGCTCGTAGTCCTGCAGCAGGGTGTAGGTGTTGCCCAGGCTGTAGCAGGCCTGCGCCTCCACCGCCTGGTCCTTGAGCTGCCGGGACAGCTGCAGCGTCTTCCTGGGGAGGCGGGGCGGCAGGGGTCACCCAGGAAGGGAGGGGGCTTCCAGGGTTCCCCTCCACCGGGGGCCAGGGCATTGCTCGTGCTCCCCAAGCCCCCTTCCAAGGGGCAGATGGGTTGGGGGGGGGCGCGGATCCAGCCCCAGGATCTCCCGGGGGCGTCTCTCTGGGCTCCATCAGTTGCCCCTGTGGGGCGACACAGAACACCGCTTCCCCGCATGGCCCCTGGGGAGGCCGGGCGGGCAGGCCTTGGGGGAGGCGCCTCCCTGGCCTGGTGTCCAGGTGCCCTCGCCTGTGTCCTCCCAGGGCCCACCCTCTCCCTGGCCGGGCGGTGAGGGGCTGCCTACTTGTAGTACTCGGCAGCCACGTCAAAGCGCCCCAGGAAGATGTGCGCGTTGCCCAGGTTGCTGTAGGCTCTCCTCTCTGCCGCTTTGTCTCCAAATTCCTTAGCGATGGCCAGGCGCTGAGGATGCAGACACGAGGCCTGGGGTGGTCATGGGGCAGCCCAGGACCTGCTGCCGGTGGCGGGGTTGCCCCCTGTCCAACACAGCCAGCCCAACATCCGTGTGCCCAGAGGCCAGCCCAGGAGCCCCAGTACCCAGCCCAGCCAGACTGCTCACCTCCTTGTGGAAGGTCGTGGCCTCCGTGAAGCTCCCCAGCAGGTAGTGGGTGTTGCCCAGGTTGCCGTAGGCCCTGCCCTGGGCCGCCCGGTCCCCCAGCTCCTTCACCAGGGACAGGTTCCTCCTGGAGGCCGAGTGCGTGTGAGCCGTATCCCTGCCCGCAACGCCCTGCCGCCTGCCTAGGCCAGAGGATGCTGAGCCCATGGCCCCCAGGGGTCATGACCCCTAATGGGGGCAGCTCAGTGCTGAGCTTGAGAACTCTGGTTTTCAGGCGCCAAGGCACGTCAGGCCAAGGCCGGGGGTGGGTGTTGTGGGGAGGGGGCCGCCCGGGGCCCAGCCCTCTCTGCTCACTCGTAGAACTCGGAAGCCCGGCGCAGCGTCTCACGGACGGCAGGCGGCAGGCGCCCCGGGTCCTGCGCGGCATTCCAGGACAGCTGCTTGCCCTTGGCGTGGTACACGTTGCCAATGTTGTACAGAGCCCTCGCCTCCCCGACCTGGCGGTGACAGCGAGACCGGGGCTGCCTCCAAAGCCACAGTCCCAAGGAGCCGGGGGCCCAGGCCCTGTGCGCACAGAGCTGGTGTTCCCACAGCTTGGTTCACGGTCCCCCCTGCCCCTGGGGCTACGAGCGCAAGGGCATCACCTTGTCCAGACATAAGGTAGGGGTCATAAGGAGGAGCCTGTCCCTCCCGGGCCCCCCCTCTGCCCCCTCCGAGGGCGGCCAGGCCCAGTCAGCACCCTGTCCATGGTAGTGGTGTCATCCACGCAGAGGCAGGGACGCTGACCCCACAAGGTCGCCGGGAGGACACTGAGCAGAGACTCTGTCCAGGCTTCCTCCCAGAGCCACCCCCACCCCCGTCATGCCCTGGCCCAGGAGTGACGGGGCCTGTCGGTGGATTCAGCGGGGAGGTCGGTGAGAGGGGAGCAGGCATGGAAGATGGGGCCCGGGACTCGGCCCCACGGCCTCCGCGTGAGCCAGAAGCACCCTCATTTCTGGGCAGGGACCATCCTCCATCTTCCTCGCAGCACCCGGGGCCCTGGGTGGTGTCCTCTGGGGCCCCAGTCCCAGCCAGGGACCCAGGCCAGCGCCGCTTGCCCACCTTGTCCCCCTGCTCCTGGGCGATGTCCAGGTGCCGCTGGCAGCAGACGACGGCCTCGTCAAAGCGGCCCAGCACCTTGAGCGTGTTGCCCAGGTTCCCACTGGCCTTGGCCTCCCCCATGCGGTCACCGATGGTCCTGGAGGGCAGGAAGAAGTGAGGGGCCGAACCGAGGGCTGAACCCAGCGTGGAGCCCGGGTGAGGGCCTCGGATGACCGCGGGTACCCCACATTCTCTGGGATGGTGCTGAGTGGGGGTCCCGTGGCGAGTGGGCCCAGCCTAGGATTGCCCCTCCGCCAGGCCAGGTCTCAGGGAAGCCCTGGTGAAGCCCGGTTTCAAGGCCGGGAACCACAGGAGTCTTGCGATGGGAATTAACCCTGATAGCTCTATCAGCGCACATGGGCACCCACGCTGGCTGGTCCTGAGAGCAGGGCTCAGTGCTGGATGGGGAGGCCTGGGGCCAAGGTGCTCGGAACCGAGAAGCCCGGCCCCCACCTGGGAGGTCTGAGGGCTGGGGTGGGGGGCGGACAGAGAGGGTCAGCAGTGTGGGGGGAGCTCTGGAGGCCAGAGAAGAATGGAGGCCTTGGGAAAGGGGGGCATGTGGGAGGGTGGGGGTGGGCCGGGGAATGAATGGGCGGGGCAGGCAAGGAGGAGGTCTGCTGGGGTTCGCGGAGGAGCAGGGCTGGGCCCAGGGGCAGGCCGTTCCGCACGGGGCGTGTGGGGTCAGGGTCCGCTCACCGGGCCAGCAGCAGGTCGTGCTTGTGGTACTCCAGCGCCCGTGCATACTCCTTCAGGTAGAAGTAGGCATTGCCCAGCTGGCTGTAGATGGCACTCAGCGTCTTCAGGTCCTCGGTGCCCACCTGCACAGCGGCCTCAAAGAAGGCCACGCCCGCCTTGAAGTCGCCCGCCTTGCACAGCCGCTCACCCTCCAGGGCCAGCTCTAGGCACGAGGCCTCCATCCTGGGCAGAGAGGACGGGTCAGGGGTCCCAGCAGGCCTGTTAACGCCATCAGGCCTGGGGCCCTGGCTCCTCCTTGCCACCCCAGGGCCCCCAGGACGGCTGGGGCCTGGCTCCCTTTGGATGAATGCACAGAGGCAGCTCTGGGTCGGGCGGCGAGCCCACCCCAAGGCCAGCACGCTGTGTGGCTCGCCATGCCAGAGCCTCCCTGCCTGCCCCCCCACCCTGTCCCCAACCCCGGGACCCAGACTGCCGGGTGAAGGCATGAGTGCAACTACAGCCACCCCTGCAACTGGAGGACACGGCCGCCCTCCTGACTCCCGGCCACTGGGCGGAGGGGCTGCCCCTGGGCCGGGCGCCACCTGCCACCCTCCAGAGGGGCCACAGCGGCCTGGGGCAGGCTCTGATGCCCGCCGAGGACAGGAGGCTCACAGGATCACGAGACGGTTGGGGCCACACCGGCGGGAGCCGATCCCAGCCCCTTCCCTGTCCTGCGTCCTAGAGTGGGGCCCACCCTCCAAGCTCTAGGAGGGGACTAGGCTGTCCCTGTGCCGGCCTCCTAACCTCTGGGGCAAGGCTGCATCTGAGCCGATGTCCTGCCCTGGGGCCAGAGGAGGATGGGGGTGGCAGGCACAGGAGGAGTCTTGGGGAGGCCTGAACAGAGGGCGGGGGCTCCTGCCGCCCCGCCCCGCCCCGCTGAGACGTTCCGCAAAAGTGCGCCGGAAAGGTGGGAAGCGGCTCAAGACCCCGACCCCGTCCCCTTACTCCCACCGCCTTTGCATGTCGCCAGAGCTCGTGGAAAATGCTGAGTATCTTAAAGTGTGCTCGGCAAACGGCCCGCTGCACCCCCGAACACATCCCCGCCTCATTAGGACTGAGCAATGACCAGGAATTACCAGGGGAGCCAACGTATGTCCCTAAGAAAAAGGCAATGTTTTTTAGGCCAGTGCTTCTCAACCATCCTATCCAAAGGCTCCTCTGAGACAGATCACAGCGCCCATTCGCGCTGCCCCTGGGTTGTCGAGAAAACCGGGTGACACCTCGAGAACAGGCTGGGGCGCAGCTGTGAACCCCCAGAGAAGCTGAGCCCTTGCCCTGCACCCCACAGGCTCAAGGCATTTCCCAGGCACCCCCCATGTCGGGGTCACTCCTCCTCTCCTCCCGGAGGCTGCAGGGCCCACACCTGGGGACCCCACCTGACCCCAGCCTCCCCGAGACTCAAGCAGAGCCCCACAGCCTCTGAGACCCGGCTGTCAGACCCGTCAGCGTTTCCTGCTGACAACATGCCCGCCTCACCAAGTGCCCTGGGCAGGGCCCTCCAGACGCCACGTCACTGCCCATGGGCAGCGGCACCCCCACTGCCGGGGCCACGCACGGGGCTCCTTAATTAAGGCCTGCTTGTCCCTGCCCAGCTGCTCACCACACAGCCAGCTGCCCTCTCCTCCCTGGGGACTCTGGGTCTAAAACGTGGGCGTTTCTGGAGCCCCGAGGGCACTGGCCCCAATCTGATCACAGGAACAGCCCCCTCCCTGCCCAGACACACGGCAGCAGTGGCTCAGAGCAGAGGTTCCTGGAGCAGGCAGGGTCCTGGGCCTAGGCATCAAGGGTGCAGGGGTGCAATGCCAGGGTGTCTGGCCGTCTCCAGGAGCACCAATGGGGGGAGGCCTCCTCCTGGGGAGGCGCCGGGCAGGAGGTCCCAGGCCGGGAGTCCCACCCCCGCCCTTGCAGGTGCCCGTCCGCCCGACGCACCTCACCCCCCGCAGGTCTCGCATCTTCTGCACGTAGAGCCATAGCTCCAGGCCCACGGGCAGCAGCAGTGGACGCGGGCGCCGGGCGCCATATACCACCTTGCACACAGCCTTCTCGGCCAAGCTCAGCGCCGTGGGCGGGGCAGCAGCCGGCATGCTGGGGGGCTCCGGACCTCCTCCCCGGCCAGCCGGTCCTGGCCGTGTGCTGGCCGTGGGGTCCCCTGCCCACCCTCCACCCTCACCCCAGGGCAGCGGGCTCCCTCAGACGCCCCAGGTCTCCGGCAGGTCCTCCGCGTCCTCCCAGGGCCGGTGGCGGATCAGAGGATCAAGGGCAGCTCAGAGCCGGGATCAGCACCGTCAGCAGGACGGGGGGGGCGGGGCCCCGGGAGCCTGTCCACACGCTCCACTCAGGGGCCGGCCCACAGCCGGGGCGCAGCGGCAGCGCCCACGCCCCCCGCCTCTTACCGCCCCCCGGCCCTGTGGCCGGTTTGGGGCCAGAACCGGGTCACACAGCACAGAGGAGCTCGGAGCACCTGGTCAGTTTGTGAGAGCAGCGAGGACCCCGTGTGGGTGACCCCCCACCGCCGTCCCAAGAGCTGGGATGGGCAGGGTCTTCACCTGGCCCCGCCCAGTCCTCCTGGAGGCCGGTTCCCTGCACCCCTACTGTGTCCGCCCCCACGCCCAGCCTGGCCTGCAGCTGGGTCAATGGGGGCACAGGGTCCAGGTCACCCTGTTAGTCCCCCGAGCCTCCAGGACACTGCTGTCTGACCAGCGCCTGACTGTCGAGTGAGCTCCAGGCCCCAAGTCTCACCCAGGCGCCGGGCCTGGAGGGGCCCCGGGGGCTGGAGGCTTGAGACGAGCAGACACCCTTCAACCCAGCTCCTTTCCTGAAACCTGCCGGCCCCCCAGCCGCCTTCGCAGCCCCCTTCCAGCTCCTCCAGCACCGTGGCTGATAAGGAGACCAGAGTGAGCCTCTCTGGACAAAGGGCGGAGCCTCTGGAGCAGCAGCGGCAGTGAGGGGGAGCTCAGTGCCGAAGCCCAGCTCCGGGGCTCAGTCGGGCAGAGCAGCAGGGAGAAGCCTGAGGCCCCTCGGGGCACTGCAGTGGCCCACCCCTGCTGGGCGCTCTGTCCCACTCCGTGAGCAGCCCCTCCTGCCAGGTCGCTCGCCTGTCTCAATCACGGGCCTCGGCCGGGGAGGAGGCCCAGCGAGGCGGCAGCAGGGAGCCTGGGACAGGGAGGTAGAGGCTGGGCCCAGGGGCAACGAGAGCCAGGCTGGGCCCTGACCCCCAGGACCACCTGGGTCTGAGCAGAGGCAGGAACCCTTGGATGGGGGGAGGGCGTCGGGAGGCCTGGGGCAAAGCCACCCAGGACACTGACCCAGGCCATCATCAGCTCACAGGGTCGGCAGACGCTGCTGCTCTGGCCGGAGCAGGGGGGAGTCTGGGAAGGCGCTGGGTGGGCGGATCAAGGGTGCGAGGATGAGCACCGAGGCCAGCCGCCCCCCTGTCTGCACGGTCCTCGCTTCTCAGGGGGTCCAGGGCAGGGCACCCTCCTCCTGGCCCTGAGGCCTCTGTCCACCCCGGGATGGCTCAGCTGAAGGGCAGGACTGGGCCTGGACCATCTCCTCCTTGCCCAGATCCTACCAATAAGCTGAACC
The DNA here is from genome assembly GCF_049115385.1 of Moschus berezovskii. Classification (NCBI taxonomy): domain Eukaryota; kingdom Metazoa; phylum Chordata; class Mammalia; order Artiodactyla; family Moschidae; genus Moschus; species Moschus berezovskii. The sequence continues at coordinate 3,123,543 of NC_142470.1, forward strand.
CCCAACCTCTGCACCCTCATGTCAACCCCAGGCCCTTCCTCCACCTCCCGGAGCAGCAGCCCCCCAATACCCGCACTGCAGGCCATCCTTTCCCCTCCCCCACGAGACCACCCACCCTGGCCAGGCCCACTTCCTTGCTCAGTGAAGAAGGTTCTGGAGGTCTGTCTTTCCACAGCACCTCCGCAGGCCTGGGGAGCTGCGTGGGAGCTGCGTCCACTGGGGACACACTGGAGCTGTGGCACCCTGAGGCCACCGCTTTAGTATCGGCCTGCCAAGCTGGCCTGCCTGTCCCTGTCCACTGCCCAGGACACCACACTGCAGGACGGCGGGGCCTCCAGCAGGCCTGTCCACCCAGAGGCTGCCTGGGCGCAAGTCGGGAGCTACCTGGGGCTCTGGCCCAGACTGGCCAGGGTTTTCAGGGCCCAGGGCTGAGGCCCTAGTTCCCCCTTCGCCAGCCTCACCCCTCAAACCCAGAAAGGAGCAGCCCATACACCTGGGATTTGCCACGTGGGCTAAACGGGTGCCTAACTGGTAACTGACAGTCCCCCACAGCCCGTGGAGAGGCCGGGCCCGCGGCCTCAGAGGCCTCAGGGACCACGCTGCCTGCCGCAGCCGGGCCACGTCCACCTGTCAGATCCGCTCTCCAGCACCAGTGCGGCCCGGAACATCTCTCCTTCAAAGTGGCTGACCAGGGTCAGCCTTCCCAGCAGCCAGACCACAGTGGCCAGGAGGCAGGGCACCATCTGCCAAGCTCCCGCCACCTGCCCACTGGCTCACCAGTTAATGAAGTGCTTATTGACTGCCCATTGGCCGACCTTGCTGCTCTGGCCACCATGTCACCCCCGATACCCCTCCCGCCTGTCCTCGGCATCCGAGAGTAGCCGTCAGCCCTGGCCCCTACTGCCCTGCCCTCTGCCCACACAGTCCCCCACCCACCTGCCTCCCCAGATGGCCCAGGGTCCCCTGGGCAGAGACTCACCAGGCGGGGTCTGGATCCCCATCGACCCCTCTCTGCGAAAGGCAATCATTCCTGTCCAGGGCCATCACCCACACTCTGGGCGCCCGCTCACCTCATGCCGCCGTCCCCAGAGTGAAGCCACACTGACTCCCCTCAGTCTTGGGGGAGACCTCAGAGCAGCAGGGACAGGCGGCCTGGTGGGGGCAGGAGCCACTAAAGCAGGGAAGCGTGTCTGTCCACGGCTTCAGAAAGCGCCCGAGGGCCACACGTCCAGGGACCCCAGTGGCACGGCATCCCCATCCGGGAACCTGCTGGTGGGGGCACCTCTAACGAGCCCCCACCCCACTCTCCCCTCCTAGCGCCCGCCAGGAGCACTCATCCGCTGGCCTCGCAGAAGGCAGGGGTTCAGGAGAGGACAGCCCACGGCTCCCCCACTCTGGGGGCTTCTTCGCTACCCGCCCACCCCCAGGCCCTCCATTCCAGACCTCTGCCCTGGGAAACAGGCCCAGGGGCAGTGCACCGGGGTTCTCAGTGTTAACCGCTCCCGCCCACTGACCCGGTCCCCTCCTCAGGGCCCCCTCTGGGGACACACTCATGCTCAGGCCCCTCTCAATGCCAGTTCGAAGTCCAAATCCAGGACCCACTTTGTAAGAACCGAACTCATCTCCCCAGGTAGGAACGCTGGTGTGGGAAGGGGAGCCACCTGGTTGCGAGGGGTAGGGGGGAACAAGGCAGAGGAGACCCAACCTGGCCCCAGGGAGCCCCCCACACACTGGGGTTTCTGGAACAGCCACCCATGGAGTGCTCAGACACAATGGCTCCTGTCTGTGGGGCATCCACATGCCAGGCTGCCGGCAGCCCTGGGCTCCCACACCACAGCGGGGCTCCCTGGACACTCAGGCTCCGAGAGGACAGCCTTCTGGCGGCCTCTGGAAGCCGGTTCCGAGCAGAAAGGACCCTGCGCACACCCAGCCACGCTCAGGCCCGACCCGCATCCCCACGGGCCTCCTCACAGGCCCTGAAAGCAGGCTCCTGGCCATGAGCTCGGGATCTCTGCCAGGTCTGCCCCCCAACCTCCACCCAGGGCTCAGCCCGCAAGAAGTCCAGGCAGGACTCGGGGGCCTCTCGGTGTGCACTTTGAGCTCTGCTGCCCTGCCCACAGACGGCTCCCCAGGCCCCTGGCCTTGTCCTTGTACCCGCCCACACACCAGGCTCCCCGGTCAAGCCTCGGGAGAGGCTAGCACGACGTGGACCGCACGCTCCACCGTGCAGGGTCTCCCAAGGCTAAAGCACCCAGGGGTCCCCTCCACCCACAGCTCTCCTGCACACACAAGCACAGCCAGATCAACGCCTATCATTCTTCCAGAACGTGGCCTCTCCATCGGAGTGGCCACCCTGGGCAGACGAGGCCCTCAGAGCCCCTCGTTCCCACGGGGGCAGGGGGTGGGGGGTTGCCGTGCAGGAGTCCTCAAGGACAGGCCTCCGGGGTCAGCTGCCAGTAAACCCACTGGCACGCCCCTCCCCCTGCGTGGGGCCCAGGAGTCAGGCCAGGGGCTCAGCGCTCCATCCCCAGACCACACAATGGGGGCTGTGTCTCCAGCCAGCGGCACAGACCAGACAGAGGTGGGAGGGGCCACCAGGGCCTCATTCCACAGGTCGGGGGTGGGGGTGACGGAGGGGTGGGGGGACACCCAGCCGAGGTTTGTGGCTGGGCTGGAGAATCCTTGCAGGCCACACTAGGCCCCTTGAAGACTCAGAAGCCCCCCAGGTCTTAAGAATGGCTGGGGGAACCGGATGAGGTCACTTCAAGGCGGGGGCCTGTCCAGACCATGAGGAGCCAGGCCTGCCTCTGGGAGCCGCAGCCAGGAAGCAGGCCCTGCCCAGCACTCGTGCCGGCCCCGCTCTGCCGGACACCTGCACACGACAAGCCCTCAGAGACCTGTGCCCTCCCCACCCCGGGTCAGGCCCAAGGCATCACCTTGCAGCACAGCCTCAACCAGCAGGGAGTCAGCAAGCAGGCACGCAGTCCAGGGGCAGGGCCACCCCGTCATCCCCGATGGGCGCGGGGCGGAGGGCCTGGACCGCTGGCATCACCCAGGAACCCGCCCCAGGCAGGTGCCTTTTCAGGCAGGCACACACCCACCCAGCAGCCTGGCTGTGTAACCCCAGCTCAGCTGCAATCTGCTGAACCAGAGGCACCTGGTGGGTGGGTGGGTTGGGGGTGACGGGCCCCACCCGTGACACACCCGTGGTCCCCTCCCCTCAAGTGCTGTGGCAGGAGCGGGAAGGAGGCGCCAGGCTGGAGAGGGAAGTCCTGGCAGCCCCCACCACACACCTGCTGTGCTAGAGGCCAGCTGCTGGCAGGGCAGGGCTGGAGAAGGGGCCCCTCTCCCGGCCCTGGACACTGCGGGGAGGGGACCCATCTTGCCCGGCCCCTCGCCGCCCCTCCCTCGCCGGTGTCCAGGGGGTGGTCTGTGGCAGGCCCAGCGCCCCCACCCTCCGACTCCCCTTCCTCCGCCCTGGGGCGCCCCGCGTCCCCCCACCCGCGCCGGCCCGCCGGGAGGGGCGTCCCCGCCACGTTGCGCGCCCGCCGCGGCGCCGCCGCCTTTGTTCCGGGCCGGCCGCGCCCGCCGCCCGCGGCCCCCGCCGCCCGGTCCCCGCGCGTCGCCGCCGCCCGCCCGGCCCACCTGGAGTAGAGGCGCCGCGCCGGGCCGGGCAGCTCGTCGGCGGCGGGCGGCGCCGGGCCCGCCATGGGGCCGCGGGCCGCGCACCCCACGCTCGCGCCGCGCCCCCGCGCCCGTCCGCGGGCCGCTGTCCACCGGCCGCCCGGCCGTCCGTCCGTCCGCGCGGGCGGAGGCGCCGAGGAAGTGATGCGCGCGACGCCGCCCCTCCCGCGGCCGTGATGTCACCGCCGCCCGCGGAGGGGCGCGGGCCGAGCCGCGGGCCCTCCTCCGTCCGCGCGGGTGGGGGAGGCAGACGCGCCGGCGGTGCGCCCCGCGGGCCGGGGCGGGGCCTTCGGGGCTCCTCGGGCGCCGGCCCTCCACGGGAGCGCGGGCGAGGGCTGGGCGCCAGCCTGGCCTCCGGGGGCTTCTGGGGCCTGCGACCCCCTTCCTCCCCCCGGTTGGAGGCCCTCCCGCCTTTGTTTGGCAGGTGACCCCTCCTCCCTTCTGTGGTCCTCTTCTGGGCCAGCCCCAAGGTGCCTCGGCCACTTCTCCAAATGGGCAGCGGGTGCCTATTTGGCACTTTGGCAAGGCCATCCCCCACGTGAATTGGGGCACGTGGGAGGGTGAAGCAGCCTCAGGCAGGGCCCAAGTGTGTGTGTGTGTGTGTGTGTGTTGGGGGTCAGCTGGCCTGGGAAGGCAAAGATTCTGCAAGCCTGTCCCCCGCTCTGCATTTCTCACTTCTGAGACCTTGGTCGGCAGACTCCCCACCCCCAACCTTGGTCTTCTCCGCTGTCTGTGAAATGGGGTGACTGAAAACCATGGAAGGCTGCAAGTAGAGTGGCTGGGCTGTGCCCACCCACCCGAGTCCAGCGTCCCAGCACCGGGTCACCTCCTCTCGTGGGAATTCCTGGGGGCCCTGATGGGAGACGTGGCCTCGTCTCCACCCACTAGGTTGTGACTGCTGGCGGTGGGGGGGGCGGATCTCACAGGTTCTGTCCTGGACCCTTCTCAATCTCTGCCCTCCCGGTGCAGCCAGAGAACTCCAATCCTGGAAAAGTTGCTGTGACCCAAAGGGACAGGGACGAGTCTGGGGACGGGAAATGGTTTCCCAGGGGAATCTGCTTTCCCCTGGGGGCACGCTGGCCCCTTCCCGGAGCACTGCCCTAAGGTCAGGAAGATGCCAGCCAGTCAGGCCACCCCAGCCAGACCCTCCACCCCAGCAAGGACCCTCGGCAGAGTGCAGCCCACAGGACCCTGGCTTCAGGCAAAGGCAGCGTAAATAAACATGAGATTAAAAAAGGGCTCTTGGCCTGGAGCTGGTCTGTTTTTCCTGTGGAAGAGGCAGCGAGGATGAGAACCATCTGTGCCCAGAGCTCAGCGGCCGGCGGCTCAGCCCACACACCCTCCCCTGGCGACCACAGGAGCCGGGCAGGGCCTTGTTCTCAGGCCTGGCCACGGCCCCCAGTTGGCCCCTACGGAGCGCGTGGTGCTGAGAGCAGCCCCAGGCCTGCCTCCTTGGGGCACCCCTGGGCTAGCATCAGAGGACGGGGGCTACTGTGGGCCCCCCACCTGTGTCAGGCCTGATTTCAGTGTCCCCAGGAGGTCACCGCTGTGGGCCCCCTATGGGTCACCTGGGTCTGCGGCCAGGCGCCTTGTGTCAGGAAGGCCGCCCTTGTGGTGATGGGCCATGGGTGGCAGAAAGGGGGCGGTCCCTGCGGAGGGGTCGGGCGGTGGGCATTTTCTCTCTTCCTTCCTGGGATGGGGGAGACCGGTGGGAAGCTGGAGTCCCTGGGCTGGAAGGGTCTTCTATCCGAGCTTTCCAGGGGAGCTAGGACCGTCTTGGGGGTGCTGGGCAACAGGCCAGGCTCAAGCTGGCCTGAGTCAGGCCCTGCCCACCCCAACCCTGCTGGGTGCCTGGCACAAGTTGTTTTCCCTGTCTTGAGTTTCCATTCTGCCCCTGAGGGTTCAGCAGCCCTATGCCGCGGGGGTCGGGAAGGATCGTGGGGTCCAGACAGTGATGGTCACGGTGCTGGGTGGGTAGTCAGAGCTCAGGGTGCCTACCATTGGGACCGTGCTTCCTCCCCGCTGGGCCCTGCAGGCAGTCCTCACCACACGGCCTGGAGGTGTGTCTTCTGCTGTCCAGAGACTCAACTGACTCTGGTGGAGAGGACCCAGGAAGGAGGGTGGAGTGTGGACGGGCAGCACGCGGCCACCAGGGTATGAAACTAAGTATGCCTCAGCTCCTCAGAGAGCAGGGGGCTGCCCGGAGGCGGGTGTGGGGGAGGAGGGGGTCCTGGGGGCAGTGGACCTGGCTCACCACCCGCCCATCCGTTCCACTCACCCTCGGGGCTGCTCCTCCTTCCCCCCCGGCCTCCCAGGGGATGGGGGGGACAGAGACCTGCTCCCCGCACACAGCTGCGCTCTGCACGTCCTGTCGTGTAAATCCTCCCCTGTGACGCTCGGTGCGCCCGCCCTGGCAGAGTGTTCCCGCGGGACACCGTGAGCACACCCCTCCATCCTTTCCTGAAGGAGTGTCAAGGGCAGAAAAACAGTTTCCTACCTGGATCCTCCTTCCAGCCCCAGTTAACAGGCGGCAGCAAGAGGATGCCGTGGGTGGAGCAGGCAGTGATGCTGGACCTTGTCCCCAGAGGCACCACCTCTCTCGAGCCGGCCCCCCCCCGCCCCCCTCCCCGCCTCACTCAGAGTACCAACCCTGCTGCTGGCGGCTGTCGGCAGTGCCGCCTCCGCCTGGGGGCAACTGCCACGTGCCTGCCCGCCAACACTCAGCCCTCCCTGGCATCCGCTTCATCAGCACACCCATACCCTTGATGAGCATACTGGATAGTGATGCCCCAGGTCACCGGGCTGGGCCTTGGGGGAGCTGAGGTCAAGCCTGGTGTCCTGACTGACCTCTTCCTGGGCCTGTCGCCCAGACAGGCCAGCAGGGAGATGACACTGGATAGTTGCAGGGGTCTGGCTGAGCCTTTAGGGGTGGAGAGGCCTTGGGCCTCTGGAGAGAGGCAGGCACTCAAGGCCGACGTGGGCCCCAGGTAAGGACCAGGCTGGGATAAGGTGGTCAGGCTGCCTGGGGCTGTCCCCGCACAGAACCAGCTCCCAGGCTCAGGCAGGACATGCAACCTCTGAGACACGCCCCCCCCGGTGTTTGCTGTGGCGGGGGGGGGGGCGGGGGGGGCAAGCTGAGGATGGCCTGGTGGCCAGCGTGATAGCTCCCAGTCCACGGCCTCCCAGACCCTGCCCCCTCCCCCGTTAGGGTGCTCCTGCAGGGCCCAGGGGGGCTGGAGTCACCCCCAGGTGCCACCAGCAGAGGTGCCCAATCTGGGACTCTAGGCAGAAGGTGGACGGGGAGAGGGGAGAGACCCAGACACACACACGCGTGCACACACACACATGCAGGTATGTGCTCAGGTAAAAAGAACACACCCTTTTATTGTCATTTCTAATAATCTCATAACCCTGAAAAAGAACTCGCTCTTCTGCACAGCTCTGGGGTACGTGCCACCCATTGTCCTGAGGTCCCCAAGACACCACCTGCCTCCACTTCCTCTCCTTGAAGCCTCGATGTCCCTGGAGTGGGAGCTCGGGGTGGACAGTGGGTTTTTGCAAGAAGCCCGAAAGGAAACGGTCTGCCCACCCCAGGGTCCTGAGTGCCTCACGGGGAGATGACACGCCCAGGAAATAGCTGGAGGTGTGCTTGGAGCTGCACGCCACCGCGTCATCCAGTGACACCAGGTCACACGGCATTCCTGGGCCACTCGCTGGGTTGTCACCCGGTCACACGGCATTCCTGGGCCACTCACTTGTCATCGGGTTTGTGTCCCTGGGCCCTGTGGGAAGGGGGCAGGTGCCCATGGGCAGGCCCGTGCTCACCTGTCCACAGCGGGCTCACCCCTGGCTGGTGGGACCGAAACTCCTGCCCCGCCAGTCTGTGCCACCAGGCCTGGAAGACGCTGTGAGTGCTGCAGAGAGGAGAGACAGAGAGGGACAAAGGCAGAGAGTCAGGGAAGGAGGCGGAGCCAGAGACGGGAGTGCATTTGGGCTCCAGGTTCCTCGGGCGGGTCCAAGCGCCCCAGGCGCTGGGTGTGGGGTGGAAGGGGATATCTTTTATCATCAGCCTAAGTGTGTTAGTTGTTCAGTCATATCTGACTCTTTGCAACCCCATGGTCTGTAGCCTGTGTCCGTGGAATTCTCCAGGCGAGGATACTGGAGTCGGTATTCTTGTCCTGAGAATCTTCCAAACCCAGGGATCAAACCTGGGTCTCCCACATTGCAGGCAGATTCTTTACCGTCTGAGCCACCAGGGAAGTCTGCCCACATCAGCATAAACCAAACAGAATTAGGAAGTCAAATCCGCTGCTTCAGATAAATGCTCAGAAGCCCCCAGGGGAACAGAAAGTGCGGTGGGTTTCTCCTGTTGGGGGGGTTCTGTGCCCATCAGCATCTCCCCATTCCAGCATCATGACGGTGGGTGGTGGCCCCAGACCCTCTGGGGAAGGGAAGCCAGGCCAGGCTGGGTTTAACAGCCCGGATGCCTGGGTTCACTTCAGACCTGGGCCCGTCTCTCTGCCCCTTAGCTCCCACATTGGGACGGTGACGGAGGCCGAGTCAGTGCTGGTAAACACGGCCTGCGGGGCGTGGGGCTCTGTGTAGTCTCCTCGGGCTGCAGTGACAAATGACCACAGCTGGGAGGCTTCAAGTGGCAGAAATTGTTCTCGCAGCTCTGGAAGCCGGAAGAACTTAGGTGCCGGTGGGGTCCCGCTCTGTGTGGAGGGTCCAGCAGGGGTCCCCCCTGCCGCCCCCAGCTCCTGGAGCTCCAGGTGTACCTTGGCTCGTGGCCGAGTCCCCCCCTCGCTGCCTCCGTCTTCACGTGTCAGCCCGCTTCCCCTGTGTCTCTCCTCTGTCTCTCCTCCTGAAAGGACTTGCGTGGGATTCAGGATCTTAATTTCACCTGCAAGGACCCTTTCTCCCAAACGAGGTCACGCTTACCACTGTAGGTGGGTGTCTCTTTGGGGACCACCCTTTACCCCACTGCACTCACATCTCAGAATTGTGCTTACAAGGCTTGCCCGCAACACGGGTCATGTAACACGTGTAGTTCTGTAGTTTTCTGCTCTCAATCAGCGTTATATTGTGAGCATCATGGGGACAGCACAAACAGAGTCAGAGGTAGAGGCTGAGTGACATTCCCCCTGCAGCTGTGTCACTGCCGGGTAACCAGGTCCTTACCCGCGGACAGGAGGCCGGGCAGGGCGCCTGTGTGCTCCAGGTGGGCAGGGTCCTGCCGCGATCGCTGCAGCTCCTGGCGCGGGGCTGACGCTCAGAGGCTCGCTGATCGAGAAGGGGCCTCTCTGTGCTGGGACCCCACCCAGCTACAGTGCAGGGCGAGCGTGGGGCTTGGGACACAGCAGGGCAGCTCACGAGCTGGGCCGCAGCCCTCCTCTGGGCCTCGCTCTTCTCCCTCAGATGGGAGCCCGGTGAATGAGGTCTTGCTGTGAAGCCCTTGGCACAGCCCTGGAGCACGGCAGACAAGAGTCTCGTAAATGGGGCCATTGGGCCGAGAGTTTGCCGGCCCCTCTCGGACAGCAAATCCTTAAAAAGACAAAACATTTCTTCAAGAGATGGGAATACCAAACCATCCTACCTGCCTCCTGAGAAACCTGTATGCAGGTCAAGAAGCAACAGCTAAACCCGGACATGGAACAGCGGATTGGTTCCAAATTGGGAAATGGGTACAACAAGGCTGTATGTTGTCACCCTGCTTATTTAACTTATATGCAGAGTACATCATGCGAAATGCCGGGCGAGATGAAGCACAAGCGGAAATCGAGATTGCTGGGAGAAATATCAATAATGTCGGATATGCAGATGATACCACTATAATGGCAAAAAACGAAGAGGAACTAAAGAGCCTCTTGATGAAAGTGAAAGAGGAGAGTCAAAATGTTGGCTTAAAATTCAACGTTCAAAAAACTAAGATCATGGCACCTGGTCCCATCACTTCATGGCAAATAGATGGGGGAAAAATGGAAACAGTGACAGACTTTATTTTCTTAGGCTCTAAAATCACTGTGGACAGCGACCGCCACCATGAAATTAAAAGATGTTTTCTCCTTAGAAGGAAAGCTATGACAAACCTAGACAGTGTATTAAAAAACAGAGACATCACTTTTCTGACAAAGGTCCATATAGTCAAAACTACGGTTTTTCTAGTAGTCATGTATGGATGTGAGACATTAAAAAAGGCTGAGCACCGAAGGATTGACGCTTTTGAACTGTGGTTGAAGAAGACTCTTGAGAGTCCCTTGGACAGCAAGGAGACCAAACCAGTCCATCCTAAAGGAAATCAACCCTGAATATTCATTGAAAGGACTGATGTTGAAGCTCCAATACTCTGGCCACTTGATGTGATGAGCCGACTCATTGGAAAAGACCCTGAAGCTGCGAAAGATTGAAGGCGGGAGGAGAAGGAGGCGACAGAGGATGAGATGGCTGGATGGCATCACTGCCTGGATGGACATGAGTCTGAGCAAGCTCTGGGAGTTGGCGATGGACAGGGAGGCCTGGCGTGCTGCGGTCCATGGGGTCGCAGAATCGGGCATGACTCAGCAACTGAGCAATGACTGGGACAGATGCTCCATTTGGCAGCGAGGTCAGGTGTCCCTGGGGCCACCAGGCTGCGGGCCGGGAGCATGGACAAGCAGCTGGAGCCAGAGTAAGGTCTCTGAGCCCTGGGCCCTGCAGCAGGGGCCCTCACCCTTCAGTTCCCCTACCCGCTTTCTCATTTCCCTTGACCGTCTCCCCTGAGCACTGTTGCTCATCACCTACGTGCCACATGCCACGCCAAGAGTGTGGCCGCACAGCCTGGAGGACGCCTGTTTCCCGTGATACCCGCTCACCCCCTCGAGAGTCCCCTCATCCACCTGCCTGAAGGCCCTGCCCACCGCCAGGTGTGGAGGAGGCGAGGTCCAGCCCCCACCCCTCCCCCCCTCAGACACCGTCACTCTCAGGCAGGTCTGGCCTTGCCAGGCCAGCTGGAGGGGGAGCGTGCCACCCCAGATCTGGGCCAGAGCCACATCAAGGGAGAACCGGGGTGCTCAGGGGACCTGTGGTGGCTTCCCGGGGAGGAGGGGAGGGCTGGGTGGGCAGCAGGCAGGGCTCTGTGCTCACACGCACCTGGCCCTGGGGGCGGAGAACCCTGGGCAGAGCGGGAAGACGGCCAGCTGCTCAGGGCACCCGGGGCTCCGCGAGCTCTTCACAGGTGTTCTCAAGAGGTGCTGATCACCCCTTGCCCATCCCCGGCCACCCAGGAGGCGGGTGAGGCCTGAGGCAGGCGTGCAGTGGTTGGAGGAGCTGCTGCCCTCAATGGAGTCCTCGAGCAATGTCCATCTGTCTGTCCCAGCAGTGATGAAACAGAGGGAAAGCAGGAGAGTGGGACCACACCCTTTCCCTGCCCCACCCCCATCCCCACAGAGAGCCTCTGCCTTTGGTTCCAGCCCAGGCAGCTAATGGTTGCCATGGAAACCCTGCATCCTCCTGGGTGCCCTCTCCTGGCCCTTTCTGCTCCTCTCCTAACCCCGTGTGCCCTCCGTTCTGTTCCGTTCGGTCACTCAGTCGTGTCCGACTCTTTGCGACCCCGTGGACTGTAGCCTACGAGGCTTCTCCGTCCATGGGATTCTCCAGGCAAGAATACTGGAGTGGATTACCATCTCCTTCTCCAGGGGATCTTCCCAACCCAGGGATCAAACCCGGGTCTCCCGCATTGGAGGCAGACGCTTTAGCCTCTGAGCCACCAGGGAAGCTCTCAGCCCAGGGTTAAGCAGTAAGGGGGGGGGGGGCGGTAGGGACCTTTGTCATGTGTTGATTCATCATGGGGGGCCCTGGGACAAGGACAGCGGGTCCTTTTCCTGATATCTGAGTCATCTGGTGAGTACCCCGGGGCGGGGGGGGAAAGGGAAGGATCCCGGGGACCCCAAATCCTGCGGCCATGCATGGTTTTCAGGTTGCCCTGGGGGTGGGGCCTCCATTATCTGTGGCCCTAAGGAATCCAGGGCTGGCAGCTGAGGTGTAGGGAGGCAGCCGTCAGTGGAGCAAAGCCGGCGGCCACCGCATGAGGCCCTAGAAGCCCCCTAGTGGGAACAGCACGTGGTCCTGCCACCCACCCCCCTCCCCGCGGTCGGCACGGCCCTCCTTCCTTCAGACCCGAAACCTCTCAGGACGAGAGCACCGACCTTTCCCCAGAGATCCACCTCGGGTGCGGGGCAGCTAGGTGTGCAAGCTGCAGGAAGGAAGCAGAGGCAGGGGCCAGGGCCTCTCTCCCTAGGGCCCAGCGTCCCTCCCTCTCTCTGCAGGGCTGGTCAGAGCTCAGAATTAGGGCACGGAGCTGCTGTGAACCGTCAGAAAGCCCCCTTGTGGGCTTACCTGGTGGTCCAGTGGTTGGGAGTCCACTTTGCAATGCAGGGGTTCGATGCCTGGTCTGGGAGGATCCCACGTGTGGCAGATCAACTAAACCCATGTGCCACCACTGGGCCCGCGCCCCGGAGCCTGGGCACTGCAGCTACTGAAGCCCACGGGCCTCGAGCCAGCACTCCGCGACAAGAGAGCCCGCCACACCAGGGAGCCCGCGGCGGTCCAGTCTCTCAGTCGTGTCCGACTCTGCGACCCCACGGACGCAGCACGCAGTCCTTCACCGTGTCCTTCTCCATCTCCAGGAGCTTGCTCAAACTCGTTGAGCCCGTCGAGTCGGCGATGCCATCCCACCATCTCATCCTCTGTCGTCCCCGTCTCCTCCCGCCCTCGGTCTTCCCCACATCAGGGCTTTTCCAGTGCGTCGGCTCTTGCCTCAGGTGGCCAGAGGACTGGGCCACGAGTAGCCCCCTGCTCGCTGCTACGAGAGAAAGCCTGTGCAGCAGTGAAGACTAAGCGCAGCCAAAAACTAAACAAGTATTAAAAGGAAAAGAGCCCTCTTGGGCCCGCCTGGGTGGCTCACCGGGCCCAGCTCCTGCGGGGAGGCGACCGACCGCATGGACCAGGCTTGGAGCCTGGCCCGGCATCTGTGTCAGGGCCCACTAAGCATGTCTCTTAGTCAGCTCGAGCTGTGTAACGAAACATCACCGAGTCTAAGATCGAGGCCCAGGCAGATTTAGCTCGCGGTGAGGACCCTCTCACTGTGTCCCCACGCGACCTGTCCTCTGGGCGTGTGCGTGGGGGTGAGGAGAGAGCGGGAGCCCTGGGGTCTCCTCTTGTAAGGACACTGGATCCTGTAGGACCAGCCGCTGCTTCCCCATGACCTCAGTTAAGCTTGATTCCTTCCTTATCCGGACACAGCACCCAGGGCCCTGGGGAGGGCGCAGACCTTCGGGCCCAGGCAGGTGGAGCCCCTCCTCCGACGGGCATGCCGGCATGCAGAGCCCCAGGCTGGGCCATGGCTCCCCGCTGGCTGCGTCCCCACCCCACAAGCTTTGCCCATCGTAGACTCGGGCAACACCAACCCGCCAGCTGGGGCCCCTTTCCTGTTTCGGACTGCCCTCCAGGCCAGCGGCCTTCCGCGCCATCTGGGAAAGGGCCAGAGTGCATCCCTGGAGGTTCACCCTGCTTTCTCCAGAACCCGAGGCTGGCAGCAGGAGGTGAGAGAAGTAACCACTGGGCCTGGGTTTGGAGGGCACGCCCAGGAATGCCACCCTTCCCTGGACCTCTGGGACGTTCACGGTGCAGCAATCTTGCAGTCTTCCCAAGTCCTGGCTGTCATATCCGCTTCTGCCCGAGGCCCACCTCTGGGGTGTGTATGTCGCCTGGGATCTGATCGGCCAGCCCGGCAGCATCGTGCCCCAGAGAGGACGGGTGGATGTGACGCATGTGGCTCAGGGCAGAGGGGACAGACAGCCCTGGGCAGACCCACAGCGGGCGCCATGTGCCTCCCATGTAGACAACGCCATCCGCCTCTGATGGGGATGGAGACCATCCCGCACCGCGGGGTCCTGTGTCCCTGGGGCTGCGTCGTCCTGCCCTGGAGACTGTGGTCGGCGTCCTGGGTCCACAGCATTTCAGCAGGGACTGGACTAGCGAATGAAATGGAGGTACGGGGACCAGCCTGCATCCTTCAAACCCTCCAGGAGGGCACCGGGAAGCGACGCTGGTTTTGTTTCACTCTCTGGACCGCAGAGGGGAGACTTTTCATACCCTTGACCTTCCCACCGTGATCACAGCAATAGCTCCTAGCCCACGGTACATGGATCCAACGTGGGAGTGTCCAGCTCTACATCCACAGACTGGGGAGGGGGCCGATCACGGGGATCTGTGACCCCGCAAACCCGCTGTCAGCTGGGCCTCGGGCAGCACCCTGGTAATGGCCTGGCGGGGTCTGAGGGCATCCGTGTCGACCCAGCCCTGTGTCCTGACATCCTGATGGTGGCTGTCATTGCCCTGCCCACTGCACTCACGTCAGGTGCCTCTGGGGAAGGCCACTCACAGGTCAGAGCCAATGAAGACAGATGACTGAGAGGCCCAGGGTGGCTGTCCCGATAAAAAAAAGAAAAAAGCCACAGCCGCTGGCAGGGGTTTGGGCCTGAGCCGGTTTTCAGGCCTGGAACCTGTGCACTGAAGAGTTGGCCCGGCGGCTGGGAGGCTTGTCTCCCAGCGGAGGAACTGGAGTGTCTAATAAGGGGAAAAAGTGACTTGTTTTCAGTGGTGGTGATCGAAGGTCTGGATCTCAGAACCCGAGGGAGGTGCTCTGCGCAGGCTGGTGTGGCCGCTCAGGGCAAAGACTGGACTGGGGACAGAGTCTGGACAGCGGATGTGCTGCTCTCTGCCGCCCCCCGCCTCCTCGGGGAGTGTCGGGGTCTTGTTTGCTTAACTTGGGATCGGGGGGAATGTTCCAGAAACTCTGAAGGAGGAACTTTGGCTCCTCGCAGGCTCCAGCCCCCATGTCCTGCTCTCGGGCCAGGTGGCTTCTCCCTGTCTCAGAGACAATGATGGACAGAGCCCACCTGTGTGGACACACCTGAGCCCATCCATCTTCTGGGGCTGGGCTCCTGGGGCACCGAGGAGGCCCAGGCACGGCTGCAGGGCTCTTGCTCCACACCCGCCAACCGCAGGGTCAGCCCCTTTGGACCCTGTGGCCCAGGGACACGGCCACCTCCAGGGCGGTCTTTCCTGGAGGGTCCAGCTCCAGCTTTCCTGGAGGTGTCCAGCTCTCCCCAGGGGCTGAGTGGCTGCAGCTCCCCTATACCACCTCCAGGGGCTGGAAGGGGGCACATATGCCCCTGAGTATATAAGAGGCCAGGCTGCTGCAAGTTCCTGTCCCCTAAATCTTAACTTCCTGAACACCAAGAAGCTTTCTTGGCAAAAGACTGTTTTCTAGAGTTTTCTGGGTGGGGAGAAACATAATTGTGGGGGTGTGGTGTGGCAGGAACAGCAAGGCCCTGTGGGACACCCCCCCACCCCCACATCCCCATTATGATGGGGAGAGGGCGCCACCTGCTGGCACTGCCCCATAACCAGCTAAGTTGTCGGCAGGGGAGACTTGGACGTTTACCGGGCAGCCCCCAGGACCCTTGGGCACCATCCTGCCCCCACAGGTCCTCGATTGGAGCTGGACAGGGTGGGGATGGGGGGATGGACACACCTCCCCCTCCACTCACCAGCGCCCCTAGTTGGAAAACCAGCATAAGCGCCACAGGAAAGCGTCAGATCCCAGCCCAGCCACCCAGACCCCGAGACCCATCTGAACCTGGTACAGGTGCCCAACACCCCCCACCACCTCCCGTCATTCTGGCGGGGCTGCCATGGTGACCCCAAGGCCATGAGGGGCTTTGTGGGCAGTGAGTGTGGTGTGCTGGGACCTCCCCAACCCCCTCACTCCCCTGCCCCCGCCCACCTGGTCTCCAGGCCTGGAGGGCTGCTCTGGAGGTGTAAGCTGCCCAGGAACCCACACCTGGTGTCCTGGGTCGGAAGGGATGGCTCCCATCCACCTCCAGGGCCCCTGCTCCCAGAGCCTCGCGTGGGGGTTGGGGGTCTGGGGAGGAGGGAGACAGAGGGCTGGATGGGCCCGTGGCTGTGGAGGCGGGGCTCGGACAGTTCCGGGGCTGTAGGGAGGCTGTCCTGCAGGCCTGCCTGCCTCTGCCCAGGCAGGGAGCTGGCCCAGATGAGGCCTCTGGTGCCTGGCACGGGTCCCCAGGCTCTGTGCCTGGAGGAGAAGTCCCAGTATCAGACAGACGCCAGGGTTTCTCTGGCAACATCAGGGCGGCTTCCCTCCCAGCCTGGCTTCCCTCCCAGCCTGGCACCTGGCCTCCCATGGGCCCAGAGGCCTGGGTGCCCTGGCCCCCGCGTTCCGCTTGCCGCCCGCCTCTGGGCCGTGGACACCGGCTGGTGCCCTCCCAGCCTTCCAGCGGGTGAGTCCTCGGGGGCTCCGCCTGAGCCCTGCCCGGCCTCCCCAGGCCCTTCTCCCTGGGCTGGGCCCAGTGCAGACCAGCCTCCCCTCCTCCGCCCTGCCCCCAGGAGGGGTCTGCGTGCCTGCGGCCCCACTGAGGACTGGGGGCCTCCTGGGGGCCGAGCCAGGCTGGGCGTGTCACGTTCACAGCTCCTGTCTGGGGTCGCTGGCGCTGCTATTCTGAGAGGGAGGTGGTGCCCAGGCAGGCAGGTCTCTGGGCTGTGTGGCCGTGGGCAAGGTGATAGCGCCAGGTTGCCTGGGGGACGCACTGGGCCTGTGTGTGTCATGCGTGTGTGTCTGTGTGTGGTTGTGTGGTGTGTCTGTGTATGTATAGTGTGTTGTCTGTGTGTGTGTTATGTTGCTTGTGTGTGTCTGTGTCCCTTGTGTGTCTGTGTTTGGTGTGTGTGTGGTGTATGTCCATGTGTGATGTGTGGTGTATCTGTGTGTGAGGTGTGTATATTGTGTGTCTGTGTGTGCTGTGTATTGTGTTTCTGTGTGTGAGGTGTGTGGTATGTGTGGTGAGTGCTGGTATATGTGTGTGAGGTATATGTATTGTGTGTCTGTATGTGAAATGTGTATATTGTGTGTCCAGGTGTGCAGTGTGTGCTGTGTTTCTGTGTGTGAGGTGTGTGGTGTGTGCTGTGTGTCCATGTGTAAGGTGTATGTATTGTGTGTCTGTATGTGAGGTGTGTATATTGTGTGTCTGTGTGTGTGTTGTGTTTCTGTGTGTGAGGTGTATGTGTTGTGTGTCCATGTGTGTGGTGTGTGTCTGTGTGTGGTATGTGCTGTGTGTCTTGTGAGGTGTGTGTATTGTGTGTCTGTGTGGTGTGTGTGTCTGTATGTGAAGTGTGTGTGTTGTGTGTCCATGTGTGTGGTGTGTAGTGTGTGTCTGTGTGTTATCTGTCTGTATGTGAGGTGTGTGTGCTGTGTGTCTGTGTGGTGTGTGAGTCTGTGTGTGAGGTGTCTATGGTGTGTGTCTGTGTGTGTGCTATGTCTGTGTGGTGTGTTGTCTGTGTGTGAGGTGTGTGTGCTGTGTGTCTGTGGAGATTTGTGTGTTGTGTGTCTGTGTGGTGTGTGTTGTGTGTCTGTATGTGTGTTGTGTGTGCTGTGTGTCTGTGTGTGAGGTGTCTGTGGTGTGTGTCTGTGTGTGTTGTCTGTATGTGAGGTGTGTGTGCTGTGTGTCTGTGTGTGGTGTGTGTCTGTGAGATGTGTATGTTGTGTGTCTATGTGGTGTGTGTGTCTGTGAGGTGTGTGTGTTGTGTGTGTGTCTGTGTGTTGTGTGTCTGTGTGTGCTGTGTGTCCGTGTGTGGTGTGTGTCTGTGAGATGTGTATGTTGTGTGTCTATGTGGTGTGTGTGTCTATGAGGTGTGTGTGTCTGTGTGTTGTGTGTGTTGTGTGTCTGTGTGTGCTTTGTGTCTGTGTGTGGTGTGTGTCTGTGTGAGATGTGTATGTTGTGTGTCTATGTGGTGTGTGTGTCTGTGAGGTGTGTGTGTTGTGTGTGTGTCTGTGTGTTGTGTGTGTTGTGTGTCTGTGTGTGCTGTGTGTCCGTGTGTGGTGTGTGTCTGTGAGATGTGTATGTTGTGTGTCTATGTGGTGTGTGTGTCTGTGAGGTGTGTGTGTCTGTGAGGTGTGTGTGTTGTGTGTGTGTCTGTGTGTTGTGTGTGTTGTGTGTCTGTGTGTGCTGTGTGTCCGTGTGTGGTGTGTGTCTGTGAGATGTGTATGTTGTGTGTCTATGTGGTGTGTGTGTCTGTGAGGTGTGTGTGTCAGTGTGTTGTGTGTGCTGTGTGTCTGTGTGTGCTTTGTGTCTGTGTGTGGTGTGTGTCTGTGTGAGATGTGTATGTTATGTGTCTATGTGGTGTGTGTGTCTGTGAGGTGTGTGTGTTGTGTGTGTGTCTGTGTGTTGTGTGTGTTGTGTGTCTGTGTGTGCTGTGTGTCCGTGTGTATGGCGGCTGTCCGAGGGAACACATGTGTCTCTGAGCCTCAGGGCAGGCTGTCTGCAGGTCACTTCCTGACGGGCCGGGGGGGCCTGGCTCAGCCTCGGGCCGGCCTCCTGCAGCCTCTTGGCTCCTTGGCCCTCGGCTCCCCGAGCCCCCGACCTGCTCCTGGGGAGACTCTCGGGCCCCTCGTCCCCAGGGCTGGGCCGGCAGCTGGCTATCGGGTGCCATGGCGACGTGCAGGGCTGTGTCCACTGTCACCACTGCGCCCCCTCTGTGGTCTCTGCCCGGGGCCCTGGGGGCTGTGGGCGTGGTGGACCATGGGCCGCAGCCTGCTCGGGCTTGCTCGGGCCAGCGGTCCTGGGGACATAGCGGGGACAGTAAACAGTGCGGCTGTAAAGAGCAGAGCCAGGCCGGCTTCCAGGAGACAGCGCCTTCCCGCCCTCTGCCAGCCAGTGGGGCTGCTTCTCACGCTACAGCGGGCTGCGGGGGTGGTGACCCCGGCCAGGGACAGCCCCTGGTGGCAGCGAGGGACGGAACCAGCTGCGCGGGCGGGGCGCTGCTTTCTGGCCTGGCTGCCGGGGTCAGGCACGGCAGGGGGCCTGGGCTGGCCCGAGTGTGGACAGAGGCATCCGCTCTCGCTTCTCAGTGGGTGCCTGGCCTGGGGGGGCACTGAGTGCAAGGTGTCTTCTGCCACTCATGAGAGCCCCACCGAATGAAGTGCTGTTGTGCCCACTTTCCTGATGAGCAAACTGAACGCCCTCCCCGAGGTCACCAGCAGGTACCTGACGAGCCTGGAGTTGGGGCCCCACCGCGGCAGCCACCAGGAGCCAGGCAGGGGGATCCGGGGCCGATGGGCTTGCTCTTTGCACCAGCCCCTCCCAGCCGAGAACCCCATCCCTCGTGAGGCCACCCAGCTCTGATCAGACTCAGCGTGGCCCTGGGGAACCACGGGTGCTGTCTCTCCCAGCTCCGGGGGAGCAGCCGGTCATAGAGACTCCTGCCCGGCTTCCGGTCCTGCCGGGGCCAGGACACGAGACTCCGGCTGAGCCTGTCTGAGCCACCAGAGCGGGGTTCCTCCCAAGGGACCCTCAGTGGGACAGCTGAGATGGGACCCCCACGCCTCCACACGGGGCCTGGCTGGGCTGGGGGCTCCCGCAGCCATCTGCATCTGCGTTCAGGCCACCACCATCCCATAGTCGTCCCCAACCCAGGGGAGGGGAAGCAGTCAGACAGGGGCCCCCACTCCCAGGGAGGGGAGGGGATCTTCCTTGGAGAGAGTGCATCAGGCCGGCAGAAGCCAGGGAGGGTTCAGGAGGGCGGGCTGCGGGCCCCACACCCGCTGGAGGGGCTCAGCTGAGATGCTTCGGGCACACCTGCCAGGGGAGGGTGGCTGTCCACCCCACACCACAACCTCTGCCCAGTGGCCTTCTTGGAGCCGCGCAGAACGTTACCCCGGGGAGACCTGACACTGCCACTCGCGGCCATCCAGCTGCAGCCCGGCGCAAAGCCCGATGGCCGCCCCCGTGGGAACGAGCGATGTGACATGCAGGGGTGGCAGGAGAGGGGTTCCTGGGCAGGGAGCAGCCGGTCTCCCCAAGTAAGAGGCTGCGTCTGGAAGGGGTTCCGCAGCTGGGTGGGCAGGAGGAGAGGGAACCCGCTCAGGGCTTGTCAGAGCTCACAGGGCAACAGAGCCCATTAGGTTTCATTCCAAGTTCTTCTGCCTTCATGTCTAGGATTGTGCTTTTATCGCCAGCAGCCCCAGTGGCTCGAGAGGTAAAATATCTGCCTGCAAAGCAGGAGATGCAGGAGGTTCGATCCCTGGGTGGAGAAGATTCCCCTGGGGAAGATTTGAAATGGCAACCCACTCTAGTGTTCCTGCCTGGAGAATCCCAGGGATGGAGGAGCCTGGAGGGCTACAGTCCATTGGGCCGCACAGAGTTGGACATGACTGAGCACACACAGGCATGTAGTATGCACACAGAGGGTTTGAAGTGACTGCCCCGCCGTGTTTATGACTCAGCTTCTTCCTGGAGAAGTTGGTCTCCGCTGACCGCTGGGGGTAGCTCAGTCCCTGCTGATGGGAACAAAGAGTCACCAGGCTCATCTGTTAGGAGAAACTTCTCATATTGGGGCTCCTGCCACTTTCTCTCAGAGTGGCCCTTTCTCTCTGCCCTCCAGAGGGGGCTGGGAGTCCAGAGGATGCTGGGAGGATGTCCCCCCACCCCAAGGACCCCAATTGATGGGGAAGCCTGAGGGCCTGGCCGAGGGAAGTCGTTCAGCAATGGGGTCAGACTTCTGCTCGGGTGTGTGATCCTGCGGCCAGAGCGAAGGGGGGCTGGGAAGGGCTTTCATTCTTGCCAAGGTCGCAGGGGGATTTGCCGGGGGAGGGGGCCCTTTGGGAATGATGGAGGTGGAGCTGTCTGGGGGTCCTGTCAGCTGTCCAGGCTCTAGGGGCTATGTGGGGGACACCATGGTCATTCCTGATGACGTCCCCCCACCACCCAAACTTGCAGCCACGTCCTAAGACCTGCCACGCCTCCTGCGTGTTGGGCACTGTGCCACAACACACCTCTGCCTGAAGCCCTCCTGGAGGGGCCTGCTGTCCTGTGCAGACCCGGCTTAGTGTCCCGGGGCCCCAGCCACTTGCAAACATCCTGAATCTATTTCAATTTCACCTGGCGATGTCTCCAGGGGAGCGGGCCAGCCTGGGCAGGGCAGGGCTCCAGGGCAGGGCAGGGCTCCAGGCCAGGGGCACGGGGCAGAGCTGACCCCATGGGGCTGCTGGCTGAGGAAGCTGACCACAGAGGGATAGTCTTTCTGGGCTGCTAGTGTGCTTGAGGGCCCCAGGGCCGGGGGCTGGATCTGGGGTCCGGGAGGCTCTGTACCTGCCCCAACCCAGTGCAAACGGCAGGGGAGGTTGAATCGGGGCGGAGCAGGGCACCAGGCAGGGTCCATCCTGGGCCACTCTTGCTCTGACTGGCAGTGCAAGCTGGGACTGTGTCCCAGTGACCAGAGCCCTGCCCTGCATCCTGCCCAGACGGCAGTGTCTCCAGGTGTCCCTGGCTCCCCAGGGCGGGCCCCTCAGAAGGAACCTCTAGGATGGCTCTCCATTCTCCACGCCTGCCTGGAATTAGGGGGTCTGGAGGTCTTTTGATGCAGACCCCTCACTTTCTTAGGAGCCATTCTGGAAGGAGTGCCTTCAGGGCTATTGCTAATGCTGATAAATATCGTAGCCCCTCAGCCATTCCCAGACGGACCGCTGGTGAGTGCTGGCCACTCTGGAGGGCCCTGCTGTGGGGGTGAACTCACCAGAGCTCACAATACCCGGGGCGGGGGTGGGGTCCCTGGTTGCCCAAGGTTACCCTGCTGGCTAGGGCGGAGCTGGATTTGAACCAGCTCTCCTCCTGGGGGACCATGCCTAGCCCAGGGCCAGTGGACCGCAGAGCCCGCGTCCTCTCCACCGCGCCGCCCCACCAGGATTGTCAAGCAGGTGACAGGAAGCCCACTGGAGGTAGCCAGGTGGGAACACTCAGGCCTCTGCGGCGACCATTTCTGTGGTCAAAGGGGTGCACTGAGCCTGTGCCGGAGAGCAGGATGCCAGACCCGCCTCCCTGGACCAGTTCACAGAAGCCAAAGCATCAGGGCCGGAGCTCTCAGCCCCTCATCCAGCTGCTGGCAACGTGCCCCGGGCTGGCTCCTCTCCTCTGCCCAGACCCTCAGACTGACCCCAACCCGCAGCTGACCCTTGAGCCCGACACCAGTGTGAGGCTGAGCCCATGCCTGCCCCTGCCCACCCCCGGCCCCAGCCCTCACGTCATCCCTGCTCTGGCCCAGGCCAAGCCTGACCCCAGCCCTGGCCAGCTCACCACATGGCAGCTGCTGGCCCTGGCACCCTAGGAGGACTGGGGTGGGCGTGCTGCCTGGGGGCCAGCAAGAGCTGCAGGCCTGGCTCTCTGTTGCTGCATGACACGAGGTTATTATGCTGTCATGAGGTCACCCGGAATTCTCACCCTCCACTGAGGGTCACTGCATTGGGAAGCCCCCCGCCCCAGGCTTTTGCCAGTCCAGGGCCTGGCAGCCCACTGTGCCCACCCCGTTTCCGTGACTGTCCTGAGAGTTTCCAGCATGGGCCAGGGGACAGGGACAGGCCAGCACCAGGAGCCAGGCAGTGGCCAGCTCACCTTGAGCTGGGGGGACCGCCAGGCAGCTGTGGACCTGGGGCTGCCCCGTGAAAGCACCATCTGGCCCCAGGCCAGGCGGTGACAGAGGCTCACCGGCTCCACCTTCGCTCCCAGCCCTGCTGCCATGTCTGCCTCGGTCATGGTGATGCTGCCCACCTGCCAGGGGGACATGATCCAGCCCCGCCCCAAAGAGAGCCAGAGGCTGTGCCCTGTCTCCCTCGGGGCCCCAGGCGGATGGGCGTTCCGGAGGGCCAGCGCCAGGTCCGGGCCGTGTTTGTGCCAACTTAGGTGTGCGTGTCAGCTCACAGATGTTGAGGTGCCGTCAGGGAGGTGGCCACGCCTTCCCTGGAGGGCAGCTGAGGTGGCGTGGGGAGTGAGGTCATGGGCCAGGGTGCTTCTGTGTGCCTTCTCCCTGAGTCTGTAAATTGGGCTGACGGTGGTGCCCCCCCGAAAGAGGTATGGCTGGGATTCGAGACAGGGCGTCGCTGCACTGCCACCCACGGAGGGGGGTGCCTGTTATTGGCCCCTCATCCCTTTCTCCAGGGATCAAACCCCTGGTGGCTTAGACGGTAAAGCGTCTGCCTGCAATGAGGGAGACCTGGGCTGGGAAGATCTCCTGGCGAGGGCAATGGCACCCCACTCCAGTGCTCTTGCCTGGAAAGTCGCATAGACGGAGGAGCCTGGTGGGCTGCAGTCCGTGGGGTCGCAGGGAGTCGGACACGACTGCGCGGCTTCCCTGTCACCTCTCACCTTTCTCAGTCTGAGACAGGAAAACGGAGCGGGAGGCACTGGAGACCGTGTGCACGGGGGGCGCATGTGACACATTTTGCTCAGCAACACCACGTCTCTGCACCTGACAGGTTGTGTCTGCCTCTCTCCCCCAAGGGAAGACAGGCTCTGTCCACCGGCAGCCGAAGATGATGGCATGGCGGCCATGAGGTGGCCCGAGCCCCGCCGGCAGGCAGGCGCCCTGCAGGAATCTCCCCCCGCCACCTGGTCTGACTTCATGGAGGAGCCTGGCCGCCGGGGGCAGGCCTGCAGTGTCCCCACGTGGTTGACTGATGAGGAAGCCAAGGATGGGGACAGCTCCGTGTCATCGGGCCGCCTCTCTGGCTCCTCGGGGGGCCACGAGTCGTGCACCCCCCGCCACAGGACTTGGACTGAGAGGGCCCCCCAGGTGCCAAGGCCACCGCGGCAGCCGAGAGAGAGCAACCCCCGGCTGGAGCAGCTGAGGGACAAGATCCGGGCCCAGGCCCAGCGGCAGACAAGCTGCACCTCGCTGGGCACCTCGACACCCTCCAGCGCCTCACACCTCTACAAAGCCCCCACACCAGCGCCTCGGAGGAAGGCCCGAAAGCCGTCAAACCCCCCACCAGCCCCGGCCTACCCAGGTCAGTGGGGCAGCTCTCCCCGGAGAGGGACAGGCAGGGAGAGGGGAGAAAGCGATGAGATTGGGCCGCTGCAGGCCGGGCCCCACCTGGGCTGGTGGCCCCCTGGGAGGCTGGGGCAGTGTGCCCCGCAGCCCTAGAGGGTCTCGGAGTCTGGGAAGCTGAGTAGAGATAGAGTCCTCCTGGGGCTACATTCAAGCTGGGTTTAAGCACGAGGAAGCATTCACTCATCCAGGACATGGAGACCACCTGGTGGAAACAAGAGGGAGGGTGGGTGCAAGGGCAGGTGCAGGGAGGCTAGAGGGTGTGCAAGGGGCATGGATGGGAGGAAGGCCTGCAGAAGGCCCCCGAGGGGCTCTAGGGCCCTCAAACCAGGGACTTTTGAGCGGCTGCCAAAGGAGGACCTTTCCTTGGACATTTCCTCGTGGGTTCACAGTCCTCACGATGCCCCTTCTGCTGCTGCGCCGGGCTCAGGCATCCTGTCTGTGCTGTTCTCAGTCGCTCAATCATGTCTGACTCTTTGCAACCCCATGGACTGCAGCCCGCCAGGCTCCTCTGTCCGTAGGAATTCTCCAGGCAAGAGTACTTGCCTCCTCCAGGGGATCTTTCCAACCCAGAGATTGAACCCAGGTCTCTCGCTTTGCAGGCGGATCCTTTACCAGCTAAGGCACCAGGGAAGCCAAGGCCTTGGACGTGGACTGTATAGTCCATGGGGTCGCAGAGAGTCAGACGCGAATGAGTGACTCACTTTTGCTTTCACTTCAGGCATCCCGAGTGGAACTGAAAGTGGAGTCGAAGAGAAGGCAACCTCTGGCCAGGGGCGCGAGGCCTCCAGGGTCTCCCAGCACCAGGCCCCAGGTTAGTGGGCCTGTGGCCAGCCATCCCAGCACCCCCCACACCCCTGGACACTCAGGCCAGGTGTGGGCAGCATGGTCATGGGGCCAGCAGTCTCCAGGCAGCCTCTCTGTCTGTGGGATTGGCTCTGTTACCTCCCTACTCACCGAGGAGGATACTGAGGGTCAGAGAGGACCCCAGCAGTGAAGGGGCCAAGCAGGGATTTGCTCTCAGCCCGCCATTCTCTGGAGACCACTTTCCAGTCACCAGGGAAGGAATCCAGATGGGCTCTGCAGGGCAGGCTGGGGCTCAAAGACAGGGGCCCTGGGCAAGGACACCCACTGGCTGAGCTGCTCTGCACAGCACAGTCACAGGCCGGGCACAGTCTGGGCTTGAGGCTGTCAGCTCCTGTCAGCTCCTGGGCTTGCTGGTCCATTCTGCAGGCAGGAGGCATTGCCGACCTGCCCCACAGATGGCCTTGCCCAGCCTGGGAGGAGCTGAAGGGTCGACAGTGGGTTGGCAGACTTCCAGATGGGGGAGGAAGGGTCCAGGGGCTCAGGGAACCAGTAGACTGGCTCACTCAGCAAGTAGGAGGGGTGAGTCTGAGTTGGGGGCTCGACTGGAGCCACTCCCAGGGCTAAGGAATCTTGGCATCGCTGCCGTAGGACAGTTGGAAGGTTCTGGGCAGGGAGACCTCAGCAGGTCTGGGCATTGACTGCTTGCTCAGTTTGTGGGGTGGGCACCAGGTGGAGGGGCCGTCTCTATAGTCCAGCAGGATTCTGGAGACCCCAGAAAGGGGCAGGGAGAGAGCTCAGGAGCTGAGGTCAGGCTGCCCTGGAGGCCCGAGGCTTTGGGGGTCTCTGGCCAGGGTTTTCAAGAGTCAGGCCCTCAGGGGTCCGTCACGTATCCTAGCGGCGCTGTGGTGGGTGGGGTGGGATGAGGGTTGGTCGACACCTGAGTCTACATCCTCTAGCTGGCAGCCACAGACCCGCTTCCGGTCTGCCCAGCCAGAGGTGCGAGCCAAGTGCAGCCCCAGGCAGAGTGAAGGGCGCCGGCTGTGTGAAGCCAAGAGGCAAAGCCTCTCTCTGACCCGGCTCTGGCCCGATCGTGGACCCTGGAGGCTCCCCGGAAGTGGCAGTGGCTCACGTGAGCTCCCTGGTCTCTCCCCTTGGGGACAGAGGACCTCGATGGCCTTGGCTCATCCCACAGGGCACTGTCTGCGTCTCCCCACACAGAGGCCGCTGGGGCCTCTTGGCTAAAATCACGACCCGGCCATGATCTCTCAGGGAGCTCAGTGCCCAGTGGCATCAATCATTAGCCCCTCCTCATTTTAGAATCCTCTGGAAGCAGGGCATGGGTCAGGGCCTGGGTCTTTTTTTTATTTTAATTGTGGCAAAATACACATGAAGTTTAGAGATGCAGGTTTGATCACTGGATTGGGAAGATCCCCCTGGGGTAGGAAATGGCAACCCACTCCAGTACTCTTGCCTGGGAAATTCCATGGACAGAGGAGCCTGGCGGGCTACAGTCCATGGAGTCTTAGAGTGGGACACAACTGCACACTCGCGCATACACACACACACACAGTTTCCCATTTTTACTATGTTTATGTACAAAGTTACTTTGTTTCCAGGGGTTTGACCCCTCTAGGGACTTCATATGAGTGAAATCCTACTGGGTTTGTCCTTTCGTGTGAACCTGGGGCTTGAGGCCGCTCCTGCTGAGGGAGTGGTGGAGTGCCAAGGCCGGGACCCCGCTGCTCTGCAGAGGCCTGGGAGTCCCTGGGGCCTGGCTCCTCTCTTCGCATGCTCCCCAGGCCTCCTGGGGGCCCACTGGGCCGGGCCTGGCTCTCATGGCTCACCAGCTGGGTGGCCGTTTGGTGTTTCCCAGATGCTGCCCCCACCCAGCAAGGGACAGAGACAAATAAGGCCAAACAGAGCGGGGCCTGGCCAAACACTGGCCTTTGGGCAACCAGCCCCTGTGCCTGCTGGGGGACTTGATTCTCCTGTCCCCGCCCATCCAACTGGGGCAGCCCCGCCGTGCCAAGGCCCCTCTGGGTCTGGTGCACACTGCTTTCCCTGAACATTCGGGAAACTAAGATCATGGTTTCCGATCCCATCATTCATGGCAAATAGATGGGGAAGAGTGACAGACTTTATTTTCTTGGGCTCAAAAATCACTGCAGATGGTGACTGCAGCCATGAGATTAAAAGACACTTGCTCCTTGGAAGGTTTGTCTATGACAAACCTAGACAGCATATTAAAAAGCAGAGACATCACTTTGCCAACAAAGGTCCGTACAGTCAAAGCTATGGTTTTTCCAGTAGTCGTGTACAGATGTGAGAGTTGGCGCTTAAAGAAGCCTGAGTGCCAAAGAATTGATACTTTCAAATTATGTTGCTGGAAAAGACTCTCGAGAGTCTCTTGGACTGTGAGGAGATCAAACCAATCAATCCAAAAGGAAATCAACCTTGAATATTCACTGGAAGGACTGATGCTGAAGCTGAAGCTCCAATATTTTGGCCACCTGATGCGAAGAGTTGACTCACTGGAAAAGACCCTGATGCTGAGGGTAGGAGGAGAAGGAAGCAACAGAGGCTGAGATGGTTGGATGGCAACACTGACTCAATGGACATGAATTTGAGCACACTCCAGGGGATAGTGGAGGACAGACAGGCTAGCGTGCTGCAGTCCATGGGGCCGCAAAGAGTCGGACATGACTGAGCAACTGAACAGCAACCTCTCCCTGATGAGCTGATGTCCCATCTGGCTAGCTGCCTGCCACAGCTTTGCTCATGGGCTTATGCAGCCATTTATTCACTCAACAAACACAAGTGCTGTGGGCCAGCTCAAGCCAGGTGCTGTGCTCAGGGGCTCTGGGGATTGGTGCATGGTCAAGGCTGTGAGGGAAGGCGAGGCGAGCCCAACCCTGCAGGGAACCTCCCCGGGGGGCAGGGGGGGCGGCATGCAGGGACAGTCGGTCTGGAGAGCAGGCTGACCGTGTGCTGTGCTGCTACTCAGCCTTCTCTCCCCTGCTTCCCTCTTCTCCTCTCGGTGAAGTTGCACAGGAAAAACCCAAAAGGATGAAAAGTAGTTCTTGCAAAACAGAGAAGGCCCCCAAGACGCCTGCCCCTAGGAGAGCTGCCAAAGACACAGGTAGGGTTGGCCCAGGCAGGGCCCGGCAGGGCTTGGGGACAGGACGTTACGGTCCAGGCTCAGGAGGCGGGCACATGGCTCGTTTCTGGAGCCCGGACGGCGGGTGCTGCACTGGCTGTGCCTTGGAAAGGCGGGCATGAAGCGGGGGCAGGCGAGGTGCTGGTTGACGGACGTGCTTGCTTTCTCGTGACTCAGCGTCACCGGGCAAGCCATGGCCGTTTTATTGTCATCAACGGCGGGAAGCATGACTGAGAGATGAGTCTCCCTGTCGCCTGGTTTGGAATGTAGACACCAGGCAGTGAGCCTGGGAGGCCAGCTTCCCCTGGGGTGCCTGGAGGGAGGAAAGGCAGGGCAGTGCCCACTTCCGATGATCCCTCGGAGAGGACGCGTCAGCTGCCTGAGAGTTCTGTGCAGGGGTCTTGGTGGTGCTGGGCCGCTCGGTCACAGAGAAATTCCTAACTCAGGAGTCTCCCCTGAGGGTGCGTCGTGAGGTTGTGTCCAGCGAAGACCCAGCTGCCCACCCTGGCCCCTTCGTGGAGCTTGTGGGGTGAATGAGCTGGATGTGGGCTGTGGGGAGCAGAGCGGGCAGCCTTCCTCTGGGCCTTCCTTCAGAACAGCCTGGGTGGGATTGGGTGACATGCTCAGGGCTGGGCTCCCTCTGCCCGTGTGTGCCAAGCACGCAAGTGACAGCGGCTCATGTAACTTCGCACAGCGCTCCTCCGAGGCAGACAGGCTTGCTCCCATTTTGCAGATGAGGAAACTGAGGCTCAGAAAGGTTCACCAGCCTGCCTGGGGTCACACAGGCCAACCACGGTTGGCTCCAGCCCTGTGCTCCCCGCCTGAGAGACCCCAGCTGTGCACACTTGGACGCACGCCTGGAGGCCTTCTCCAGGTCACCCTCAGGGGACCACAGACTTTGGGGACACCAATGGAGAGCCCCCCTCCAGGTGGGGAGAGCCCTGGGGGGCTGAGGCCTGCTCTGTGGGGACCCCTGGCCTTGCTCGGATAAGCAGCACTGGCGCTGGAGCTGTTTTCAGTTTCCCCCGGGCATGATATCACAGCCCTGGACGGGACTGCCAGTGTGAGGCCTGCCCACGCCTTCAGATTCCTGCCGCCTCTGCCCTTGGGCAAACCCGCAGTCCCGGCGGCCTGAGTGACTGTCCTCCTCCTCTGCGCCTCAGTGGAGGTGGGCCCAGAGCAATAGGGAGACACATTGGCAAAACCCCCACTGGAAAGACGGTGATACAGAGAAGATTCCAGAAGGCCACTGAAAAAGCACAAAACATAACAATTTTCTGCATCATGCTTCCCCCTGCTCCTGGACCTTGGGGTTTGTTTTATTTTAATGGCTCCTTTGAAAAATGACCTGCCTCCTGCCTGACACTGGGTCAAAAGGGCGTGCCACGGGCTGCATCCATCACCGCAACCGCCGTGTCACCCGACGGAGTTGACCATTAGTTTCTGTCAGTGACGAAGTCACAGCTGGGCTAAGAAGAGATGAGTTTGGGTTCAGAGGTCAGAGCCACAGGACTTGGGAATTGGATGAATTAGAAATTTGCTGTAGTTAACAAAAAATTAAATCACAATAGTTATAAAATATTCATCCATCCGGGCTGAGGGAAAATGAAGCCCGATATTTAATTTCAGATTATAGCACCTCACTTTGCATTTTTTATCATAGATTGGGTTGGCCCTGGAACTTTGACAGGGCACTTGGGGACTTCATCCATTTCCACAGATTAAAAATCCTCTCATAAAAAAATTAATTGCCATTAAACTGCTCTGCGGAAGGAAAAACGTGCCCACCAGGGCCCATTTATTGACCTGGACCCCTCTGGCTGGCTAATGGGGAAGCCAGTGATGTCGGGGCCTGTGGGTGGGGGTGCTCAGAGGGGCCTGCGGCCCCCTCCTCACCCAGTGTGGTCCCTGCTCAGTGCCCCACCCAGCGAGTGTGGCCTTTTTCATGCAGTGCAGCAGCTTTGGGATCCAGGGTGCAGGACCCGTGCTGGGGAGCCCACCCCGCAGGTGCCCCTCATAGGTCAAACGTGGCAGGCAGGTGGGCAGTCCCGAACTCAGCCCTGGTCAGTAGAAGCCTGACCTTTCTGGGAAACTCCTGCAGTGGGGGTGACTGCTTCACTTTTTCATCCTGTGGAGAGACGCGTACAGATGGGGAAATTGAGGCACAGGAAAGTGGTCACTTGCTCAAGGCCTGTGGCTGGAGAACGGAGGAGCGGGGATTTAAACCCATGTCTTGTGGCTAAGCTGGTAAAGAATCTGCCTGCAATGCAGGAGACCTGGGTTCGATCCCTGGGTCGGGAAGATCCCCTGGAGAAGAGATAGACTACCCACTCCAGTATTCTGGCCTGGAGAATTCCATGGACTATACAGTCCATGGGGTCACAACGAGTCGGACACGACTGAGCGACTTTCACTTTTTCAGTGGTTGGACAGGGGCTTCCCAGGTGGCGCTAGTGGTAAAGAATCCGCCTGCCAAGGCAGGAGACGTGGTTTGATCCCTGGGTCGAGAAGATCCCCTGGAGAAGGGAATGGCTTCCCACTCCAGTATTCTGGCCTGGAGAATCCCATGGACAGAGGAGTATGGCGGGCTACAGTCCATGGGGTCGCTGAGAGTCAGACAGGACTGAGAGCCTAGCGCTTTCACTTTCCTGGGACTCCGCCTCCGCTACCCCAGGAGCCTGGTGCGGAGGGCGTGGTCGCAGAGCGGGGCGTGTCTTGGAGGACTCTTCCAGGGGCGTGCCTTTGCAGTGGGCATGGCCACGTCTCGCTCCTTCCTGGGGCTTGGCCTCTGGAAGGCGTGGTCTCTGAGGGCGTGGCTCTGCGTCGCCCTTCCCTTCCATGGAGCTGCATCCTCAGGCCTGTGACCCAAGTCTCAGTCTGGGCTGGGGAGGGCGCCGAGTCTAGGGAGCAGGGTGTGCTAGGTGGGTGATCTCTGCTGTGAGGCGCCGTCTTCGGGCAGAAATGCCCCCAGGACAAGCCTTGGTCTGGGTGGTTTTGTTTTCCTAGGGCGCTGCCTGGGCTGGCTCCCTGCCGTCTGTGTGCGTGAGCCGTGTGTGTGTGTGTGTGTGTGTGTGTGTGTGTGTAAGCGTGTGCGTGAGCCGTGTGTGTGTGTGTGTGTAAGCGTGTGCGTGAGCCGTGTGTGTGTGTGTGAGCGTGTGCGTGAGCCTTCAAGGCCGGTCACTGCTTCCTGCCTCTGCCTCTGCCAAGGCCCTTGTGGTTGGGTCTGTAATGATGGTGGGGCTGTTTATGGCATTTGGTGAGGGTGATTTGGGATTATGAAGTAAAACCTTGATAAATGATGTTTATGACGTGATAGCATTTATTAAAGAAAGTGTTTATGTTTGGGATGTGGCAGCTGTTTGTTAAAACACACTGTCCGGACCCCTCATCCTGCCACCCTGGGTGGCTTTGCTGCTGCCAAAATCTTAGCTTTCTCTGCCCAACAAAGCCAAAGAAAAACAGACGGAGCCAGTTTGTCTGGAGGAAATGGAAGGGTGGCTTTAATCCTCAGCGGGGGAGGCGGGGAACACAGTAGGTCTGTGCCCCACTTCCATGAGAAATCTGGGGATCAAAGAGGAGGGCTGACAGTCAGGGGTCGGGATGAAGAACAGACGTGAGGATCCTGTATTCTTGCTCCTCTTGCATTGTTTCAAAAACAGTCGCAGGCTGGCGTCAGGTGGTCCAGTAGCTGGGTCCTTTGTCTTTCGTGTGTCCCACTGCGACCTCCTTCCTGTAATGTGAAAAGAGACCTCCAAGAGGTGGTCTGCACGAGAGTGCTGTGAAGGGGAACACCCAGAACAGGAGGCGATCAGCATAGAGTTAAGGGAGAGCAGGGCTTCCCTGGCGGCTCAGACAGTAAAGAATCTGCCTGCCGCGCGAGGGACCTGGGTCCTGGGTTCGATCCCTGGGTCAGGAAGATCCCCTGGAGAAAGGAATGGCAACTCCCTCCAGTATTTTTGCCTGGGGAATCCCGTGGACAGAGGAGCCTGGTGGGCTGCAGTCCATGGGGTCACAGAGTCGGACACGACTGAGTGAGTGACGCTAAAGGACAGTAAGTTCAGAAAGAGCTCCTGCAGAGCTAGAGGCGGAGAAGCAAGCTTGGTTGCAGACTACAGACTAGGGACCGTTAAGAACTAGGAGTGGCCATGCCCGCTCACCATTCTCTTTATCTTCTTTGTTCTCAGGGAAGAAAAGAGAAATTCAGCCTTCTGTTTCCCCTTTTCTCGGCAACAGCTTCCTTGATTCCTACCCTGATCCCTGCTCTCACCAGTTTAAAAACAAACGAGTTTCCTCTGGTTCAGGGCAAGTGGTTATCGACAGGGCCGCCCCCACCCTGCGAGCTCTGTGTGTGCTAGTGATTGTCTTGGCTACTGAGCAGCCTTTACGGAGCGTGTGCGGTGCTCCAGGGCCTGTGTTGAATGTTCCACAGAGAAATCCACAGGGAGCGTGTTTTATTACCCCTGAGGGTCAGAGAAATCAGGTCACATGTCCGGGTCATCCTGAGACTCAACTTTGCCCAGGATGCTGGCTAATGGCTGGGGTATGGCCCAGCACCAGAGTGGCCTGCACCCAAGGGCTTTCACCCTGTCCCGTCCGGGAGCATGTGACCTGGTCTCCTGGCTCTGCGAGGAGCTGCCAGCCTTCCCCTCTGGGCCAGCATGCGGAGGGCCCTGGCCACCTGGCTGTATATTGTGTTTTCTCTTTAAGATTCTGAGTTGGTCGGTGTTCATGCCTGGAGGAAAAGACAAGCTCTGGTGAGGGTGCTGCTGGGGCCCCCACCTGCCCTCCCCAAGCTCCAGAGCAAGGCCCCCTCGAGAGACCAGGCCTCTGTCGCAGAATTAGGTATCTTGTGCCTCCGCCTTGACTCTGCTCCACTCCGTGTGGCATATTGGGGTAGGGATTGGGCACCGGGGGAGAGATGCCCAGGCGGCAGTGGCATCGGGGTGCAGGCACGGCACCTATTCCCCTGGAGACCTGTCAAACGCCCGCCAAACCTGTCAGCAGACAAGGGCTTCGGGGAGTCGCTGTGTTTAAAAAAAAACAAAAAGAGGATTTCTGTCCCTGAGAAGCAAATTTCTACTCCTGGAAGGCAGGGCACGACCACCAAGCTGTCCTGACTTAGAGAATGCAGGCCTGCAGCCACAGTGGCTCCCAGGAGACGTCTGTCACCAACCCCTCACACACACACACTCAATTTTTGACATGTTCAGAGAGGGTGACTCTGTGCCAGACGCCTGGGCACAGCCGTGAGTCACCCAGATATGGCATCTGCCCCCAGAGGGCTTCTGCGAG
Organism: Moschus berezovskii; assembly: GCF_049115385.1. NCBI lineage: Eukaryota > Metazoa > Chordata > Mammalia > Artiodactyla > Moschidae > Moschus > Moschus berezovskii. Next base: position 3,156,412 of record NC_142470.1, read on the forward strand.
TGGATGTTGAGTGCAGAGCCAAGAGGGGGGTCTCTGGGGAGGCTCTGTTCCTCCTGGCAACCCTGCAACTGCCTGTCTTTGCAGATCACAGCAAGAAGGTTGGAGCCGCCGAGAGCTCCCCTGTCCACCCCCGGATGCCAAGTCCAGCCTCTGTCCGCAGTGACCGGCAGATGCCCTCAGCCAACGTGCCCACCCTGGCTTCCCGCGATCCACCCGTGAACGTCCAGGCTGCTATGGCCGTCCTTCGAGACCTTCGCCAGCAAATCCAGGCTGGGCTGGAGCTGGCCCGGGCCCGCCACCCAAGCCGAGGGCTGGAGCTGCACGACTTGGCAGGGAGGAGGCGGCCAGACCCCTGGAAACCCCCAGATGTCCGGAGCTCCTTCTGGAAGAGTCCTGGGGCCCCGATGGATGGGCTGCCCACCTCTGAGAGATCTGGGAGCCTCCCTGCCGGACAGCGCTGGAGCCCTGTGGCCGGGTGGGAGTCCTATCCACACAGGACCTGGGCGGCCCCAGGACAGGACACCTCCTTCCAGAGATGTGTGAGCCCCACTGAAGGGCTGAACTCCTTCCCCCAGCGGCCCTGGAGTGCCTCGGCCAGGCATGTCTCCTGCCCACCGAAAACCTGGGCGTTCCAAGGACGAGACCCCTCCTTCCAGAGGCCTGGGAGCCCACCTGAAAGGTGGGTCCCCTTCCTACAGCGGTCCTGGAGCGCCTCGGCCAGGCAGGCCTGGGGTCCACAGAGGGCCTGGACTGCTTGTGAAGACCCGGCGACCCCCGCCCTAAGGCCATGGAGCCCTCTGGAAAGGCCGAGCCAACCCACTTGGCGGCCCTGGAGTGCCTCCTTCATGCAGGGGCCCAGCCCCCTGTATCAGGGCAGGGGTCCACTGCAGACGCCCTCGGGGGCCAAGCTCGCCTGGCCGAGGCCCAGCCAGGGTGCCCTTCGGAACACGCCTGAGAAGAAGAATGAGGTGCGGCCACCTCGGCCTTGCCCCAAGCCCCGGGGGGCCCTGGGCCCCCTCCATGGCTCCGAGTCCCTGCGTGAGTTCATGCGCCAGAAGACTGCAGCCTGGCGGCGGCAGGCCCTAAAAGAAAAGGCCTCAGCCATGCACTCGCTGGAGCTCAGAAACCAGAGGCTGCAGGGCGCCCACAGGAAGCAGAGGGAGGCTGTGCTGGGCAGAGCCGTCCCAGTGATCTCCCAGACAACTCCTGGCATTGTGACCTTCGTCCCGAACGCACCACAGTCCCGGGTATGCGGCAACTCGGACACCCACCTCCCCTGGCCTCCATGGGGCTTTGCGGGGACCCCATTGCCTCTGTCTCTGCCCACCCTCCCCCCGGAAGGGACCAGCCTGTGATTCCCGTGGAGGCCAGGGCCAGCTCCGAGGCTGAGACAGGGTCTGGGGTCTTGTGGCTGGGCTGGGCTGACAGCATCCTTCTCTGCTTTAGGATCTGGAAGCTGCCGCTGGGCCAGGGGCGCCAGTGCTGCAGTGGAGCAAGGTGACTTCCGGTATGGTGCTGGGGGACCAGGAGGCCCCGGGCAGGTGGGTGTGCAGGGGCCGGGGCTGGACTTCCTGGGGGGCTCTCCCGGGCAGGGGTTGGCTCGCTCTGTCCAGAGCCTGTGATCAGGGCTGCGTCGGTTTCCATTGAGGTGGGATTGCTGTCATGTAACGTTAACCTTTATAAGCTGAACTATTCAGGGGCCTTAGCACATTCACAATATTGTGAAACCAACCACCACCTCCGTCTAGTCCCCAAACATTTCATCACCCAATAGGAAACCCAGTTCCCGTTCGCAGTCAGCACCCCCCACTCCTCCCCTGAGCCCTGAGGCATCCCCAATCTGCTGTCCGTCCTTATGGATTCACCTGTTCTTTTTTTTCCCATGTACTATGCAGGAGGTCCTTGTTGGTTACGCATTTTAAATGCAGCAGCTGTCCATGTCCATCCCGAGCTCCCTAACTATCCCCTTCCCTCGTCCTTCCTCTGGGCAGCTGTAAGTTCATTCTCTGGGGCTGTGAGTCTCCTTTTCTGTCAGTGAGCTCCTTTGTGTGACTTCTTTTCAGACCCCTCATATGAGGGACGCCATTCGACCTTTCTCCTTCTCTGTCTGACCTTCGCTCAGCGTGACGCTCTCCAGGTCCGTCCACGTTGCTGCGAGTGGCATTAGTTCATTGTTTTTAGGCTGGGTGACATTCCATTGTGTATACATACCACACCTTCTTTACCCATTCCTCTGCCGATGGACATTTAGGTCACTTCCACGTCTTGGCGACTGTAAATTGAGCTGCAGTGAACACTGGGTTGCGTGTATCCTTTTGGATCACGTTCTTTTCCCCCAGATTAATGCCCAGGACTAGGGTCGCAGGGCCATATGGTAGCTCTGTCCTCAGTTTTCTGAGGAACCTCCGTACTGTGCTCTGCAGTGGCTGCAGCAATGTACATTCCCACCGACAGTGGGGCAGGGCTCTCTTCCCTCCACACCCTCTGCAGCGTTTACCGCTGGATTTTGTCGATGGTGCCGTTCTGGCTGGCTGGATCCACCCTCCTGATGTCTCGTGTCAGCTGAGACAGCGCAGGGCCTCTGTGCCTGACTCCTTCCCCTGAGCACGGTTTTCAGGCTCACCTGTGTTGCAGCTGGAAAAGACTCTGATGCTAGGAAAGGTTGGGGGCGGGAGGAGAAGGGGACGACCGAGAATGAGATGGCTGGATGGCATCACCGACTCTGTGGACATGAGTTTGAGTGAACTCCGGGAGTTGGTGATGGACAGGGAGGCCTGGCGTGCTGTGATTCATGGGGTCGCGGAGAGTTGGACACGACTGAGCGACTGAACTGAACTGAACTGAACTGTGTTGCAGCCTGCGGCAGGACTTCCTTCCTGTTCGTGGCTGAGCCGTACTCCGTTGGGGCACCTCCCTCAGTTTGCACACCCATGGTCAGCTCACGGACTTGCGGGCTCTTTCCCCCTTTCGGCCGCTCTGATTGACACATCTGAGCGCCTGTGCTCCGACCTCTTGTGCGCGCACCCAGGAGGAGAGTTGTCTGCTCACGTGGCACCTCTGCGTCTCACTCGCGGAGGAACTGCTGGGCTGTGCTGGCTGTGGCCACAGCGTCTCGCGCCCCCACCAGCAGTGCGGGAGAGATCCGGCCCCTCCCTGTCCTCGCACACACGTCTGACCCGCGTTTCCCCTTGCTTTCATTTTCTCTTTGCTTTCACTGCCCTGTGTTTTCCTTTCCTGGGGGCAGCTGTTCTGGCGGCGCCTCCCCGGCAGCACCTTCAAGTGCAGGGTGGCAGACCGTCCGCCGCCCTTCTGGGGGACTGCGCATCCAGGCTCCCTGGGGCTGCCCTTCCCAGTGCTCGTCCCCGTGGTGAAGGGCTGTGGGCAGCACCTTGTGGGCTTCAGGCCAGGGTCAGCCACTTCCTGACCACCTGCCTGATGACGAGGGGAGGGCAATGTGACAAGGAGCTCCCAGCCGGGTTCCGGGAGCGTCGTCCGCTTGTGGCCGGCGGGGGGAGGAGCGGACCCAGAGGAGCTGAGGACAGGTGTCCCCGCAGGGCACCACCCCACCAGGAGCCGCCTGCCCTGGGCTCGCTCTGAACCTGCGTCCTGGGTGCACCTTTGGCAGCCAGTGTTCTGGGAGGGGGTTTTGGGCTGAATCCCTTGGAGCTCAGCACCCACCCCTCTTTGCAGCCACTCACCTCAGTGGATTGGACACCCTCCCCTGACCCCTGGCTCCTGGAAGTTTCTCTCTCTGGCTCCTTTTTGCTTCCTTCGTCTTAAAAGTGCGTGTCTCTGGGCCACTTCCCCAAATCCGGGACCCACAGGGCAGCCCGGGGTCTGCATCTCTTTTTAACTTCTCAGGGTTGGTGACTGGGCACACCCGGACGAGGACACGCGTCCAGAGTGTGCACACACCGTGTGCACGTGTCACCTGCACCGGGGCCGAGAGACCCATCACACCCCGAGGGCAGCCCCCATCAGAAAGGCTGCAGGGTCCTGACCGTGCGGCCCCGTCGGCTGGACACGGCGCTGGGGGGGCAGTCATCTCTGCGGGTGGGGCGGCTGTCGGTCCTCCATCTTGCTTCGCTGTGTCCTTTGTTTACGCTTACACACATTTCACTTAAAATACACATAACACCACCCTTCATGGATCACAGCCTTGTCATGGTGAAGAGACTTGCAAAACTCAGTGAAGCTATGAGCCATGCCGTGCAGAGCCACCCGTGATGGACAGGTCACACTGAAGAGTTCTGACAAAACGTGGTTCACTGGAGAAGGGAATGGCAAACCACTTCAGTGTTCTTGCCCCGAGAACCCCATGGACAGTATGAAAAGGCAAAAAGATAGGACACCAGAAGACGAGCTCCCCTGGGTCAGAAGGTATCCAATGCGCTACTGGGAAAGGGCAGGTACTAACAGCTCTGCAAAGAATGAAGCGGCTGGGCCAAAGCAGAAACAACACTCAGCTGTGGATGTGTCTGGTTGGTGAAAGTAAAAAGTCTGATGCTGTGAAGAACAGTATTGCATAGGAATCTGGAATGTTAGGTCCACGAATCACGGTAAGTTGGACATGGTCAGGCAGGAGATGGCAAGAGTGAACATCAGAATCTTAGGCATCAGTGAACTAAAATGGACAGGAGAATTTAACTCAGATGACCATTCTATCTACTACTGTGGGCAGGAATCTCCTAGGAGAGATGGAGTAGCCATCAGCGTCAACAAGAGAGTCTGAAATGCAGTACTTGGAGGCAAGCTCAGAAACAAAGATCTTGGTTCGTTTCCAAGGCAAGCCATTCAACGTCACAGTGATCCAAGTCTATGCCCTGACCACTGACGCCCAAGAAGCTGAAGTCGACTGGTTCTGTGAAGACCTACAAGACCTTCTAGAACTAACACTATAAGACGATGTCCTTTTCTTCAAAGGAGGTTGGAATGCAGAAGCAGGCGGTCGAGAAGGCTGTGTTTTCATTCTGTTGATTGGGTCTTTTGACACATGCATGTTTTTAGTTCTGAAGCAGCCCGAGTTGCCTGTTCGTCATTTTGTTGCCAGTGCTTCTGGGGTCGTATCCAAGAAATCACTGCCAACCGGTCTTCCTTCTAACAGGTGCGCGTGCGGTCTGTCGTGATGACCGCGGCCACAGATGGACTCAGTGAATAGACACTGGTCCTGGCCCGGAAGCTGCTTCCATGTGCATCCCTGCCCATGCGTGTCTGCCACGCGCATGGGGATGGTCACGCCCCCCCCAGGCTGACCCCTGTCCCTTCTCTCCCTGCAGCTTCTGCCTGTGTTTGAACAGAGCCTTGAACCCCACCAAGACTCTGGAGGTGGGAGGCCCCCAAGATGGCTGGGAGGGCACGCCCATGCTGATGCCAGCCAGCTCCTCCCTGGGGCCCCTGAAGTTCCAGGACCTGAGTACGCACTGCCGGAGCCCAGGGCTCTGCATCTACCTGGACCCTGAGGAGTCGGAGCGCCTGGGCATGCCGGGCCCCCTGCACTTCCGGTACAAGCAGGCCCGGCTGCAGGCCCTGGAGACCATGGCCAACATCCTGAAGCAGCGGATCGATGTCCTGACGGACAAGCTGCGCTGCTCCGAGGCAATGGACACGCTGGTGGGGCCTGGCCCGGGGCTGCTGCCCTCCAGCTCCAGCACACCAGCCTGCCCCAGAGCCCTGGTGCCCAACGTGGGCCAAGGGGTGCCCTGGGACTGGGCAGGGCTGCGGGCCAGGCCGCTTCTCTCCGCCCCTGGCTTCCCGGACATGGAGACCATGCGCTGGAGCCCTGGCTGGGAGCGGCCGCAGAGCGCGAGCCCCAGGGCCCGCCACGCCAGCGAGCCCATAGGTAGAGCTACCCCCAGGCCCCGCCAGCATCCAGGGGACCCCCACTTTCTCCTTGCCCCTGGGTCTCTTCCCCTCGAGGGGGGATGATGACTAGACCCCAGCCACTGTCCCTCTGTGCCACCTTGCCTCTGGCGGGGGAGGGGTGGGCCCGGGCCCTGAGGTTGACATCCCGCCCCCTCCCCACCCCGCCTCCACAGAGGGGTGAGAGCGCAGGGCCCCTGTGCCTCCTGCCATGGGGATGCGGGGGGACCACCTCACTCCCTGCAAAGTGGCGGCCCCTCCCCACCCCACCGGCCTGTAGGCAGTGAAATCCCAGTGCTCCTCTCTCGAAAGGCTTCACGGACAATGGACGCTCCGAGCTGGACGGGAGGCTGCCAAGAAACGTGGCTTCTTTCCAGGCCCTCAGCCCCGTCGCCGGGAGGTAAGGCTGGGCGCTGCCCTCGAGCACCCTCGTGCCCCTGGGGCGGGCGCAGCCAGGCCGGCAGGGCGACACAACTCCTGGCCTGTCCCTGGGGAGACGCAGGCCTTGGACGCCTCTGGCTGGGCTGCGCACAGTGGGTCACGTGGGGCCCCAGTCGCCCAGGCGTCCCTGGGGGGTTGGCAGCCTGGTCGTGTCCGGGGTGTGTGGAGGCAGGGGGCCCTCCATCTAGGTCTCTTGCCAGTGTCAGATCCTCAGGACCACCTGCCCATTAGCCCTCGAACAGGCCCGTCTCCAGCCCTGACCTTGTCTGGGGCCACTTCACACAGGTCCCTTTTCATCAGTGGTTATGGATGGATGACCAGCCTGGGGCAGGGGCACTGGGGGTCCTCAGCAGCCCCACTGTCTACCAGCCCAGCCCGGGCCTGTGAGGCCGCCTTAGCAGTCACCATCCCAGGGATACTCTGCTGGGCCCAGCCTCACATCAGGCCCCCCAGCCGTCCAGCTGCGGCCACCCCTGGCCTCTCTGTCCCCCAGCTCATCGCCCCCCAACAGCCAGTGTCGCTGCCCAGTGCCCTCAGCCCTGGGGCCTTTGTCGGCCCCTGGACTTCACTGAGCAGCTGTGCCGCATCTCCTCCTGCAAGGACTGCCCACTCCCACCCCAAGAACCATTCCCTCAGCCCAACTGCCTGGCGGCTCCCACAGGCAGGGGACCCTGTCCAACCCTCCTCCCCAGTCAGCAGTGCCCTCCTGGCCCCCAGCCCCACCGGCTGCCTTCCCGGTGCTGCCCCAGGAGGGTCTCAGACACCCCGGCCCCGCCCCCTCTGTCCTGGAGCAGCCGTCCCCCCCGCCCCGCCGGGCAGCCCCTCGCAGGATGCCTCCTCACCTCATGCGGCCACAGGTCCTCTGTGACTTCAGGCTCCACAGCTCAGAGCCAAGGGGGAGAGGGGGTTCCAGAGGGGGACAGGCCAGTGGGGGGGCCCAGAGGGGGCCAGGGTCTGGCCAGAGACACTGGGAGGGGATCCTCACCACCTACTTCGCCAGCTGTGTCCTGGGCTCGGTGCCCGGGTTGGGGCCCCGGGGGCCGCCTGGGGGGTGCAGTGCTCGTGAACAGAGAGGATGGTGAAGGGTGGGGACTGTGGCTGTGGTCAGAGAGCCAGGAATCCAAGTGGGGCGGGGGGCCCTCACAGGGGGCCTGTGCTGAAAGCATACCCCACCCCCAGCCTGCGTCTTCCCTTGGAGGTGGGGGTTGCCCGCATCCCCCCACTCCCCCAGCACTGCCTCACCCTCCTCCCCTCCCCGGCCCAGCCTCAGTCAGGCTGCGTATCCTCTGTGTGTGTGCTCAGTCGTGTCCGACTCTTTGTAACCCCATGGGGTGCATCCCGCCAGGCTCCTCTGTCCATGGGACTCTCCAGGCAAGAGTACTGGAGTGGGTCGTCCCGACCCAGGGATCCAACCCAGGTCTCCTGCATTGGCAGGCGGGTTCTTTACCACTAGCGCCACCTGGGAAGCTGGAATGGAATTGTTGCCACCAGTAGGGGTCAGCATTGGGCCAGACTTGGCCGCCTTCAGCCCCTGCCCTTCCCTCTCGCTCCCGGTCTAGACCTTGAGAAGGGGAGGGGGGATGGGAGGCTCCAAGGTGGACAGCCTACATCTGTAGGTCCCGCCGCTGGATGGCCAGCAAGGTTCTGTTCTCTCATCAAAAGTCTCAGAGCCGGGGAGCCTGAGCACCCGTGGCACCCCCCAGGTCATAGAGCCTTCCCACCAGGCACACGGTGGTCCCCCTCCCCAACCCTCCCACAGCCTGCCCAGGCACAGAGAGAGCGCAGAGGTGGAAGTCATTCAGAGTCATGCCCTGGAAGGCCCAGTGCCCTTGGAGCCCAGGACTGGGGCCTCCACGAAGGCCCCTGGCCCGACCCCGCCTTCTAAACTAGCGGTCGCCACTCACTGCTCCCCGGGGGTTGCTTTGCGGCTGTGCCTCTGGCCACCTCCCTCAGTGCCCTGTGAGACCTAGGCTGCAGGGCACAGCTCCGCTCCCCAGGGCCTGGCCCATCCTGCCGCCTCTCAGGCCAGTTCCTGAGTCGGGATGGGTCTCCTCCACCAAGTTGTTTCCTTGCTGGGAACACGGTGCTCAGTGGCCAGGTGGGGATGGAGCTTGTTACCAGCATCACGTGGTAGGGACATTAGGGCTTCCCGCCCTGCCCCCCTACCCCCTACGGAGCTTGGGCCCCTGATGCCCAGTCCATCCCCAGCCTGTCTGGAAGGAAGGATGGGAGAGTGCGTGGCCCAGCTGTGTACCTGCCGTCACCCCGCAGGCCTCCCTGAACCTCAGACAGTGCTTTCAGCACCCTGAGGGGTGTGTGCTCATCCCTATTTTACAGATGGGGAAGCTGAGGCTGGCGGAGAAGTGACCTGCTTAGGGGGAGGACAAACCGAGGTTCAGATCCAGGGTTTGGACTCCAGAGCCCATGGTTTTTCCACTACACCCCTTCTCTGGCCAGTGCTTCTCAAATTGTTCCTCAGGAATTCGTTAGAAAATGCAGCATCCTCCTCCGTCCTGGCCCTCCTGAGTCTGATATGCTGGGGGTGGGCCCCGTGATCAGGCGATTCTGGTGAGAACCACTGCCCTAGAAAAAATCTAGACCTGTGGTCAGCAAGCCACCACCCCCAAGACCCACCAACAGTCTTTGTAAATAAAGTTTTATTGGCGCACAGCCACACTCATCACATTTACACAGTGGGTGTGGCTGCTTTCCTGCCACAAAGGCAGAGCTGAGTGGTTTCCATGGAGACAGAGACCCGGGGGCCCACAGAGCCTGAACACGGATGGTCTGTCTCTCTGCGGGAAATTCTGCAACATGTGATCTAGATAATGGAGGGCGACTGGCTTGGGGACTGATGGCCTTGGAGGACGTAGTTCCTTCCTGCCCTTTGCTGATCCCAGGTGGGGGTTACTGCGGCCCCCAGTACTGGGTTGGGAAGGAGGGAGCGAGAGAGTCTGGAAAAGACCCTGCAGTGGCCTTGCCCCCCATGCCTCCATGCCCACGCATTCCTGGAGCAGCCCCTGTCGCCACTGCCTCTAGGAACCCTCCTCCCCTGACCATCGGGGAGCCTGCGGTCAGTACTCCCGCCCCTTCTCCCCTGGAACCATCCTGAGATCAGCCCCTGGGCCAGCCCCTCACCCCCACAGCATCTCTTGTCCAGTCCCAGGCCTGCTGCCTCTTTGTGGAGCTGTCGTCTTATGTCAGGGGCTAAGCATGGCAGATGCTTGGCAAACACCTATGACTGTGGATCCGGCGGGGCTGGAGGAGGCCACGTCTCCATGCCCCACATGTGTGGCCGTGTCTTCAGTCACCCGAGGGGGTCCTGGGCTGCTAGGTTGCAGGAGGGAGAGGCGCATACGCTGATGAGACGCGAAGCAGGTGGGCTGTCAGCACTGCTCGTCTGAGCCCAGCACACACGTGTCTGGGCCGCAGGTCCCTAACCCGGGGAAGCTGCCGCCCACCTGTGCTCAGCGGCTCTCCTGCCCGACCTGCACTGCTACCCTCTCAGGAGGGCCCAGGGCCACGCCTTCCTCCTCTTCCTGAGGACAGACATGCCAGGCAACTCGCCCTGATGGAGGGCAGGTCTCTGACTCCAACCAGACCAGTTTGACTCCAGCCTTCTTGGTCACCCAGCCAGCTGAGGTCCCTCTCCGACCAGGGCGGCAGTGCAGGGCACAAGAAGACGGTGATGGAGTTAGAGCTCGGCTGTGGGCCCTGCTCTCCCATGGGCCTGGTAGACAGTGCGCCCTGGTCAATGGCCGAGGGGGCGGGGATGAAGGACGTGCCCGTCATGAAGCAGATGAAGGACTGCCCGTCACCCCAGAGCGTTTTGAGCGAGACTCAGGACGGGCGAGGGCTTTTGGGCGAAGGACATTCTGACGCGGGCCCCGCACCGGACAGTGACCGTGGACACCAAGCGCTCCTGCCAGGAGCTGGTCCTCCCGCAGGAACGAGCACTGAGCCCCAAGTCACTGCTCACAGATCAGGCCCTGCCGAGCCAGGAGATCCTGCGGGTGCAGCTACCCGCCTGGGTCTCCGGTCACAGGCCCAGCCCCTCTCTGGCTCTTGGGTCTCCCTGGATGCTGGGCCTGCAGGAGCCCAGCCTCCTGGCCCTCCCCGGCCCCCCAGCTATCTCCTGCCTTGAGGGTGTTTGCTGCTCACACAGGTGTTTGTATGTCTCCAGCTCACTCGGGGTGCCGGCCACGCCGGACTCCCGCGGCGGCTCCTTGCAGCTGGAAGAGATGCACTCGGCCAGAGGGGCGGGCCTGGTCGCACCCTGGACCTTCCGGAGCTGTGGTAAGGGCGAACCTGTGGATAGGCCCTGGGCTGGCTGGTCGGGTGGCCAGGGAGGTCCTCTGGGGACCCCCTCTGCTGCCTGATGTTCGGTGAGGCTCTGGGTGTCGAGAGGAGCGTATCCACACATCGGTATTAAAGCTTTTTGGAGGCTTTTGGGGCCCAGCTGCTTGCTCTGTGCTGCTGCAACGCCTCTGCCATGACTTGACCCTTGCCCTCACGAGTGTCGAAGGCTTGCTTCATCCACAGCTCTGCTCCCGGCGCCCAGCCTTCTGCCTTCTCTTCTGCTGCCAGAGGGTTTTCGTTTCCAGTTACAGCTGAGACTTGCCCAGAACCCCAGAGCTGGTGCATAACTGGGGCCATGGGGGTGGGGCGCCCGCTGGGCACCCTCCTGGGTTCAGGCTTTCGTCCTGGCAGCGTGCAGAGTAGGGCATGAGTTGGCCTGTGGGATGCTCTGCCCAGTGGGGGCTCAAGAAGGGGGACAGCTGGAGGGCTGTGGCCTGGTGCTGGAGACCAAGAGCTGTTCTGAGAGGTCTGGGATGCGCATCCGTTTTATCTTCATTTTTCAGTTGGTTTTCTCCAAGATAAGAATAAGACATGCTCACATCTGTAGGAGAATTGGGCTCTTGCAGGTGCATTCAGAGTGAACCCCGAAACCTGCCCCACTCAAGAGCAGCCCCAAATAAAACCTGCACCTCCTTATGGGCCTGGGAGGCGTTGCCCGTCTCACAAGGAGGGTGGTGAGGCCTGTGGGGTCCGGTGGCCTGTGAAAGGCCTGGGGGGGGGCAGTTAGCAGTTCCCCAGATCCCCCTGGTGCCTGGGGGAGAGGCGGGCAGGAGGAATTTCAGCCTTGCGATCTGGCGTCCCACTGTCCTGGGTTCAGAGCTGCCACCAGGCAACAGCGGGCATGGGGGACCCCTCATGGATGAGCAGCTTCCCAAGAGGTTGCCCGCAGCAGTGCCCCCAAGAGACACCTGCCCCTCCCTGGAAGACAGAGGGCTCCTCAGGCCAGGCTGGGCAAGAGGCGGGGAACAAAGCCCTCTGCGGACCAGGGGTGGGCACGTGTGAGCGTGTAGACACACGTGTGTGTGTAAGGGGGTCCCGGGTCCTCTGAGAAGGAGGGCTCTGTGCCACTCCACCCTGCAGTCAACCTCCCCTCCACTGCCCCAGGGTCTGGGAGACTCTCCCGGCCTGGGGAGGGGGCTGCCTGGGAGCCCGCTAGTCTCTTGGCTCACCTTCCCTCTGCTCACTCAGAACCAGCTCACTGAGGACCTGCCAAGCCTGGCATGGACCAGGCACCAGGCCCTGCCCTCAAGCAGCCTGCCTTTTAGGAGGTGGTCACTGGAAAAGACTCTGATGCTGGGAGGGATTGGGGTCGGGAGGAGACGGGGACGACAGAGAATGAGATGGCTGGATGGCATCACCGACTCGATGGACATGAGTTTGGGTGAACTTCGGGAGTTGGTGATGGACAGGGAGGCCTGGCGTGCTGTGATTCATGGGGTGGCAAAAAGTCGGACACGACTGAGTAACTGAACTGAAGCAATCAAAAGATGCCCCGGTGACCACCTGCAGCTTTCAGATCCTAGGCAACCAACGCCCAGGGGGAGAGTCTGCCCAGAAGTGGGTGGACGCTTCCAGCACCAGTTTCCAGGAAGTGTGGCCCAGTGAGGGGCACGAGCTGCCTGCGGTGCCCAGGACAGGCTAGGACCAGGACTTGACCTCAGGTGCCAGCTGTCCACCCCTCTTCATTGTCTTGGCTGAGCAGGAACTGGGAGCTGGAGCACCTCTGACTCGGGCAGCCCTGGCCCCTTGGGACCATCAGCTGTGCCCGGTCTTTCAAACAGGGTCACACTGGGACTCAGGGGCCGTGACAGAAAGCAGGCGGTCCGGGCAACAGCAGTCCCCTTGGACTCCACTCCTGCCGGTCCGCAGTGCCAACCCACTCCATCCTCTCGGGCTACACAGCCCCCGTGTGCCCTGTACTTGTGTCTGCCCATGCAGGGTGGGCCATGCCTGGGGTGGTGGCAGGGAGGTGTCACAGTGTCTCTGGGGATGGGCAGACCCACCCGGATCCCACGGGAGCCCACCTGGATCCCACGGGAGGTGTCACAGTGTCTCTGGGAATGGGCAGACCCACCTGGATCCCACGCGGAGGGCAGACACGTGCATCCTCCTCTCAACATCCCAAAGGGAAGGGCCATCCACTGCTGGTGGACAGGATGACACGCCTGGATGGTGGACCACACGTCAGGGGTGGGGGCGGTGTGAGCTTTCCCACGAGTCACCCCTCGAGTGGGTGGCCTGGGTGGGGTGACAGGGGAGGGCAAAGGAAAACAGATCAGTAGGTCCTTTGTGCCGAGCTGCCTCTTCCCCAGGGGTGCCTCTTGGTGGGCAAGGGGCTGGGCCACAGACCTCCCGAGGAAGGAGGGGCCTGGCGCAAGGGTGCCCAGCTGCAGCCCGCCAAGGGGCCCCCGCTCCCCCACTGTGCCCCCTAAGTAGCAGAGTCGAGGCAGAGTGCTCCTCCCCACCCCGCTCCCTCCCACAAAGACGGCCTCCTGGAGCCTCTGAGGTCTGTGTGGGCAGAGTTGTGGGCCAGGCCCCCATCCCCCACTCAGCTGAACCCTAGCAGGCCAGGTGCCAGGCCAAGTGCTGGGTCTTCCAGAAAAACCTGCTCCTCTCCCAGCTCTGCCTGCAGGCCGCCTCGCTGGGAGGCCGGGAGCCAAGCAGGATCTTGGGAGCCCGCCACCAAGCAACAAGCACAACCCAGAGTGCCGGCACTGGGCACTCCCACCAGATGCCTCCTCCAGGAAGTCTCCCGGATAACACTTGGGCTGGGTCAGGAGCTCCGCTCACCCATCTCAGCGTGCTTGGTGGGAGTGAAACTCGTGTGTGTGCCTCTCTCTCTGTGGGCCACGAGAACCTGAGGGTCTGGCTCTCCTTGCAGCCCCGGCTCCTGCCCGGCCAGGTGCTTGGGGAATATTTGCTGAACACATGAATGATTTCCTAAAGGCCCTGAGGCCCCTAGGCCTGTCTGTGTCACACATGGCAGCTCACTGGTGTCACCCTGCCTCCAGGCAGGTCCCAAGCTCATGCCCCTGTTCACGGAAGACGAAGCCAGTGCTCAGAGAGGCATAACCCCCACCGCCCAACAGTGAACGGCAGAGCGGGGACTGGGGCCCCGCCTTTCCCACTGGCAGCAGCGCCGGCCCAGCAGAACTTTCTGCAGTGACAGAGATGTTCTAAATTCTGGGCTGTCCGATCTGGTGCCCACCAGCCACGTGTGGCTGTGGGGGCCTCTGGGACGTGGCCAGTGCTACTCAAGAATGAAGTTTTACACTTGTGTTTCCTCTGAGTTTAAATGTGAGCAGCAAGGGCGGCTTGCCATTGGACAGCGAGGCTCCGGCCCTCAGACACGGCAGCCTCTCGCCCGGGCAGGGCCCCATCGGCTTTGTTCTGGTTTGAGGCTGCGGGCCCCCAGCCGCAGTGCGGCCAGGGAGAGCACACCTGGTCCTCATTGTCCCCATCGCCGCTGGCAACAGTAACAATTGCCATGTATGTGTTTAATCGTCCCGTTGGAGCCACAAGGCCACCAGGCGCTCTGGGGTGGCAGGTCATGCTGGATTCTTGGGGCCCCTCCCCAATGGTCATCAGGAGTCGGGAAGTGAGGCCAGTACCATCCTCTGCTCAGCAGGGCAGCTGCTCGGTTGGCCCAGGCCGCATCCGTCTCAGGGAACACTTGCTTTCTCCCCGATCGCAGCTCAGAGCTCGGGGACACACAGCCCGGGGTCTCCCTGGTGACCTGTCAGGGGTGCTGGCCTGGCTAGGGATAACCATGAAAGGTCGCACCTCTTGGAGCAGCATCTCTGGGGGCCTTGGCTCTCTGAAGCTTCCAGGCTCCTGGAAGAGGATCTGCAGGAACTCAGTGGAGGACTGGGGCACCTTCTTTCCAGGCCACAAGCAAAAATAAAGGAGGAGTGGCCCCTTCTCCAGGGAACTGCCAGGCAGCTGGGAGCACGGGGGAGCACACCAGGCATCCCCCAAGTGCCCCGCACGCCAGCTGGCCAGAGCCCCCGCCCCTCCCCGGGCTCCGTGCTGCAGTGCCCTCAGCGACCGTAGAAGCGCCCGGGAGCCGGTCTGTTGTTCACAGTTCTTTGGCCGCTCTAACGTGGGATGCTGAGCCGCTCTGTTCTGGGAAGCAGGGCACCATCCTCCTTTCTGCACAGTCACCAGGGATGACCCAGGAGCTCGTCCAAGAGCCACCAGGAGGGCTTGCCGTCCACAGACCCGAGGCCTCTCCCGGGGTGGGGAAGCTCCCATTCTCCTTGCCCTCCTCTGCTGGCTCTCACGGGGGTCCAGCCAAGAAGACGGAGGGCGGGGCCAGAGGAAGCGACACTCGCCGCCCCCATCCCTGACTACAGTCACCCCCCGCCACCCCCAGGCAGCCTCCGAAGGGCCAACCTGGGTCCCTGGGGCTCCCACCGGGAACCAGAAGCCCTCGGCCGCCCGGGGAGCCTGAGGTTTCCGAGCCTGCACTCTGGACAGTCCCAGGGAGGCCGCAGGGCTGTGCCCTTCAGCCTGGGTCACCGCACAACCATGGGGCTGCGACCCTTATTAGGGCGGCCACTAGGTATCAGAACATCTTACCACAGGGTGTCCCTGCGGAGGCACTCATGGACTAGCGCTTTTTCCAGGGCACCTGGCAAGTGAGCGATGAGCCAAGGCCTGTCTGGCAGCAAAACCTGTGTTCTTGGACCCGGCCATGTGTCTGCAGCCTGGGGTCCCTGCTCCCAAGGGAGGGTGGCCAAGGGTCAGGCAGGGAGAGCCCCCCCACCCCTGTGGGGGGGTAGCAGGGTACGGTAAGGCAGCAACCTGTCTCCTTGCCCCTCAGGCTGGGGGCCCTGCCCACCCTCCCTGGACATGCAGGGAAGGGGTCCTCTCCCAGTGTGTGTCCTGCAGGCCCAGCACTGAGGCCGGGCAAGGGGAGGCTGCCCAGCCACCCCTTCTTGTGGTTTCTACAGGTCTGCTGTCTGACGTCCAGCAGAAGTCACTGAGCTTCCTGGAGTCCCTGAAGGTGTGTCATCTTTAGGCCGCTTCTGTTTGGGGGTCCACCGGGAGCAGCTTTCACCCCCTGAGGCTGAGTGCCAGAGGCCCCAGAGTTGAGAGCGAGGGAGGGGACCCTGGAGCAGGAAGGAAGCCCAGGGCCCCAGCCGGGCCGAGGCGGGGAGGCTGCGGGCTGGGGAGCAGGGTGGTGGGCTAGACGGAGCGGTCCTCCTGGGGGGATGCTCTGTAAGGGTCCAGTCCTTGGAGGTGACACCGCCTGCCCTCTGAGGTGGGGGCCTTGCCAGGGAGTGGGGGCAGCAGGAGGGGACAGTAGGCAGGGGCCCCAGGGAGTCCTGAGGCTGCTGCTCTCCTCCCTGTAGATGGACCGGCGGGAGCAGGGGCAGGCACTGGCCCTCCTTCGGCGGCAGTCAGAGCTGGAGGTCTGGGAGACGCAGAAGGCCCTGGGGGAGCTGCTGTCCAGACCCAGACATGAGGTCAGCCAGCCGGCCCGCCCCCTGCGGCCTGGCCCAGCCTGGGGAAGGCTGGTGGGAAGCATGGGTCAGGTCAGCCTGGGGAAGGGGGGCCATGGGTCCTGCCCAGGCCAAGGGCCTTCGAGTGCAGCTGCCCTCAGGGAAGGCCCTGAGGTCGGAGACTCACGTGGCCTTGGCTCCTCCCTGGGACCCCGCCTGGTCCACCCTCCACAACACACGCCTTCCTGTCTTTGCAGCGGTTGCAAGAGAAGCACTCGACCCAGGCCAGGCCAGGGGCGGCCTTGGAGCTGGAGCCGCCGCAGGTGCGTGTGGATCCGGAGCCGAGGACCTCTCAGAGAGCTGCGGCAACCAGGCCCAGGTGTGGCTCCCTCCCAGCGTATGAGGGGGCCGGGTGGGGGTCTTGGGCCACGTGGACCACAGGATGCAGCGCTCTCTTACCTGGCAGCTCTCACCCACTCCCGGGCCGAGACGCGGCTGCGCCCTCCCCGAGTCCCCAGGATGGAAAGAAGAGTTGGGTGGATGCATCAGCTCACGCGGGTGAGTGGTCTCAGAACCGACCCCCAGCCACCCGGACAGCACAGCTCGTGCCCCGTGTGGGCCCCGAGGGGGTGGCTGGGTCAGGTGCCCAACAGAGGGGCTGGGGAGGGGTAACGCGCCCACGGCCTCACGGGACAGGTGGAGCTGGGATTTGAAAGTGTTCCAGTAGTCATGCATGGATGTGAGAGTTGGACTCTAAAGAAAGCTGAGTGCCAAAGAATTGATGCTTTTGAACTGTGGTGCTGGAGAAGACTCTTGAGAGTCCCCTGGACTGCAAGGAGATCCAACCAGTCCATCCTAAAGGAAATCAGTCCTGAGTGTTCATTGGAAGGATTGATGCTGAAGCTGAAACTCCAATCCTTTGGCCACCTGATGTGAAGAGCTGACTCATTTGAAAAGACCCTGATGCTGGGAAAGATTGAAGGCTAGAGGAGAAGGGGACGGCAGAGGATGAGATAGTTGGATGGCATCACTGACTCAATGGAAGTGAGTTTGAGTGAACTCCAGGATTGGTGATGGACAGGGAGGCCTGGCGTGCTGCGGTTCATGGGGTCACAAAGAGCCGGACACGACTGAGGACTCAGCTGAACTGACTGATGCCACAACACACCATCAGGTATCGCTGCCTCCTGCTCGTTAGGGCAAGCAGGGAGCCAGCAAGCCAGTTAGCAGACACACCACACCCACCCACCCAAACCTGGGGGCAGTGAGCCCAGACTACAGCAAGAAAGCTTTTGGGTAGATGCCTAGAGAAACAAACCAACAGCGTGGGGCGTGGCCAAGTAAGGAGGTGTGGTGGGTGGGTCATCCAGCCCCGTCTGTACTGCTCTGGGCAGACCTTAAGGGTGACCGTCACTGTCCCACTGAAATCTTGAATACAGCTCATCTCTGTCCCTTGAGGAACAGGGAAGCCCACATTCTTCCCAGGTCTGCCAATATGCCCACCTTAGTCCCTATGAGCGGTCATTCCTTGAGGCCTCTCAGTGGCTGGCCCCGGGAATATCCAACAATCTCTGCCTTTCACCTGGAGTGCTGAGCTATTTCCATTTAACAGAATTATCATTATTGCTAGAGTTTTTAAAGGTTTTCTGTGTGGGCCACTTTCTAAAGTCTTTGTTGAATTTGTTGCTATATTGTTTCTCCTTTGTTTTTGGAGTTTTGGTCACACAGGCAGGTGGGATCCCCAACCAGGGATTGAAACCCCATCCCCTGCATTGGAAGGAAAAGTCTTCTTTTGTTGTTTTGTTTCTCTTGTTTAGATTTTTTTGGATGGCACAGTCTTAACCACTGGACCTCCAGGGAGTCCCACTGCTTTTAGGCTTTGAATCGGTCATCCTGCTATTGTCTTTTGTCTCAACTGGGGTTTTTTCCTTTCTCTTTTTCTGCCTTCTTTTGGGTCAAACAAGTATTCTTTTAATCATTCCGTTTTCTCTCTGCTGTTGGCTTCTGAGCAGTAATTGACTTCAGTGGCTGATCTAGGATTTACAGCGGCACCTGTGGTGTGCCTTCGCATGGCATTCTGCTGGCTCACCCGGAACAGGAGGACCTTACGGTCCTCCATTTCTTTTTCTCTGGACTTCAGGCTATGGTAGTCATGCATTTTACTTTATAACTCCACAATACATTGTTGTTTTTTTAAACATTCAGGGACCTTTTAAAATTTATATGTTTATGTATATACCCATACATACACACGTATTTATGCCCATACGTGTATACGTGTGTGTATACGCATCAGTTCAGTTCAGTTGCTCAGTCGTGTCTGACTCTCTGCGGCCCCATGGACTGCAGCACGCCAGGCCCCCCTGTCCAGCACCAACTCCTGGAGCTTGGTGAAACTCATGTCCATTGAGTCGGTGATGCCATCCAACCATCTCATCCTCTGTCGTCCCCTTCTCCTCCCGCCTTCAACCTTTCCCAGCATCAGGGTCCTTGCAAATGAGTTGGTTCTTCGCATCAGGTGGCCAAAGGATTGGAGTTTCAGCTTCAGCATCAGTCCTTCCAATGAAAATTTCTGTATTTTCTTCTCTGATTACATTTATTCTTTGATTAAAGTCTTTTTTAGATAAAGGCAGGTCAGGGACACGACTGGGATTGGGGTGTGTGTGGTGGGGGAGTGGAAAAACCATACAGTCCTGCTCCGTTTCATGGCCTCTTGAAGATTTGGCTGAAGCTATGTGTCTGGGGGCGGGGTGAGCTATGGTGGTGTGGTAGATTAAGTTGCTCAGACACCCTAGCTCGGTGAAGACTTCCTGTAAAAAAGGCCCCTGGAACCTTATATGACCAACCATGCCTGTTTTTTGTCCTCAGAGCCCGTGCAGGAAGGGAGACCAGCCCAGACCCCCTCCCAGCTGCCCCCAGCCAGGCTCTACCCCTGGGAGGAACCCAGGCTCCAGGTACAGAACCCCGGGGAAGGGGCTCACAGAGGGCCCCAGGGGAGGCACTGGCACGGGGTAGGGGACCCAGTTCTCCGTCCCTGGGGACATCAGGTGTTGAGACCCACCCCTCCTACAGCCTGCGCCCAGGGGGCCTCCACCGCAGGTCCTGTGCGGAGGGAGGCTCTCCCTGCCATGGGTACCACCCACCCTTCCAGCTTACATCTGCTCAAGCCCCTTCCTCACGGCTGGGGTGGCAGGTGACATCGGTTTGGGGCGAGGCTGGCCCAGGCAGTGCTGACTGCACATGTCAGGGAGGGGGGCCCAGTCTTTCCTAACCCGTCCAGAGCACAAACAGGTGGCCGGCTTGAGTGCAGGGCCAACATGACAAGGACCCCACCCTGCCTTCTTCGGGAGCCACCAGCTGGGAGGAGGATAGTAACGTGTCCCGGGGAAGAGGGGCACGACCTGGAGAACGATGGGGTGGCCAGTCCGGGAAGGCTCCCTGGAGGCGGCGGCCTCCTCCCCGGGGAGTCGGGTGCTGCTCCAACTCGGAGATACGCAGTGGTGGTGACACAGCCCCGGTCGGCCTGCCAAACCGCAGGGGAGCCGGACGAGGCCCCGGAGCGCGGCGCCGGTACCCTTCAGCCGCTTCACGATCCAGATGCTGGAGCAGAGCCTGCGGGAAGAGGACCTGCGCGCGCGCCACCAGGCCGCGCTGCTGCGCCTGCGCGAGAAGGCGCTGGAGGAGAAGACGCGCGCCGAGCTGGCGTGGCTGGAGCATCAGCGGGGGTGAGCGCATGCGCGCCGCGCCGGCCCCGCCCCGCCCCCACGCGGTACCCCCAGGCTGGAGCGCCGCTGCCTAGGGTAATGGGCGTTTGCAGAAACTTTGATGCGACCAAAAGTACCGAAAGGTGAATACAGTGGCATTGAAACCTCCCCTAGCACCACGTCTGTGAAATCCTCTCTGCCCATTTTCCAGGCTGTCTTGGCAGGTCATGTTTAGGGAGATACACACATAGCTTTTTAAACAGCATTTGGAGTAGACCAGTCCATCCTAAAAGAGATCAGTCCCGAATATTCATTTCGAGGACTGATGCTGAAGCTGAAACTCCAATCCTTTGGCCACCTGATGCGAAGATCCGACTTATTGGAAAAGACCCTGGTGTTGGGAAAGATTGAAGGCGGGAGGAGAAGGGGACGACGGAGGATGAGGTGGTTGGATGGCATCACCGACTCAACGGACATGAGTTTGAGCGAACTCCGGGAGTTGGTGATGGACAGGGAGGCCTGGCGTGCTGCAGTCCGTGGGGTTGCAAAGAGTCAGACACGACTGAGTGAACTGAACTGAACTGACACGCCGTTGTAACTTGAGTTTTTGTTTAAAAGTCGAGAAACCCTCTCCCCGTCCCAGCCTGAGCCCTGCGACACCCAGGGCACCCAGCGCAGAGATAACATCCCCTCACCCAGCCCCTCTAACTGGACCTCTGGGGTGTCTCCAGCTCCGTGTCCTGAGTCGTGAACATCCCAGAGATGAATTCCCTAAGGTAAATTTCTGGAAGTGGAATTGACGTCAATAAGGACACATTTTTTACAGCTTCTTGTTATTTCCGTATTGGTCTCCAAATAGCTCATTTCAGTTAAGATCACCGGCGGTTTGCAATTGTGCCAGGCTGGGGGTCTTCTATCATGCTGACTCCCACCTCCCCCAAAGGGCCCTCTGGCTGCACTGGGGTGCCAGCATGGGAGACACGCTGTCCTCCCTTCCTCGCTCAAGCCCAAAGGTGGTCATAAGGGAATGGGAAGAGTGACAGTCTGGGCTGGGGCCACTGGACCGCCTGCCCACGCACGGCCATCAGGAGGAGATACAGGGACAGTCCTGTATCTCCGTGAGAACCGGGCATGCCAGGTCCACCTGGATGGCTCGGGCTGGCCAGGACTGCGGTTTTCCACACCCATGGGCAGGCCCCAAGATCAGCAGTCAGTCCAATCAATCCATCTCCTCTGCCAGGTATCTGAACAGCATTGGCAGCTACGCAGCGCTGGTGGCCTTGGCGGAGAAGCAGCACCAGGCCCTCAGCCACCTTGAGCGAGAGCTGGTAAGGGGGGCTCCCAGCGGGCGGCCCCAAGGGGCTCCTGCTGCTCTCCGTGGGCTGGGAACACAAGCACCCCCACCACAGAACTCCTGGGTGCTTGGCACCCTCCAGGGCTGCTCAGGGTTGCATGGGGAGTGTTCAGAGCTGGTGGGGGCAGTGCGGTGCTCTAACCCCTGCAGCCTCTGTCCAGTGGCTGGGCCTCTCCGAGCCTCATTAGGGGAGAACTGCAGCCATGAGTGTTTCAGTGGGGTTGTTGTAGGGCTTGGCCCAGCTAGCACTGACCTCTGACCTCAGAGGGGACTTGCAGCCTCTCTGAGCACAGTTTCCTCATCTGGGGTCATGGGCCACTGTGCTGGTGTCCTTTCATTTTGGTCTCCAGACACCCCTGTATGGGGTGAGAGCTGGTGGTCCCTCTCTTCATCTGGATGAAGAAACCGAGGCTGGGGGCTGGGGGCTGGGGTCCCTCAGCCACGAAGGGAGGGGTGGTGGTGGACTTGACCTCCATCCTAGAGGATCTGCGTGGACCAGGGAGCTGGGGTGGCGGGTGTGGGGCTTTCCAGGCAGAGGGGGCAGCGGGAGGAGCCCAGGAAACCATGAGGAAGGGATGGAAGGGTTCCAGCTATCAAATGAGGCGGGGACCCTGGGGTCCCTTGCTGTGGGTGGAGACATTGGTGGACTCTGGGTCGGGGCCCTGACCACTGGGGTGAGGGGCTAGCTCTGCCGAGCCTCAGTTTCCTCCTCTGACCTGGACAGGTGTCGCCTCCCCTGGGGGGGCGTGCTCCCAGCAAGGTGGTTCTGCCAAAGGGTGGCCATCAGAGACGCAGCAGGAGACAGGGGACAAGTCAGGGACAGAGCCCAGGACCCGGTGACAGGGAGGACGGTGGGGACTGGCGGGGCACAGCCAGCCAGTGCCAGCCTTGCTTGGAGGTGCCTGAGGAACGAGCACCCCAGCTTCCCTCCTGCCTTCCACCAGAGCCCACTGACGGCCAAACCCAAGGTGTGGGGAGGCCAAAGTGCAGGGTGGGGGGGCTTCCTGACTGAGCAGGATGAGAAGAGTAGGGACATCTGCAGGGGCCAGGGGCCCCTAGCGCCAGATCCGCCCCGCCCCATCCCCGGGTGCTGACGTGTGCTCCTCTGGTTCAGAGGGGCATCCGGCACCTGTGGACCCTTCACCTGTCCTCCCACCGAGAGAGGAAGCTGCTCTTGCAGCAGCAGAAGAACATCGTCTCCGTGCAGAGGTCCGCGGCCCTCCTGCAGCAAGAACTTCAGGACCGGACGCGGCTGCCTCAGGTGGGCATTCTCACCTGGCCTGGGGGCTTGGCCCACGGCCAGAAACGCTGCTCACTGGCCGCTTCCTGGGCACATGCAAGTCCTGTGTAAAACACCCGTGACCCAGGGTGGGAAGGGATTCGGAAGGGTCAGGCGGGAGGGGCGGCAGCTGCTGCGGGGGCCAAGGGAGCTTTCCTGGCCTGGGCTGCCTGGCTGGGCCCGGAGAAGGAACCAGACTCCCCGGGGTTGGAAAGTGCTCTGGCCCGGAGGTAGGGAGCTTAGTGAGCAGGGTTGGGGTAGTGTGGAGAGGGCTGGTGGGGCCGGTGGGGGCGAGGCAGGAAGGAAGGAGAGGCCCAGGCCCCTTGAGAGGCCGGACCCTCGGGAGCTGAGTGGTGGTGTGTCCTTGTTCCTGAAGCCTGTCCCCACCATCACAGGGAGGAGGCGGTGAGGACAAGGTTGGGCGCCTGTCCCCAGGCCGAGTGTCTCTCCCACAGGCTGGGGACGGTGACTGTCTCACCTGACGGATGGCGGAGGGTGGTGGACTGGGTTCTGCGGAGCAGCTGGGGTAGTTTAGCAGTCATCCCAGTCATCCCATGCCAGCCTGCAGGAGAGGGGCCCAGGGCTGCCAGATTCCACAGCCCCCACCTCTGTGGGTTCCAGCCTGGCTACCCGGGCAGCCTCAGGCGAGGGCTCCCCCAGCTCTGGGCCTCTTGTCTGCACATGTCGGGGACTGTTAGCAACAGACCATGGAGCTCCTGCAAGTTGAGGACCCCTGTTTCAGCCAGCCTGATGCCTCCTCATGGGAGCAGGCTGCCTGCCAAGCTGCTGGTTGCCCTGCTGTGGCGGCTGCTGCATGAAGCCACCTCCTGCTTTTCCTAAGGGGAGATGGACCAGCTCGCTCTGTGCTGTTTCTCTTAGAGTTCCAGTCCCGAAGTCAAGGCCAGGCGGGAGGAGGGCCCCGAGACAAGGCCCCAGCAGCCGGAGGGGCTGACCCAGGGCTCTTCACACGCTTGGGACACGCCTGGCAGCCCCCTTAGCCAGCACCTGCAAAGGAGCGAGAGCCTGACAATCCCACAGTGAGTCGTCACGGGCGGCCCTGGCCCTGGCGCTTGCCATTAAAAGCCTTGCCTGCTGGGTGGCCATGGTGTCATAGCCGCTGGGCCCTGAGCACCTGGCCACAGGGAGGAGTGGCAGGGATGCTGGGGGACTGGGAGGGGATCCTGCCCCACCGGCTGGCCCACGGGGCTGGCGACTGAGGCCAGAGCCTCCTTGGCCTACTGGGAGAAGTGCAGGGTTCCGGCTCATTCCCAGCCGGGCCACTGGCCGGGGTGTGTCCTCCCCGCTTGTCTGCTGAATGGGGAAGGGGTGCCACCATCCCCAGGGCTGCCATGGGGCACAGTGACACAGGGCAGGTGGACCGACCTGGGTGGGTGGTGTGTGCGTGGGACCCCTTAGCTGCCAGGCACCCCTTTCGAGGCTGGCGTGGGCTGTTCCCCCGGCCGGGGCGGCTTGGCCCTTTCTGAAAGCTTGGATGCGGGGCCCCTGGCCTCGGCTTGCAGCTGAAGGCCCCTGGGGCCGAGTCATCTGGGGCAGGGGCCAGAGTCTTGGCTGTGGGTGGGAGCGGGCCACTTTGTTCCCATCAAGAGTGTCCTGATGACCCCGCACTGGGGCCCCTCCTCCTCTTCCGTCTTCATTAAAATGGCCCTTGAGAGCCCACAAGGCCCCCTTTCCTCCTACCAAGCTCCCAGCTCCTCCCCCGAGGGCTGGCCGCCCACCAGGCTCTAACCTGAGCACCTCCCACCGAAAGCCACAACCTGGGGGTGAGGCCTCAGAGGTGACCCCTAACCCTGGGAAGGGGCTGGCCCCTCAAGAGTGGCCTTCTCAGGATCCCTGCCTGCCCTTGGGGGCACCACTGACGTCCAGTGGCCCCTTCCAGCAGGGGGGCACATTTTCATGCCTCTCCCAGGAAAGGGGGTCATCGCATGCTTGGCCCGGGACCCGGCTCCACTCTGGGCCCTCTGAGAGCGCTTTTCACATGCTGATCTATAGTTCACGTGACTATTGATCGCCTAGCCCAGGAATCTCTGACAGGCTCCCTGGCTGACTGGACCCTCTTGATACCAGGAGTTTGTTTAGGGCACTGGGGCTGGCTGCTCGCCCTGAGGGTGGGGGGTGTGTTCTGGAGTCGAGGTCCTGGGTGGGGGCACATGGCTCCTCATCACACCAGTGATGCAAGTCAGAAAGCAGAGAAAAGCTGTGTCTACGAGAGAGGCTTCAGAGACCTGGAACCTCCCTGGGAGGTCCTGCCACGTGGAGGGACCGCTTCGTACTTTCGTTCCCTCGAGAGAAGCTCAGTGGAGTGCTGAGCTGCTCAGGGCTGGGGCGCATTCCTGACCCAGGGCCTGCGGGGGCCCTCGCTGCCCTGGCTGGGGGCTCCAGGCTGAGACTCGTGTGCGCTGGGGAGGGCTGGGAGGGACGGTACTCTTTAAGGAGGCAGGGGGCGGGGCCTCCCATTGTGGTTCTGTTAGACCTGGTTCTGGGCCGGGCACACTCCCTTCCCGTCCTCTGCATCCTTGCTCCAGGGTGGGCCGGACCCTGCGTCTTGACACACTGGTGCGGACAGGTGTCTGCTGCTTCCTGCCCCGTAGGTCAGAACTCCAGTCCCCCAAGAGGTCTCCTCCTTCAAAAGCCCGAGACCTGGTTTCTCGGCTTAGATGGCCCTCTGACCCTGGTCTCCAGTCCACACCCTGCTATGGGTGTCAATTCCAGGGAGGGGGACACTCAGGGCCGCCCTGGGGGAGCAGCTGGCTGTGCCCAGTTACAGCGAGTGCCTGGGAAGAAAGGGAACAAAAGGAACACCCTGCTGTACCTGAGAGGGAGGAATGTTCTATAACAAGGCTCCCCGTGGGCATGACCTTAAACCCAGAAGGAACCAGGAAACCTGGCAGTCCTGTTCCCAGCTCCCCGCCTTGGGGCTGTGATGGAGGTGCTTCTCCTGCCGTCCATGTGCCCAGAGCTCAGTGGGACCCAGGCACGTTGAGTGCTCCCTCAGGCTGGGGGGGGTCGGGCTCCACGCAGAGGTCCTGAGGGAACAGGGGCACAGACAGAGTCTCCCTCCCCGCACATCCCCCGCCACCCCCAGCAGTGGCCCCATTTAAGGGTGCAGGCAGGCCCTGCTTGAGAAGCTGCCGGGCAGGGAGGGGCCAGGGCCTGTCTTCCTTCGCGCGGTGCTGACCGCTTGGCCACTGCACGCAGCTGTCCCCTGGATGTGAGGTGATGTTCCACTGGTGGAATGTTCCGGTCAGGGCTGGCCACTGGGGAGTGGGGGGCAGCCGGGTGAGCAGTCACCCCACCCTGCACTGCCTTGCAGCCTGCTCAGCGAGCCGCAGGATGGGATACCCCCTCCGGCAGCTTCGGCTGCGGACGGTCACCCGCTGCCTCCGAGGCTGGCGTGGGACGAGGACGCACCCACAGCGGCCAGCCGACCTGATGCCGGAGGCCAACCCCCGGAGAGCCACAGCTACACTGGCCAAGGTAACCAGGTGGGGCGGCAGCGGTGGCAGCTGAGGACAGATGCCACCCCCTCGGGGGCCCCGGCAACTCATGCCCGCTTCGGACTTGGGGTTGGCTCAGGATTGGACACACCTGCATCCTGCTGGGCGTGGCCAGAGCTGTGTGCTGGGGACGACCCGGCCTCCCTGTCCCTGTGTCTGGGCGCTCAGGAGGGCTACCTTTCCAGATGGCGGGGGCTGGCTGGGGTGGGAGAGGCCACCCAGACCAGCAGCTCTTCCTTCTGGTGATGAGACGACTCAGAGCAGCCGGCCGGGCTGCGGAGGGTCACCAGGCTAGTCCCCAGAACCTCAGACCTGCTCAAGAACACCCCAAGACACACTGCCTGGCTGAGCCCAGATGTTCGTGATGCTGCCTCCACCAAGGGTGCAAGGAGGGGCCCGCCAGGCCTGCCCCAGGCTCAGGGCTGGGCAGGCTCTTGGGTCACTCAGGCCTCCAGGCAGGGGCCCTGTACAGACAGGGAGCTGGACATGCCCCCAGGCTGCCCCCATCTCCCGCACTGTACCCCCCAGCCCACGGACACCTGGGGAGCCCCTGGAGCAGCTGGTGTGTCCCCCGCCCAGCAGGGTGCCCCATCCGGCTCCTCGCCCGCCCCTCTGTGCAGTGAGGGGCCTGTGCCCTGACAAATCACCAACTTCGGTGGCTTAAGAGGACAGAAACTTCCTGTCTCTCAGTTCTGGAGGCCACAAGCCTGAAATCCAGGTGTAGGCAGAAGGCGCTCCCCCGTCTTTTCCAGTTTCGGGGGCTTCCAGGCCTCCTTGGCTTGTGGTGTGTTTGCATCTGCAAATAAGGGTTTGCAGGTGCTGAGGGTTAAGACTTGGACCTGCCTCTTAAAGGGACAGCCTGCCCTCCACCCCTGTCCCCTAAAAAGCCCCGTGACTAGAAGCCCTGCTCTTAGCACAAACCGCATCCCTGATGACACAGGTTTGCCAATTCCTCAGCGCTCTCCAGGCAGCCACACTAATGTAGAGGAGGTTCTGTAAGCAGACAACAGGGCGAGGGGGTGGGGGTGAATTTCAGGGGGGCTCCGAGCTCCTCCGGCCCCCCAGGGTCACCCTGGGAAACGTCTCGGAACCCCAGGGTGCCCTGGAACCCCGTCTGGGAAGCACGGGGAGGAGTGCTGAGGGGCCTGTGCAAACAGACCCGCTGGGCAAGTGAAGGAGAGGAAGGCAAGGAGGGGTTAGGAGCGCAGCGCTGAGGTCCCAGGGGAACAGTGGGGCGTGGGTGTGTGTGGGACTGGTCTCTGAAGACAGAGGGGCAGGAGGACTGGAGCGTCTGTGAGACCTTTCCTTGGACACCAGCTCTGCTTGCTCTGCAGGTCTGGGGGCTCCCCCACGCTCTGGAGGGTTCTCTGGAGGGTTCTCTAGAGTTTCTGGGGTTCCCCTCAAGTACTGAGGGTTCTTCCCAGGTTCTGGGAGCTTCCCTCGAATACTGAGGGCTCTCCCCAAGTTCTTGAGGACCCCCTTGAGTACTGAAGGCTCTCCCCAGGTTCTTGGGGGTCCCCTTGAGTACTGAGGGCCCTCCCCAGGTTCTTGGGGGTCCCCTCGAGTACTGAGGGCTCTCCCCAGGTTCTTGGGGGTCCCCTTAAGTACTGAGAGCTCTCCAGGTTCTTGGGCTCCCCCCAGCTCTGGAGGGCTCTGCCTGAGCCCGGTGGAAGCCACAGTGTATGGGTTTGTATGTCTTTTAGAGCCAAGGGGGCAGCCTGGTGTCCCTCTGCTGGGCTTTCCGCGGGCGACCTCCCTGGACACAGGACGGCCACCAAGCCCAGCCTTTCCTGTACGCACACCCCCAGAAAGCCCTTTCACCTCTTTGCCTGCTTGGGGGGACCGCCCCTGTTCTGCCCACCTGCGCCTGATCTTGGTGGGGCCCCGGGCTCAGTTCCTATCCTGATGGGTGGTCCTCAGCGCCCTCCCCGCAGGTAATTCCTGCAGGATGGCTGTCTCCCGGCCCCCCTTGTAGACACAGGCGGGCGAATTGGAGGGGAGCCTCCCTGCTGCTCAGATCCGGTTCCTGCCAGTGAAGGAGCCGCCCCCAGGTAAGTCCTCCCATGCTTAAGCCTTGCCAGAAGCTCCCCCAACTCAATGTGTCTCCCCCCAAGGCGGTGTCAGCCCCCAGACAAGGACAGGGAGGCCTGGGGGAGACCACTCGAAGCCTGGCACAGGCGGGAGATGCCCCTGCTCTGTGCCTCTTGGGGCAGCGTGGCCCCTTTTCTGCTGAAAGGCAAGCCCTAGCCTGCTCTGCTTGTTGTAGTCCCAGCTTGGTTTATCCGGTACAGACCTTTAATGACGTGGGAACCGGTATGCCGGAAGTGTCTTCTCAGGTAGAGAGAGCTTTTTGCACGCACTGATTCCCAGGGTGGAGCAGACTCATTCCTGGCTCTGGCCAGCCCCAGTATTGTGTTGGGGACAGCAGGCTGGACAGACCAGGGGGGATGCCCTGGGGCCCCGCCTTGTCTCAGTGCCCGGGTGCCGCCTCGGAGCTCTGCTTTCAGGCCTGAGTCCATGCCTCAGGCTCAGAAGCCCCTCTCAATAGCCACCCTCGGGAGCAGCAGAGAGGTTGTTCAGACCAGCCAGTGTATGTACCTGGGGCTCCCTGAGGTCTGGCCTGGGAGAGAGTCCTCAGGACAGATCAGGGCGGATGGGAGGGGGCCGGAACCGCTCTGGGGCATTGGCCTGCCTGGAGAGCTCGTGGTGGGGGTCCAGGGCTGGCGCTGACTCTGTCTGACCTGGCACTGAGCCTGCCCAGGCTCCCTGGGTGACACCCAATCACAGTCCTTTGGCTCAACCCACAGCACCTTGCCCTTGCAGCTTCCCAGATGGCTCAGTGGTGAAGAATCCACCTGCCAAGCAGGAGATGCAAGTTTAATCCCTGGGTCAGGAAGATCCCCTGGAGAAGGAAGTGGCAACCCACTCCAGTGTTCTTGCCTGGGAAAGCCCATGGACAGAGGAGCCTGGCGGGCTCCAGTCCACGGGGTCGCAAAGAGTCAGACACGACTGAGCGACTGAACAGCAACAACAAGCTTGGCCTTCACCGTGGTCCACGGACAAAAGGGAGGCATTCCACAAATCTAAGCTTTAGCCAAAGAGCTCTGGTCCCCTCGGGCCTGTGGCTTTGGGACCAACATGGATCCCCGGGCCTTACTGTCCCTGCCGGGTCCCAGCGTGGAGTGAACGTGGAGGAAGATGGTAATTCCCTGGGACTTCTTGGCAGAGACCCCACTGCACCACCCCCTGGCCCGTCCCCACTTTGCCGACCTTCCAGCTGTGCGGTGGTGACCTTGACACGTCCCACACCTCCTCCCTCCTTCCCCCGGCCCAGCCCCCAAAGAGTGGATGCGGAGGAAAAGAGCAGCTGTGCAGACTGTCTGCAGGCTCCACCCAAAAACCACCATACAGAGGGTTTTAAAATCTACCTTGTAAATGCTGTCTCTATAGTTTTTTCTGAGTCTTCACATCTGTAACTATCCAACAAGAGGGTAATTTTAGGAGTAGCTAACCACATATTTTTCTGTCTTCACTCTAACCATACACAAGCAGGTGTGGTGGCTGTTTGGGATGCTAAGGCTGTTTGCACGGGGCTTCGGCGTTCTGGGACGCTGTGCCTGCCGCGTCCTCTGCCTTCTGTGCCCGGCAGCACTGATCACCTCTGTGTCCCTTAGGAGACCCCCAGACCAGCCCCAGCCCCCAGCCAGTGGTGGAAAAGGCCCGGGCTCTGACGGGAAGCCCAGCATCAAGCTTCCAAGGCCAGAGTCGACCCTCCCTGAGTGCAGGGCGTCCCCACGGCCCCCAGGAAGCCCATGTGAGTCTGGGCTTGGCCCTGTGCTCTCTGCAGGCCGGGCGGGAGCCCTCCTATGTGGCTTTGGTGCGGGGGCCCCTAGTCCATCAGATGCAGGCTATTGATGGGTGGGACCTCTGAGCCTTCTCAGGGGAATCTTGTCTGCTGACAGGTCTTCGGACCCCTCTGGGAGAAGGGAGATCTGATGGGTGGGTCATCGTGGCCCTCTTTGGGGGATGGTCTTTGTTCCTTACTATGCTCACAAGAACACAGGGGCTATGTCCACAGCTAAGGGACACGGCCTGAGGTCCAGCAGAGGCGGCCCCATCCTGACCATGGCGTTTCTCCAAAGTGTTTCCAGCAGGTGGCTGAAGGCAGCGGGAGTCCAGCAGGGCCCGAACCAGGGCTGGACTTTGCTGGCAGCTCCGTGGAGGGGCCTGCCACCATGGAGGCTGCTCAGAGCTGCTCAGGGGAGCAGAGGTATGGGGGGCCTGGAGGGCGGCTCGGGCTGGCAGGGGGGCCCTGGGGCCTGGAAACAGTTTGGCCAGAGCATCCTGCCATCTTACTGGGAGACACTCACCTGCTCCTGGTGCCCTTCATCCTGGGCTGGGGTCGCTATGCACCCCAGCCCACCTGCGTGCCCTCTTGAGTCTGACCCCACACCTTAGGAAACAAAGATGCCCCAGGACACTGGGTGGAGCGGCTGTAGGGGTCCCTCGAGGGAGCGCTGCCTCTGGATCTCTCCGATGGTGACTCCTAGCTGCCTGATCCAGCGGGGACTGAGGCTAGAAGCCCCTGAAGACAGACCCCGCTAGGGGAGCGCTGGCCTCTGACAGTCACTTCCCCTGGGGAACAGACAGCTGGCAGGAAGGTGTTTTAAGCATCTGCGGTGGCTGAAGGCCCCCTGCGGAGACTCTGGGCCCAGGGGGGGAGGCTGGAAGATGGGGCTTCCTCTGGGGGCACCCCAAGATTTCACGCTGTGTTTACAGGGTAGCGACCTGTCAGCAGGAGAACCCCCACGCCCCTTTCTCCTGCCCAGAAGCTGCCCCACCGACCGTGTCTCCAGGTGACGCCCCCACCCCTTCAAGGGCCCCCCACCCTTGCGTGAGGCCCAGTCCCCAGGTAATGGACCAGCTTTCCAGTCAGAGCCAGTCCATTCCCACAGCCCCTGCCCTCCCCACTGCCTGGGCACTCTGTCTCCGCCTGGGGTCTTCTACTTTTGATCCATCGGCTTGGGGGCTGTGGGATGTAGGCTGTATCCTTCCCAGGGTTGGTGGAACGTCCTCAGCGTAAAGGTGGTGACGTCGTCCCTAAACTCTCCTTTCTCTGCAGCAGCTGAGGTAGCGGCACCCCCAGCCCCGCACGAGAGCAGCCCCCCGGCCCGGCTCACGGCCCCTTGGGACCTGGGCTCCGAGCCCAAGTCCACCCCCAGCGCCTACTCAGGGGCATCTTCTCCACGGTCCACTGCCGCCTCCTCAGGGAGCCTCCCGTCCTGCCCTTCTCTCCAGGAGTTTCAGAAAGCATCCGCCATCCTGGTCCAGCTTTCCGAGAGCCCCACCTCCCTCTCGGATGGGGAAGCCGGGGACACTCCGGACACAGACCTCAGCTGGGCTGGGGGGCTCCCCGTTCCAGACTCCTGGGGGCTCCACCAGGGTGGAGGGCTGGAGACCTGGGAGGAGCTGGAGGGCACCGAGGCCCTTTCCCGGCGTGGCTCTGGCACTGGGGTGGGTGGCCTGGCCCCGGCAGGAGGTCTCCCCGTTGCCCAGTCCCTGCGGTTGGGGTCGGAGCAGTCCGAGTTGTCCAGCAAGGTCTGGAGCCAGGAGAGCCCCTGGGACCCTTGCGCCGGCGCCAGGCCAGCCCCAGGCTGCTGGTCGCCTGCAGGACGCGCATTCCACTTGGGACAGGCTGGGATGCCCCTTGCCCTGCCTCCCTTCCTGGGCCCAGGGGAGGGGCAGGAAGATTCTGGAACCAGGGGGAGCCCGACCAGTGGATCAGACACAGGAAAAGCCCAGAGGAGGTCCCGGGAGGCTGTAGGAGCAAGGCTCCCATCCCAAACCTCTTCCTCGGGTGATTTCCACTTGACCCTTTCCTTCCCCTCTGGGACCTCGGCCTCTGAATTTGGCAAAAGAGGAGAGACGGGGCCTCCGCAGGCCTCAGGTGGCTGCCCAGAGGGGCCCTGGGGTGCTCACCTGAGTCCATCCACTGATGGGAAACCTCTACGGACCTCCTCAGAGCCTGAGGTCCTCTTGATGCCAGGGGCTCCTCCTGGAGACCTGGGTGGGCAGGCAGCCCAGACATCTGAGAGCCGGGCCCCTGGGCATGGGGGGAGCAGAGCCCCCCCTGTCCTGGAGGAAGCCTGCACTCCTCTGGCCGGCGGTGTCTTGCCTGAGATCCTGTCCCCGGTGGACAAGTTGCTGTCCCACGGCAGCTTCGATCTCCTGTCCTCCACCCAGAGGGACACTCGCCTCCCTCCTCTGCCTCCCATCCTCCCAGCAGACGGGGAGGCCGACCCTGCCAGCCCCCAGTCAGAAGACTTCCCCACCCCGCCCGAAGTTGCTGTGTGTCCTGGGAACTCGCTGGACACCCCAGGGGAAGCTGCCTCCCTCATTATGGGAGACTGGTCCTCCTTGTCTGGGGAGGGTCTGTCTGAGTCACCATCCCCGGGGCCCCAGGAGGAGGCCGGGCTCTGCCTTGGGGTGGCGGGACAGGGCAGAAGCCTTGGGGAAGAATTGGGTGAACCAGGTTCTGTTGGGAGGGACCAGGCCACTGACAGCTGGTTGTCTGAACCAGTCAGCTTGGGGTCTCCCTGGTGTGGGGGAGCAGGGGATGCCCCGGGGTGGCTCCCAGTGCTGTCAGCGCAGTCCCCGACCCCGTCCAGAGTGGCCTGTGCGTCTGTGGGGAGTCTGGCGGCTGGAGACCCAGGGCTGCCTGACTCCGGGCAGGGGGACCCTGCTCCAGCTCTGGGTGCCAGACCGCGTGCTGCCCTCCTGGGCGTGGAGAGAGCTGAGGTGGTGGACTTGCTGTCTGCCCAGCTCAGCAGCAGGATCCTGAGGGACACCCTGGCCGTGCTCTCGGAGGCAGCCCCAGCAGGCAGCCTGGCGACAGAAGGGCCTGCAGGGGCCAGTCAGGTCACGCGGGCTCACACGGCAGCCACTGGGTGGTCGTGGGGAAGCCTGGACTTCTGAGAAGACAGGGCGGTGGCGGGGGGCTGTGGGGACACAGACGTTGTCTGTGAGAGCCCCCTGCCTGGCTGGCGGTCGAACGAGGCGGCCTAGATGCAGCGAGGCCCTGGACACGATGTTGCCACATGCCTGTGCGTTAGCATGTATGTCTGTGTGGGCGTGCCCGGGGCTTCAGGAAGCCTGGACTCTCCCTGGGTGGGGCCACCTGTGGGCGGCTGGCTGACACAGGGCCATCGAGTGGACGTCAGCTGCAAATTGGCTCTGACCCAGAGATTAAGGTCAGAGGGTGAGTGGGACGCATGCAGAGCTGGCCGGCCAAGAAAAGGTGAGGAGGTCACCGACCGGAGGGAGACAGTCCCAAGGAGAGGGGCAGGGAGCAGCCCCCAGGGACGAACCTAGAGACCACATGCCAGGATGGGTTGCTGTGGGCCTCAGGAGAGGCCAACAGGAGGAGAGCGCGGCTTTGGGCGGTTGGGGAGGCCAGATGCTGAGGCTGGGGGTTACGTCTGCACTGACACGTCCTCTCAGATTTGCCTCGTTGGGAAACCGTCAGTGGGGATGTTTGCCCGCCTCTGATTTCTGAAGGATAAACCTGCCACCTCCACGGTGTCCAGCTGGCGACTCCGGGCTGGGAGGTCCATGTGCGCCCCCTGTGCAGATTAGAGGAGACGGCAACTCAGGGAGAAGGTCATTTCGCCCGCAGCCAGGTGACCCTCCGCCCGGCCTCTGGGCTGGAGTGGACCCCCGCCTCCCCGAGGGTGCTCAGGACGCCTCCCGGAAGAAATGAGAGTCCCTTGCCAGGCTGGCCATCGAACAGGCCCTCCTGGACGTGGCAAGGCCCCAGTGGGTTCCAGAGGTGGTGGCGTGTGGGCTCCTGCACAAGGCGCTCCTGCAGGGACGGCCTCGCAGGCGTCCCCTTACGAGAGCACCTGTCTCCCTCAGCACCAGACTCAGGTGGGCGTCCAGGAAGTGGATGCTGAGCCAAGCGTGAAGAAGGGTTCCCGTGGGAAGGAAGTGGGCAGAGACTGAGACGGGAGGATGGGGTGAGACCGCCGGGCACAGGCCCGCAGGGACGCGGGTCTCAGTAGACTGGGCAGGGGGAGCCCTCGGGCCACCTCAGGGTGAGACCAGGGCAGCTGACCTTTAGGGGCTGAAGGAGGGACTGCTGCAGCACTGACCTCTCCCCACAGCAGCCGCCCCACGAGCCACTGATGGGCTCTGAGGGGTCCCTGCGGCCCCTTCTCCCCCAGAGCCGTGTGGAAGCACCGTCGCCAGGGCACAGGCCGGTTCAGCCTGCCCCCACGTCCTGTCGCCAGTTCCCTAGCGTTTTCTGCAGCGACAGTGAGGGCCTACGCCCCGCCCTCCCCAGGAGCAGAAGGCTGCTCCTGTGTGTGTGTGTGTGTGTGTGTGTGTGTGTGTGTGAGCCTACGCCCCGCCCTCCCCAGGAGCAGAAGGCTGCTCCTGTGTGTGTGTGTGTGTGTGTGTGTGTGTGTGTGTGTGTGTGTGTGTGTGCACTAACGCGAGAGCGCCTCAGAGCCAGCACAGTGTATTCCCAAGCCCCTGCTCTGTCCCTGTTCTCATGGGGCTGTCTCATTTCAATATTGTCAGTCTTTCTCTCCTGAATTGCTGTCATCTGTGCACTGGGAGAAGTAGCTCTTCAATGAACCCAACAATCAGCTCTTTCATAAAAGGTAGCAGGGACTTCCCTGGTGGTCCAGTCGTTAGCGCTCTGCACTTCCACTATGGGGCGGGAGGGTGGTGTGGGTTCAATCCCAGGTCGGGGGACTAAGATCCCACATGTCACATAGCGTGGTCAAAAATTAAACAAAAGGAACCAGCTTTCAGATCGGCTTCTAAACTTCTGACGTGGTTAGGATTTCTTGAGATAAGGCTCACTTACACTGTGCTTGATCTCTCAGAAGTTACCCTCCGTGTCCTACAGCAGTCTCTCTCCCCGTCTGTCATATAAACCGTCCATCAGTTATCCGTATGGGCTTCCCAGGTGGTAAAGAATCTGCCTGCCACTGCAGGAGACACGGGAGACCCGGGTTCAATCCCTGGAAGACCCCCTGGAGGAGGACATGGCAACCCACTCCAGCATTCCTGCCTGAGAAATCCCGTGGTCAGAGGAACCTGTCAAGCTACAGTCCATGGGGTCACAGAGAGTCGGGCGTGGCTGAGCGCACACACACTTATCTCCCATCATCTATTTATTGTCTGTCCATCGTCCATCATCCATATCATCCATCACTCATCTGCCCGCATCAGCCATAGCATCCGTCCAGCCATTTCCAGTTTTCAAATTGGAAAATAGCCGCTCAACAGGAAGCCCAGAATCAAGCAGTCGGCGGCGTGTTGGCCTAAGGGACATCGCTGTCCTGGTGCTGGTCCAGGATATGACCCCCATGAGATCCTGGGAAGTCGGCTGTCAAGTCAGAATGACAGGAGCCCCCATCTCTTGCAGCCCTCCCTGCACTTTAGGAGAGGAACTCATTCACTTAGCATTTATAGGACCCAGGGGAAGAGACCCAGACTTTCCAGCACTTGTTTAGAGTGGGCGGCGTCTCCAAAGCTGGCCTGGCAAAGCCCCCAGGTGCTGCCTCTCAGACCCCGTGGAACTCTGCAGGCCAAGGCAGGAACTGCCT
The DNA here is from genome assembly GCF_049115385.1 of Moschus berezovskii. Taxonomy (NCBI): domain Eukaryota; kingdom Metazoa; phylum Chordata; class Mammalia; order Artiodactyla; family Moschidae; genus Moschus; species Moschus berezovskii. The sequence goes on from NC_142470.1 coordinate 3,191,987, forward strand.
ACTGTCGTCCCCAGGCTCCCACTCCGGGGCAGCCACTCCGAGGGACCAGCTCACCGGCCCAGCCTGAATCACACCCCAGCTAATGCAGGACGGGGTCACGGTCCCAGGGAGCAGTAGTCATGACAATCCATGTCGACTTGACGCCTGATGTCCCCAAGCCTGCTTGAGAGCACAGAAGAGGTTTGGGTCCATTGGGGGGAAAACGTGTGTGCATACTCTGTGTACATAATTTCAGAACAAATTTTGAGCTACAGCTTTCTTATTGATTTCCCCCTAGTTTTCTGAACAAATTAGTCTGTGATTTTTTTTTTTCTATTTATCGCTGACCCTTTTGGATTTACGAGGCCGTGTGAGAGGAATTATGTATTTTACACATATCACATTCGGTCATAAATCTTCCACATCGAAACCCAGCAGATTTGCCTTAGATTTGATAGTCCTGGGTCTGGCTGCTACGGGCGGGGGCTGATAGCTGAGCATCAGGCATGGCCATGCCCACAGCTGGACTCGGGGCCTCCTGGGTGCCCAGCAGGCACGTGTGTCCTTGGAGTCACTTTGTGGCCCCATGGCCCCTCGCCCTTGAAAGGAGTCTGGTCAAGGAGGACTTATATGAAGACCCTGGCCTTCTCCTTCCCATGAGAGCTGGATCCAGGGAGCCTGGGGTTATCCAGTGACTGGCCAGAGGAGGAAGACTGTCCACCGATGCTGTCGGATGTGCTTAATCTCCGCCGACATCATGTGTGTGGAGCTGAGGGCTGTGGCATTCAGATATATTGACCTGAAGCAAGACTTCAATTTCAAGATTGCTCTCTCCAAGGTCTCACCGTGCTCGCCAATCCCTGTAGCCTCTTGGGCCAATAAATCTTGATACCAGCCTCCAGAGAAGTCATTATCTTTCATAGAAAATGATTATTTCTCAGTTAAACCCCGCACGGAGTTTTCCTGTGATCTGTCTCCATCAGCCTCCCTGCTCAGCCGTCCCCTCCTGCGTCAAACGCCCAGGACCCCCAGTGCCTTAAATTCCAATCACCAGACGAGCTTTACGAGTCCTTCTGATGCCTGGCCCTGCGCAGCCCTAAGAGCCACATCATAAACTACAGACGAAGGCCATGGCAGCAGCTGGGGGAGGCCGCACATCCGCAGGAGCACGCGGGTCCTGTTGGATGGTGCCCGCCCCACCCCCTGCAGGGGCGCCTGGCTCCCACAGGGCGGGAGGTGAGCGTGCTTCCAAGGGAGCTGGGGCCACTGGGTCAGGTTCACCTTCCGCTGAGGGACAAGGCCGTCCTGTGAGTGCTCGACAAGTGGCATCTTAACACTGACTCCCCTGCAGCAAGAGGTCCCAGAGGGTCTGCAAGCCCCACGTCTGTCCCCCGTCCCATGTCCTAACCGCCCACTCCACCCCAGCCGTCCACTGCCAGACTGCTCCTCTGCCTTGGGCCCTACCCAGCGGCCCCCTGACCCCCAGCCCAGTCTCTTAATGCCCGTAAGCGCAGCGAGGAGTAGACGTGTTTGCAACACGTGACTGCAGGCCGAGGGGCAGGGCAGAATCACACATGCACCCGGCACCCCAACCTCCCTTGGGGGCTCCCTGGGTCCCCCCCAATCTGTCCTGCCTCTCACCTGACAGATTAAGGGGTTTCCCCTCAGCCATGTCCGTTCAGGTGGTGACGTGGACATTTAATGCTGGGGCCAGCTCCATCTGTCCCTGGGGGTGTGGCAGGGACGCCCACCCCCACGCCTCCATGGCTACAGTCCCTGCCCTCTTCACGGCGTCTTTGTGAGGACACACAGGCCTGTCCCGGCCAGGCTCTCTCCCCGACACGTAGCAAGCACTCAGGAATAATCCTCCCGTAAATTTGCTGGAGAACGGCTGGTGTCCTCAACCAGCTGAGCCTGAAACCAGATGCCAGCCGAGGGGTGTGGAGGCGGCACCCGCTCTGGGGCCGGGCTGCAGGTGGAGTTCGCCTGTCCCTTCGTCCTCCAACCTCGTGCAGAACCTGCCCCGTGAGGGGGCGCTTGGAGAAGGGACAGCCGGCTCTGACCGCCAGGGCTCACAGCCGGCATGACGGGACGACTACCATGGGGGAGACTCGGGGTGGGGGGACGAGAGTTCTGCCTTTGTCCCGTTCAGGGGCATCAGAAGAGCCCCTCCCAGGTGTTGGAGGCACCCGGGTTGGAGGGTCCCTCTGCCACATACGTGCTATGGGTCCTCAACCACTGCCCTGGGGCCTCCGAGGCCCAGATGTCCCCTTTGTAAACAAGAATGTGCACTTCAGTCGTGTCTGACTCTTTGTGGCTCCACAGACTGCAGCCCGCCAGGCTCCTCTGTCTGTGAGATTCTCCAGGCAAGAATACTGGAGTGGGTTGCCATGCCCTTCTCCAGGGGATCTCCCCGACCCAGGGATCAAACCCGTGTCTCTTATGTCCCCTGCATTGACAGGTGGGTTCTTTACCACTAGTGCCACCTGGGAAGCCCTGTAAACAGGAATACCAATACCTCATTTCATCAGCTCTAAGATGCAAAACTTCCTGACATTTTACTCCCTTTGAAATCAGCGTGCATCTCACAAATCTGAGAATCACCTCTGGAACGTGCCGACCACCTGGCAGCACAGACAATTGCCCAGGTGGGTCTCAGTGTCCCAATAGCAGGCACCCCCTCCCGCTGGGAGGAGGGGCAGACTGAGGAGGGTATGGGGTGGGGGCACCCGGCTTCAAGCAGGGAAGTGGGGCCTGGCTAATCCGTGGAAGCTGGTGTTATGGTTCTCAGACACAACCCACCACCTCATCTGAATGTGTGGCTGTATTTTGCAACTGAAGCATGCTTTTCCTAAGAACTTTTCATTAAACCAATTGTGTGCTGCGGATTGAAGACACTGTGGTGGTGTTTTCAAGGTCAGCCTCCCAGTGCTGGGCTAAGCCAGCACATATGACCACTGGCTGCCCCAGAGAGCCGGGGTCCCGGAGACCCTCCCTCACCCTCCTCAGCACCCAGACGGGGGACACAAGAGCCCTAGAGGAAGGGCTGTGAGTGACAGTGGGACTTACACCTGGAGCTGGAAAGGGCCACAGTCCTTCCAGGGGACTTTGAGTGTCTGCTAAGGCCCAAATTGGATGGCATCATCGACGCAACGGACATGAGTCTGAGCAAACCCCAGGAGATCGTGAAGGACAGGGAAGCCTGGCGTGCTGCGGTCCATGGGGCCGCAGAGTCAGACAAGACTAGCGCGTGAAAGATAACAAGGCCTGCACTGTGTCCCCGCCCCAGAGCCCTAAGCCCCGACGGGATGGCGGCAGGAGGCACCTTCAGGAGGTGATCAGGGTTTGATGGGGTCACGAGGGTAGGGCCCCCACGATGGGGTCGGTGACCTTGCGAGACGAGACCATGGAGACCCCTCCCTCTCTCTCCACGTGCAGCACAGTGGAAGGGCCAGGTGAGCACAGGCAAGAAGCGGCCACTGTCTGCAAGCCAGGAGTTGAGTCCTCACCAGAAACTGACCATGCCCGCCCCGATCTTGGACGTCCAGTCTGTGAGAGCTATTAATAGATGCCCGTCTGTGGTTTAAGCCACCTGGCCTGCAGTGTTCTCTCACGGCAGCCTGAGCAGACGGACGCGGTGTTCAGAAGCTAAGCCCCGCCTGCTGAGGGAAGCAGGTGCGCAGGTGAGCTTAGACTCCCTCCCGACAGCCCAGCCTTGACCGCCTTTGCCAACCGTGCGACCAGATCCTGGTCTGTCTGCCTGACAATCACTGTGCGACCGGTGGTCATGCCTGTGGTCAGTGGTCTGGGAGGGAGGACAGGGAGAAGGAAGCCTGGGCCGCCAGGGAGCCAACCACCCCACCCAGACCAGGCCCACTCACCGCGTCCCTCCCACCCCGGATTTTCACTCTTGATCTCTGCGTGTCCTTCCATCTTATCCCGCCACCCTCCCGCCTCACTGTTGCTCCTTCCCGCCCGCTCCTCCTCAGCCCGGCATCTGGAGGCCCGGGGCTCAGCGTGCGGCCAGCCCTCTGCAGTCCTCACTGCCTCCCGTGGGGACATCTCAGCCCCCACTTACCGCCTGAGCCCCATACTCATACAGCCAACCGGCGGCCTGGTGCCAACCGCAGATGGTGCCAAGGTCTGCGGATCTCAGCAGGTCCAAGCGCACCTTGGCCTCCACTCTCAGCCCTTCATTGCTCTCCCAGCGCCTCCCCTGCAGTCCTTCATCTCAGCCAAGGGCGGCCGCATTCTTCCAGCTGCTCGGGCCGAAGCCTGCAGCAGGTGTGACCTCTCTGTTGCGCGCCCTGGATTGAAGCCACTGCCTGTGCCACCTCTCAGTTCAGTTCAGTCGCTCAGTCGTGTCTGACTCTTTGCGACCCCATGAATCACGGCACGCCAGGCTTACACATATGCGAAGTCCCACCCTTACCACCAGCACTGCCGCCCGCCTCTTGGTGGAGCCCCACCATCTCTTGGAGGGCTGCGACAGCCTCTCGGGGGGCTCCCCCTCCCGCCCCTTCTAGCCAGCAGTCAGGGCAGAGCCACACAACCCTGCTCAAAATCCTCCCTTGACCACCTTCACATTCGGGGCCAGGGCCCTCCTCTAGGGAGGCCTTGTGGGGTCCTGCTCTCAGACGCGTCTCCAGCTCCACGCCCCCCTCCACTCGCTGTCTGTCCAGCACACGCACCCCTTCTGCCTCAGGGCCTTTGCACGTGCAGCCCTCTGCCTGGGCAGCTTCCCTCTCTTCTTACCGCTCTCACCCACAGTCTCCCTCTCTGGGGGGACTTCCTGACCCACCCTGTGCAGCGGCCCCACCCTACTCTACTGCTTTTTATAGCTCTTATCTCCACCCCACAGGCTTGTTTGCTTTGGGTCTCTCTCCTGGCCCAGTGACACTTGGGCTTGGCTTTGTGTCCAGGGCTTGACGTGTCGTAGAAGCCCAGAAGTATTAGTCAACAATGAACGGGGAGGGGGCACACGTGCCTGCACCAGGGAGCTCTAGTCTGGATCCCCTTAACCAGGGTTTCCTAACCTTCAAAACACAAACAAAACCCTTTTCAGACAAAATCTTGCACAGCATCCCACAATGCAAAGAGCAGAGGGATGACCGCATGGCTATAAAGTAGTTTGTGTTCAAATCATATCATTTACGTATTTAACTGTTGATCCCCTATGATAGCAAGGTGGCCTGGAACATGGGAATCTGAACTTCCAGGCCCACAGAGGACGGATGCTGACTCATGTCCGTTCTGTGGTCCACTTCCTTTCTTTTCTGTTTTCGGTCACACAGTTCAGAGAAAATCTGATATGCGCAAAACAATTAGGAATAGCAATAGAAAAAACAGATCTCGCGTTAAATTAAGCAAACAAATCATAGGACGCTTTCTTTCCTAGGTTTGCAGGGCGTGAAGGTTCTCAAGTTTAGCTCTGTAACACATCCGCGGGGTTTGTGCGGTAAGTTTTGCAAGTTTTCTAAGAGTCAAAAAATCTCAGATTAAAAAAAACAAAGTCAGGGTTGCAGACCCTCCGATGCCCCAGGTAGGGTTGCCAGATATAACACAGGAAGCCCAGTAAAATGTGAATTTCAGTTGAACAGCGAAGCGTTTTTAGTCTAAATGTGGCCCATTAAATTTGCATTTCAGGTAAAATACATATTTAGACTTACAAACACCTCGCTGCTTATCTGAAACTCACATTTAACGGAGCTTCCTGTACCTTCATTTGCTAAATCTGGCGACCCTAACCCGGAGCAGGGTGGGGCGGAGGGCGCGGTTTGGGGGGTGTCAGAGGAGCCGGTGAGGGTGGGGGCGGGGCGCGAAGGGGCGGAGCCTGCGTCTCGGAGGCGGGGGGGAGTGGGCGGGGCCTTGTTTGGTGGGCGGGGCGGGGCGGGGCAGAGCCTGGAGCTCGGGGTCCGAGGCCCAGGGGCTCCTGGGAGGCGGGGCCGAGACGCGCGGGGGCGGGACCCGGCCGCCGGCGGTGGGGGCGGGGCGGGGCGCTGGAGGCGGGGCCCGGCGCGCGCGGCGCTCGTGACGGCGGTTGCCAGGGTGAAAGGTCAGGCGCGGCGCGGCACTCCCAACATGGCGGCGGCCGGGACGGCGGCGTCGGCAGCGCGCAGCCCGGGAGCCCCGGCGGCCGCGGCGGCGGCCCGAACCCGGCGCCCGGCCCCGGCGCGGCCCGCGCGGCTGCCCCCGCTGCTCGTGCTGCTGGCGGCGGCGGCGGCGGCGGGGCCGAGCGCGGGCGGCGCTGCGCGGCTGTACCGCGCGGGCGAGGACGCCGTGTGGGTGCTGGACAGCGGCAGCGTGCGCGGGGCCACCGCCAACAGCTCGGCCGCGTGGCTCGTGCAGTTCTACTCCTCGTGGTGCGGCCACTGCATCGGCTACGCGCCCACCTGGCGGGCCCTGGCCGCAGACGTGAGAGGTGAGGCGCGCCTGGCGCGGGGGCCCGACCCCGGCCGCTGGCCTGGCGCCCGCGACCCGCGGGTTCTCTCCTCAGGCCCCTCTCCCCTGGCCCTCTGGAGGTAGTCCGCTTCGGCGGCCGCTGGCCTGCGCCCCGGGTTCATTCCTCCTATGACCCCCCGCCCCGCACCATGGAGAGCTGGGAAGTCGGCTGTCAAGTCAGGGTGACAGGAACCCCTCTCCTGCCGCCGCCCTCACTCAGCTGGGGACGTAGAGGCCCTCCCCGTGCGTCCCAGCCCTCCAGACCCTCTTGTTGAGCCTCTGAGAGCTTCAGTAACCGTCTCCGCCCCAGCTCTTTATCCTAGCTGTGTCCTGACGTTCATCTCGTCCCCAGTAACTCCACCCGGCCGCCTGGAGCCCCGGTTCTTGAGACTCCCCGTTCCCGCCCCGGGCCGCTTTCCCTGTGGATCGTTTTTCATTCTCCTTTGCTGTGGAGAGCTGAGCATATGTGGTGGCTACTCAAAGAGGTCCAGCTGTGCTGCAGACTTCTCTGTGGAAGCAGAAAAAGACCTTCCACATTTCATTGGTTGGTTCCTTGTGCGTGGACACTCAGCCTTGGATCAATCTGTCACCCACCAAACTTCTGGTCACGTTCCCACACTTTATTGACGCTTGGCACTATCTCATCACGGTGCGAATTGCCAATCAGCCACTAAGTTCTTGGCGTGCTCTAAACTGCACAGTTGTAGCCGTTTAAGGGTTTTGCAGCAGCCTTCCTACAAGCCGGCCGCGCTTCAGAAGAGAACACGAATTGCTCTGAAGTGGGAGCCTGTCCCCAACAAGAGCAGGGTTTGGCAGGACTTTGCTGAGGCTGAGCTGACCTCTAATTATATATTTCAGAGGGCGAGAGAGTAGCAAATGGGCTCTCTTCGTGAACTTCAGTTTTACAGCCAACCCTGTTGTGATTTTCTCATATCTAGACAGATTCTTAATGAAACCAAAAAATAGTCTAAATCGGGCTTTTGTACGTGATTGTGATTATCTTTAGCGGCTTCTCTTGCCTCAGAGTATTGGGATTTCTAGATTCTAAAGTGTCTGTTCTTTGATCTAGTGTTTTCTTGAGCCTTCGCCGCTGGTCAGAACTGAAGTCAGAGACTTCATGAAATGGACAGTCTGCTCCATAATAGGTGTCCTTTAAGCCTTTGCTTTGTTATCAAACAAGTACTTCTAATAATAAGAGAACTTTTCAGTTTTGTTTTGTTATTGGGAGGCAGAAACACAGATACGTAAATTTTAATGCTCGTTGCTCTGGCAAGATGTTGTCATCATTTGTTTTGTGCATATTTTGATTTTTTTCAGCTTAGTGTGTGAAATACAAAAGTTGTAAATAGGATTTGAATATTGCAAACCATTGCATGGTTGAACCAGCATGTAAGGAGCCTTGGAAATTGTCCTTGCAACTCGCAAAGTTATTTTTGTTTTTTTTGTTTGTTTTTTTCGGAAAGTTATTTTTGAAACGAAAACTATTGGTTGCTGAAAAAGTTCATTCAGGTTTCTCTGTATGTTCCAAACACACTTTTTGACCAATCTAGTAGTAAAATCCATTACCTAATGGTGTGATTAGCCTAACTATTGGCTAAAGAAAATTATCTTAAGAGAGTTGGGGGCTTCCCAGGTGGCACTCGTGGTAAAGAACCTGCCTGAGGTGTAAGAGACGCGGGTTCAGTCCCTGGGTGGGGAAGATCCCCTAGAAGAGGGCATGATAGCCCACTCCAGTATCTTTGCCTGGAGAATCCCATGGACAGAGGAGCCTGGAGGGCTATGGTCCCTAGGGTTGCAGAGTCAGACACGACTGAAGCAACTTAGCACGCATGCCGAGTTGGGCATTCTGCAAGTGAAGGCATGAAGAGCAGGCCTGAGACAGAAGGAGATGTGGCCGAGAGTGAAAACCAGCCGTGGCTCCAAAGAGGGGGGTGGACGGGGGTCCTGAGAGCCGGACTGCCGGGGCTCCCTGAGCACCAGCTCTGACGGCGGAAGAGCCTGGGCACTGGGCAGTGTTTCACGTCAGGTCCCCAGAGAGAGCTAACCTGGGGCCTTGTGGGCCCAACCCGGGCAGGCAGAAGCAGAAGCCCTGGGCGTGAGGCCTGGCCTTCTGTCAGCGTAAGTCCCAGAGGTGGAGGAGCCCTGTCTTGGGGCCACTGACCGCACTAGGCACCTGTAGGAGAGGGCCTGAGGCTTGAGGGGGTACAGGGACCCCCCCGTGGCTGTCTGCACACGAGACCGCTCCGCTAGAGGAACCTGCTACTCGGATCCTGGGCTCCCACCTGACTGACCCAGGGTCCTTCCCGTGCCTCGTCTCTCTGAAGGCCCTGAGGAGCGTGTTGAGAAGAACTGCCGCACCCTCGCTGAGGAGGCTGGTGCAGCCCCTCCGCCCAGCACCTTGCTTCTGGCAGGGGCAGGGGCGGGGGTGCCCAGCGCCCGCACGGTCCAGTCTGAGTGCAGCCATTGCTCCCATTCTCACTGCTTCAGGCCCAGTCAGTCTCCTTGAATGGGGGTACAGTGAGCCCCTGGGGCACGCAGACCTTGGCCTGGCCCGTCAGGTGCCTCCTCCCACCCTTCTTCAAACACCGCGTCCAGCCCACTCAGCTAGTCTACCCTCCACCCCCAGTCTCGACAGCAGCGTGGCTTCTAGAAGGTGGCTGGTTACAGTACAGCCTTGCTCCCTGACTTGAGGTTGCCGGTGGTTGGGGCTGGTCACTGAGCTGGAGGAGCGCCTGCTGCCCCCCCCCCCCCAGCGCCTCCTGAGTGGCCTCCTCCACTTGCTCAGGGTGGGCAGGGGTCTGCAAGTGGCCAGGGCTCCTTCCCTTGGTGGGGCCTCTCTGTACGCAGCGTCAGGGCACCTTTGTTTTCCTAAAAGATTTGGATTGAACTTGAGCTCTTTGCTGACATTTTTAAGATTTTGAAAATAATTGTTTTTGCTTCTATGAAGGTGGCTTAAAAGACAAAAGAGGTACTGTGGGTGCAGCCAAATGTCCTTGCAGTGCTCATGTAGGTCTGACTTAGGCCTGTCACTTCTAAGTCCTTCACAAGACAAACCCTCCTGAGCTCCTGAGCATCCTCTCGCCCGGAGCTGTGGTGTCAGCTCACTCTCTGTGCCACCCCCTTCTGAGGTGAGAGCGGAGACGCCTGGTAGGGGTGGGCACCTCCGAGACAGCCACGGAGACTTTTTCAAGGCACGAAGTGCCCCTGTCAGGGCCACTGGGTCCTGGGCGTCTGTTCCAGCCCGTGTCTCCTCCACTCCGTCCTGGCGAGGGACAGGGGAAGGTGTCTGTCATTGGCCCCAGAATGTTTTTTTTAAAAACAAGATCATTATTTTTTTAAATGTAATTTTATGTGTTTGTTTATTCTTGGCCACGCTGCGTCTTTGTTGCTGTGCAGGCTTTTCTCTGGTTGCGATGCTCAGGCTTCTGACTGCAGTGGCTTCTCTCGTTGCAGAGCACTGGCTCTGGAGCACAGACTCGGTAGTTGTGCACGGGCTGAGTTGCTCCACGGTCTGTGAGATCTTCCTGGATCAGGAGTCAAACCCGTGTCTCTAGGCAGGCACATTCTTTACGACTGAGCCACCAGGGAAGCCCACCCCCAGAATTCTTGATGAGAGACTCAGAGGAAAGCAGGACCTGGCAAGCAGCACCACCGCACAGCACCCGTGTGTGGCCACGCCGTTGAGTGGTGGGCCGCGGGTGCCAGGGCCCCACGGTGCGCGCCTGGTGTGTCCAGGGCTGGCCAGGCCCCCGCTTGCCTCCCACCCACCTTGGTCACCAACTGGTCTTCTCGTCCGCGTGGCTGCAGGCTTCATGCACGTGAACTAGACCAGCTGATGATCCCCACAGCCGCTCCCTGTCCCCTGGGAGAAGGTGGGGGTGGGGGGCGGGGGTTGCTGATGGAGCAGGACCCCACCTGGACCCTGGAGAGGCAGGTGGGTGGGGGCTCCCCTGCACTGAGACTTGTCTGTGAGACCCAGGCTTCACTGCAGCCGGACCCAGAGGGACACCGCCGCCGCGTGCCCCTTGGGACACTGAGCGGAGGAGCCCCGCTGGCGAATGTGCTGGCATCATGGGCAGCCGGGGGACCCTGATCTCAGAGCGGTTCCCGCCTGCGGCCTGTGCTGCGCGCCCCCGCCCCAGCCCGCAGAGCCGGCAGCATTCCCACAGGTGCTGTTCACAGCGAGCGTGCCGCAGTGCCTGCGGGACCGCAGACAGTGCTGGCTCAGCACACGCGCGTGCACGCGCAGGGGTGAACCGGCCCTGAGGCCCGGTCGCGGCCCTCGGCCCCCGGAGGCGGAGCCAGCGCGCGACTCCAGGCGCGCCCCGCAGCACGTGGCTTCCCCTCTGCCCAGGCTGTGCGGCCTGAACTTGGAGCTTGCCTGAAAGGCCCTGTGCTCGGCCTGGAGGGGCCTCTCGGGGGCCAGAGCGCCCTCCAGCGGCGCCAGTGTGGGAGCAGGAGCTGCCGCCTCACCCTGACCGCCCTCCCTCCTGAGGGCGAGGGGACCAGGAGGCTGCAAGGAAGCGAGGGGCGGGATTCTCTGAAACCCGAGGGGTTAATTAATCTGAACTGTAACCGTTTTCTTCAAGTGATGGATGCTTTACCATAAGTGTGACTTGTATAGACGTTCTATTAGAACTTGCCAAGTAATGGTGGGAAGTTTAATCCTGTGAGGATAAATAATATAGTTACTTGACAAGGAAACTTGAGATAAATTGTAGTCCGCTGTGTAGACATGCTTAGTTATTTCAGGGGTATTTTTTTTTTAAGTCTGTGATCCTAAAAATAGATGGGCTTGTAAGCGGAAGTGAGGAGCGGGCTGCGGCTCACCGCCACTCCCTGTGGAGGCCCCCCGCGGCCCGGCTGGCAGTTGGGGGTGGCGGACGCCTCCTAGTCCTGAAAGCAGGCGATTTGCATTCAGTCGAGCGCTTCTCTCCTTTGTGTGTGAAGTCCCGACAGGTGGGAGAGGCAGGAGGAGGGGAGGCGCCAGCTGAACGAGCGTAGACCCCGAAGCTCGCCCTTTGAAACCGTTTGCATTCTCCTTGATAAAGCAGACTGGCTCCCTTTTGTGCTGCCGTGAAAGCCGCCCATCTGCCGGGATGCCTGCAGTGGCTGTTGGTGCCCGCGTCACCGAAAGCTCCCTCATCTGCCTCCTTCCCGCGCCGCACAGGAGGCCTCTTTCAAAGGTGGACGAGGGCCACGTGAGGCCTCGGCAGGCCGGGCACTGGGCCCTGCCCCGGGCCGCCACCTCGATGGGCGCATGTGTGGGCCCCAGAGTCCTCGGCCCGGCAGGGGCTGTCCTGTCCCCGCCGCTGTGCGGTGACCCGTGTGCGTCCCCTGTCCACGTGGACACCGTCCTTCAGAAGGGAGGACGGACAAGATGCAGGAGCGCCAGCAGCATGAACAGCTGGACGTGGGGGCAGGTCCTAGGAAGGTGAGTGGGACGCTCGGGTTGGCACCAGGCAGGGCCGCTGAGCGAGGGGCCCACCATGCAGAGGGCCAGCAGGTGCCGCGTCCAAAGAGCCCAGCCCAGACAGCTACGCGAGCTGCAGGAGCGGCTTCCAGCAGAGGCCCCTTGTCAGGTCTCTCCATGGAGAGTGCCCGGCTGCTCCCTGCAGGACTGAGGCCCAGAGACTTGCTGGCTGGGGGGGGTGCTGGGGGGGAGGGGAAGCACCCCGTCTCTCTTCGTTGGGGGGCAGACGGGCTCTCCAGGGCCGTCGGCCATTCAGAAGCTGGTGTCAGCTTGTGAACAGGAGGGACGGCCCTCCAGCTGGTTTGCACCCTGGGGCCGTTGGCTGGGGCCAGTTCCCAGGGCACTGCCGTGACTGCCCCTGGCCGGTGACCGCCCAGGGGGCTCATTTTCTTCCGCATCCTCCTGTCGGGACACATTTAAGACTTGAGCCAAGATGGGGCTCATGCTCTCTCAGTATCACACGGGCCTGCTCCCCAGGCTGGGTCCCCAGGGCTGCACCTGTGTTTGACTTTAGCTTCATGACTGTCAGTTAAGGGCTCAGACCCAGGCTGCAGTGAACTCACAGACCTCACTGGGGAGCGATGCAAATCGTTTCAGTCCAGTGGTAAAGGGAACCCGAGGGCTTCTTGCCGTCTGGCATCGGCCAGCTCTGTCCTGAAGCGCTGGTCCTCTCTCACCCCAGCCGGAGCCATCAGTAAGCAGGTTGAAGGCGTGTGTGACTCCTCTTTCTGCAGTGATGAGTCATGCTCTTGGCTTTTTGAAAATTACACCCTGATGCTGACTTAGGAAGGCCTTGGTGCAGGGAACCCTCACGCTTGTAAATTTACGAAGTGTTTCATTTACTAGAGATGTCCCAGGAAAGATCAGCCCAGTGTAACTTTTTCTTAAGCACAGAGCATTTCAGCGCAGTTGGACTGATGCTGGGGCACTGCTGCTGTTTCAGGGAATGCCTCAGCCTTTCACTGTTCCCCTGGGAATAAGCAGGTGGTTAAAAACCCGGGGAAAGCCAAGGTCTTTCCTTCGAGGCCACTGGCAGTGTACCCTATTTTGAAGGGCAGGACCCACCTACTGGGTGCCTGGGATACTTGAAGGCGCTTGGGAGGCTGGAAAAGCAAAGCTGGTACCAAGCGTTGCCCCGTCTCTGCTGCTCTGCCCTGGGCATCTGTGGCCAGGACCCAGCGGTTCCCGGAGCCGGGTTGTCCCTGCCCTCCTCACCCCGGGAGCAGGGCTGGGCATGGGGGTTGGTTGCCTTTCAGGAGGGGCGCCTGGCTGGGGTGGCTTCATGACTTTGAAGAGGAAGGCAGCTGAGCACAGGCCAGTGGAGTGTCCACCCGAGGGGTCTGTCCTGTGCTGAGAGCAGGGCACGCCGTGGTGAGGATGGTGTCACCCGCTGACCGTGGGGAGACTCGAGGTGGGGGCTGGGACCCCGGGGGCAGCTTGGAGGTCGTGATCACGCCCTTGCAGGCCTGCAAGCCGAGTCTGGCATGGCGGGGCAAGGCCCTGGAGCCTGCGGTGCTCCTTCACGGTCACGGGGCTGTTGAACCAGGGCCCCATGTGAAGCCAGCGCCTCTCTGGAGTCAGGAGGGCGGCTCCCGGGCCTGGGGCCTCCTCTCCCTGAAGCCAGTGCGCCTGGCAGCCTTGCTGGGTGCTGTCTGTGGCCCTCTGCCTCTGGAATCCGGGGAGGCACAGACTGGGAGCAGGACACAGGTCCCATGGTGCACAGACGTGGAACATATGGTCTGCACAAGTACCCTGAGGGTCTCCATTTTCCTGCATTTCATAAGTAGCACATGCTTATCAAGAAAAACCTGAAAAACAGAAACGTGGGGCCAAGTCCCACCATGAAAACGGCACCCTCGTGAGCGGCTCGAGTGTTTCCCTGTCTCTCTCTGTCTGGGGCCAGCTCCACGTGTGTGAAGTGTCAGCTCCTGGAGTCTAGTTCCATCTTCTCTCTCTCTGGTCCTGGAGCACTTTTTTTTTTTTAAGATGGAGCAAAAGCTTGTCATGGAAGCTCTCAGTAAGCCTTGAATCCCTGTGTTTGTGAGCTGGGAGGAGGTCGCAGAAGTGAGATGCTCTGCCGGGATGGACAGGCCACCGAGCGGAGAGGCCGGGGCTCCCTGCTCACAGTCAGCCGCTGGGTTGGGGCATGGCGACCCCTGGCCGTGCGTTCTGCCCGTGTCTGCGCTCTGGCCTCACTGATGGGATGAGAGTGTTAACTGTTCTTCCTTAATTCCTTGTAATTTGAGATTCCAGAACCTGTGATGCAGGAGGGCTCTGTGATTTTTCCATCCTTTCAAGTGCCTTCAGGATGAACTGGCTTCACTGCGGCGACTTAAGTGGAGCGCTGTTCTCTGTCATTGATTGTGAAAGATGGAGCTGTGTGTTTTGTGTTTTTTTCACTTGATCTTTTGCTTTAAGATTAGTAAATACGTTTTACAATTGCAGAAAAAGAAAGCACGTATTTTTAAGCATAAGTGTAATATTAGGTGGGACAAAAGCAGTTATGAGTTGCTGATGTACACAAGCCTTCGTGTCTGTGTAGTATTTAGTGAGGCTGTCCTGTCTCCTTCCAGGCTTGTCTTTACTATAACCTCTGAAGCCTTAGGCTTAAGCAGCACTCAAAGAAAACTCATTTGCCACGACTTACAGCCAGGTGACTGCTTTAGACTGGTGGTGTCTGTCAGAACTCACCACAGCTCAGGGACGGACAGTCTCAGGTTCCCCCTCAGAAGTCACCTGACTGCAGGAGGTGGTGAGCAGAGCACGGCCTGGCCCGTCCCTGCCCATCCCCCTACTCAGGCACTTCTCTGTTCCCCTGTGTGCGCCCGACCACCAGCCCTCCTGCTTCCCCTGCAGGCTCTCCCCGAGCTGGCCGAGGAGCCAGGGAAGGTTTGGGACTCTTGCTGTCCCGGAGAAGGGAGCAGGTCTTCCAAAGAGAGACCCTCACCTGGGGATGTTGGGGAGACCCTTCCTCTGAAGCTGGTGACTAAAGGCCAGAGCCCCTGTCCTTGCCCTCGCCTGTGTGAGCTGTGCCTTGGGGTCTCCAGGGCTCAGCTCCCCCGGTCCTTGCCAGAACGGGGCCCCACTGACAGTCTTGCTCCTGCTTTTCAGACTGGGCGGCCGCCATCCGCGTCGCCGCCCTGGACTGTGCGGAGGAGAAGAACCAGGAGGTGTGCCGTGCCTACGACATCCACTTCTACCCCACCTTCCGGGTGAGCGCCCGCGCTCGCAGGGCCTGGGGGCTGGGGCGGGCATCTTCCCGCTCAGGGGCTTCTGTGTGCGGGGGGCCACCTCTCATTGCACCCCGTGGGATTGCAGGGTCACACTGGGACTGTGCGTACGGCGCCTGTGCACACCCAGTGAGGGGAGGGGAGCGAGGCCTGCAGGTGTGGGAGCGGCCGGGCACTGCCCTGAGAGCGTGTGCCTGAGTGAGGCAGGGCCCACAGGCGCCTTGCCCGGGGGTGGGGGGTCTGGGTGCCAGCTGTGCTGGTAGCCGTGGCCACCCTGCAGGCAAGCCTGTCCCCATCTCTCCCGCTCGGGGGCGACTGGAACCTGAGCAATGCACCCAGCTCTGTGTGCGTGCAGAGTGTGTGTGTGTACACGTGCCCGTGTGTGTGGTCACTCGCCTCACTGGAGCGCATCTGAGGAGAGAAGCCGTGCCTTTGGAGGCGACCTCTGGGAAGCTCGGGGGCCCCCTCCCTCTCAGCCCTGAACCTGCGCTCTGTGTGCACAGCGCCAGCTGCTCCTCCCCACCGCGCTGACCTGGTGACCTCATGTGTCCATCCCTGGCCGGGCCCTGCCCCCCGAGGCGCCCTCCCCTGGGGCGCGGGTCCAGGCTTATGTCCCCTCGGCGCCTTCCTTTTGGGTTTGCCTGTTGTGTCTTGGCTCTCCCCACAGGGTGCTGTGCTGCGTGTGCAGGGGCCCCCCTCACCTAACAGGACGCTGCTGGGACCCCCACACGCTGGGTGTGGCTGGGACCCCACGTCCCCATGTCCCGGCAGCTTGGTGACTGCAGGGGCCCAGCCCTGGAGTGCAGTGCTGACGGGGGCCAGGGCGTGACCTCTGTTCGGTCCTTTGCCCGTCTCCTGCTGTTCCACTGTGTTCTCCGGGCTGGTGTACAAGCCCTGTGTGTCTTCATCACGCCCCTTCGTCCAGATGTTGGGGGGAGGTGTCATCACCTCAGCCGTCTTTCTCCATTGTCTTCACTGAGTCTTTTAATGAAGGTTTTTAATGTTCACGTAAAGTGCTTTTCCTCTGCTGGAAGACCCTTGTTGCAGGGCCTGTCTTCCTCCCTAGGAGTCTGTGCACTGAGAGCCTGTGGGGGCAGTGCCGGCCACGGGGGTCCCAGCCCTGTTGGGGTCCCAGTCCCATCGGGGCAGAACCCATGTGTGCCCGGGTCTGGTTGGTACTCAGCAGCCTTCGTGAGTCTGGAAGAAACACTGCCTTGCACAGAGGCCCATAGAAGCATGGTTTCATCATCAGTCAGTGTAAAGCTCCTGGCGCAATTAGACTGAAGCTCTCAGACATGATGGCCATTTTGTTGCTTGAAGATTAGACGTTTACATAGATGCCAGGCAAGGCTGTTTCTTACTTGTTGTTGGTTTTTTTCCCCTTAGTATTTTAAAGCGTTTACAAAGGACTTTACAACTGGAGAAAATTTTAAAGGTAAAGACACACACATCGTCTTTTACTCTGCTAGACTCCTGTGTCCGTCACAGCGCGACTGGGGCCTTGGCGGCCTGCCCTCCCCGCCTCGGCAGGTCCGCCTTGATGCTGTCCGTCCTTTCTTCCCCAGAAGGGTTCAACAGCCAGTTTCAGCAAGAAAGTTTGCTTTTGGCAAATACGGTGGTTAAATTATTTTAAGTAAACTTTTTTGAAAACAAAAGTTTGGAAAAGTGCACACATCACAAGGGCACCCCGGTGAATTTTTGTGAATGACACCCCCGCCTCGGAGCCCACAGGTGAGGTTGGTCATTCGGCCTACCTCTGAACTTGCTGTGGATGGACATGTGCCTGTGGCCTGTCTCCACCCCAGGGGGCTCTGGAGCTCCCCAGTTCCCATGCTGGTCACTGTGAGGTTGTCTGCGCATGACTCCACCGTGTGTGCCTCGCGCCCTGGGGGCCCTGGGGTGGGGTGGGCGCTCAGCACGGTCGACTCGCCTGTGACAGGGGTCCTCCCCGCAGGGCCTGACCGAGAACTGCAGACAGTGAGGCAGACCATGATCAACTTCCTGCAGAACCACACGGACGGAAATTGGCCCCCCGCCTGCCCATCCTTGGACCCCATTAGGTGCGTACTTCTGTGGAAAAGGCGGCACATTTCAAGTTGAATTTAATTTTGTAGAGTAGAGACTTGCATTAAGTGATGTGGGCATTGGTGTGCGATGGCCTTGAAGGCATTAAAAGGCTCTGTTCCTCTTAAAAGGCCCAGTGACGTCTTTTCTCTCATCAACAAGCGAGGTGACCGGTACGTGGCTCTGCTGTTGGAAGACGACAGCTCCTACGTCGGACGCGAGGTACTGTCTGCACCCCTCCCGTGTTGGCGCTGTGGGTAGACTCCCGTGACAGTAGCGACTTCCGCTTCAGCTCTTGGAGCGTGTGTTTTGCACTCATTAATTCTCGGAATTGCCTGTGTGTTATTCAGCAGACTCGCTAGAGAAGACTCGTTTACAGAGAAGACGGTTGGGACGGGGTGAGGGGCTACCTCCCAGGGGAGACAGAAGCATCTCCCGCGTGCCGCCACCTCCCCTGGGGGGCCAGGTGGGCTCACGGCAGACATGGTCCCCAGGACACACAGCGTCCCTGAGGGTGTTCTCTGTCTTGTAGGCGTTATGGTCCAGACTTTCTCTCTGCTGTATTCTGGACTCCCAACTTTTTGCCAAATCCAGTGCCCTTCAGCTGGCTGACCGGGAGGGGGTGCTATCAGCCTCCCAAAGCAAGCCCTGTGGGTGGAAGGGAGGCTGGGGCGTGGCCCCCACTCGCCTGTGGGTGACTGGCCCCGTCTGACAGGGTGGTCTTTGGAGGGTGTGTGGGGAGCACAGCTCCGACCCCTCTGAGGGTCTGCACAGCTGCTACTGTTCCTGACCTTGCAGCCCCGGGGGCCTGACAGTGCAGCACAACGCGGGTGTCAGTGGTGGTCGGCCTTCGGGGGTGATGGGCTGAGAGGCGGGTTTAGTTTCTGTAAGAAGGCATGCTCGTCAGCGCAGCATTCCCTGGGACCCCGCCACCCACCAAGAGGGTGACGTGCCGTCTTGTCGCCCAGGTGATCTTGGACCTGATCCCGTATGAGGGCGTCGCGGTGAAGCGGGCTCTGGGTTCCAATGCGGCCCTCCTGCAGAAGCTTGGCGCGCCGTCCCTCCCCTCGTGCTACCTGATCCACCCGAACGGGTCGCACGGGCCGGTCGCCGTGTAAGTGGTGTCCGCCGCCCTCCCGCACCGCGTGCGCGCTCACTAGCCTGGGGGACTTGCCACCTGGTCTCTGGAATGGAGAGCGGGGGGACCGCCTCTGGCCCCGCACGTGGCACTCACCTTGTGAGACCCACAGAAGCAGCAGGATGCCGCTGGTCTCTGTGGTGGGGCCCGTGCACTGTGGGACAAGCTCGGCTGGGAAGGAGGCGAATTGAGTCGAGGCTGGGAGGGCATCACGGTGGGGGAGGGGTGCCTCCTGGAGCCTGAGCTGCCTGCCGGGCCCCTGCTGCAGCCGGTGGCCAGGGCCAGCCCCGCCTGCATCCACGGAGCTCTTGGTGAGTCACCACATGTGGACAGGGCCTCCCCGCCAAGAAGTTTACTGGGGCACCGAGAGCACCCTACCCAGGAGCCTCAGGCACGCGTGGTTCCTTGGCTGTCTGGTATTTTCTAAAAAATAATGGAATTCAGGGTAAGCAAGGAGGTCTCTGGGGTCGTGCCTGAGCCCCTGGGCTCGCAGAGCTGGGCACCCAGCTCAGCAGACCTCCCCTGAATACACCCCTGAATACACTGCCATCTCATTTCAAGGAAAAACGCTCATTTTACATTGGAAGCGTCTCTGTAACCTCAGCGTGAAAAGACAACATTTTTAGCGATAGCTGCTGCATCTTCTCTTAGGGAACGGAAATAGGCTCTGGACCCTTCGGGTGGCCCCTAAGCCACCTCAGGAGGGTGGAGGCCTCCAGTGGCCCCACCCCTAC
Organism: Moschus berezovskii; assembly: GCF_049115385.1. Lineage (NCBI taxonomy): Eukaryota > Metazoa > Chordata > Mammalia > Artiodactyla > Moschidae > Moschus > Moschus berezovskii. The sequence goes on from NC_142470.1 coordinate 3,211,046, forward strand.
CCCCGCCCACAGCGGAGGGGCTGCACCACAGTGCTCGGGAGCCCCTCGCTGCCGGACCCCAGACACCCCGAGTGGAGCTGGCAGCCTGCGGGCAGAGGGTCTGAGGTTGAAAACCACAAGTTTGGACAAAAGCGATCCTGGCAGATGCTCACAGCAGCTGTCCAGGCTGTCTCAGCCTCCCCACCGAACAGACAGGAGCCCTCGTGGTCTTTGCTCCTGTGGGTCGGCGCTGATCCTGGGTTCGGCTCATGTTCTCAGGCGGGGGCCAGCTCCCCGAGGCCCGGGCTTTGCCACCATTCTGCCCGCCCCCTGCCTCCAACACCTGCAGTGAACGCTCAGAGAATGACTGGTCTGGGTGGCCCACATCACCCTTGGGATGGGGGGCTGGCTCTGACCCTCTTTCCCTGAGACACCTCCTGATGGGCCAGGCCCTGGAGCTGGCTTGAGCCTGTGCCTGCCCCCTTCTTGCAGTGGGAAGCCCCTCCGGTCGTTTTTCTCCTCTTACCTGAGGTCACTGCCAGGAGTGAGGAAGAAAGCAGGTTCCCTACCTGGGAGACCCATCAAAGAGGAGAGCTCAGAAGCTGTGGTCTGGAGGGACTTTGACAGGTGAGTGTTCTTCCCCAGGAAGCTGCAGGAGCAGCCGTGGGTGGGGGTCTGGGCCCAGGGCTCCTCTGTGCGGCTCGTTCAAAAGCCCACCACCCGCCTGCTGGCCTCTTGGGGGTTCTCCCCATTGTCTGCTGGTTGGGCATCCTGGGGGTGTCCCTCTGGGGTCGGGCTCAGGAACAGAGGGGGTTTCTAGAGAGAGGGGTGGGTTCCCCTGACCTGGCACCGCTCACTCCCAGGTCAAAGCTGTACACAGCTGACCTGGAGTCAGGGCTGCACCACCTCCTGAGAGTGGAGCTCGCCGCACACAGGTCCTTGGCCGGCGCCGAGCTGAAGACACTCAAGGACTTCGTCACTGTCCTGGCCAAGGTGCGTGGGCGTCTGACCTGGGGCGGGGGCCCCCGGCTGCAGGGAGCCAGGCATGCCTGGGGACGAACGTGGCAGGGACTAAAATCCCTGCTCAGGTGGAGTCCCTGTGTAGGGTGCTGGAGACAAGCGCTGGGTGGGGGCATGTGGAGCAGAGAGGAGGGGATTGTGCGGGAGCGTGGCTCAGTGTGGTCTGAAGGGTTCGGTGTGGTCTGAAGGGCTCGGTGTGGTCTGAAGGGCTCGGTGTGGTCTGGAGGGGGCTCAGGCCAGGCCAGTTGTGAGTGGGCGGCAGACAGCAGGATGAAGAGGGAGTGCCTGGGGAGCAGGGAGTGGGCGGGAGGCCTGTGTGGGGGCCGGTGGAGGCGGAGGATGGGGGGCTTACAGGGAGGTGACGCCTGTGGCTGGTGCTTTGGGTGGGCCCCGGGGTGGGCCAGGTTGGCATGCCCACCGTTAGTGATAGGTGGGGCAGGGGGTGGCTTTGTGCTTGCTCGGGGCTAGAGGTGAGGCGCTGTCGGGCGGCATCTATTTCCTGCTGAGAATTCTGAGCTCCCGAGCTAAGAGTCTAGGCTCATGGTCTGTGGGCAGAGGTTCAGGCAGTTGGGCGTCCCTGCCCCCTGGGGTGGATCTGCACCCTATTCCGCTGGCCCAGCAGCCCTGCTATGGCCCTCTGCTCTCCAACCTCAGAGAGAGCCCAGGCCCTTGGGCCACCCCCACCTGTTGGTCACCTTTGATCCTGCGCTGCCTCGGGAGGAATCTGCTTCCAGAGGCCGCCCTCTATAGCCTCTGACATGATCTGACAAGATCTGAGTTACTGGTTATCATTACCTGAGAGAGAAGGAGGCTTACTTTGAAATGATTCCTCTTGCCAAGTGTGCAGCCCCTGACACATGTGCACACGTGCTCAGTCGTGTCCAGCTCTGTGACCCCGCCAGGCTCCTCTGTCCATGGGATTCTCCAGGCAAGATACTGGAGTGGGTTGTCATTTCCTCTTCCAGGGGATCTTCCCAACCCAGGGATCAAATTCGTGTCTCTTATGTCTCCTGCATTGGCAGGTGGATTCTTTACCAGTAACGCCACCTGGGAAGCCCCACTGATACAGTAACTCACAATCAATACTTTGGATGGTCAGAATTTACTTAGGAAGATCGTTTAAAAATTAAAGAGCTAGAACTTATGTTTAAGGGAATGGAAAGCTGCATGGTCTGTTGCAAATGAATAAATGGAAACTGTCGAGACGGTTCTCGCCCCACGATGACCTCAGGGGTCCGAGCTCTCGTGCCGTTCTCGTTCCTTTGAGAAAGCGCCCCCCCGGCGGCCCAGCTGTTAGCGCGTCGAGACAGGGGTCTTGCTCTGCACACGCGTTCTCGGTCCTCGTCTTGTCAGCGTGAGGCTGGAGGGCACGCACAGCCTGTAACATCAGCACCGTTCTTCTTATCTTTTCTGAGGTTTCCTTAAACTTGAAATGCTGGTCAGTTGACACTGACGCTCTGTAACTGATGGAGGAAAAGCCCAGACTTTGCGGAGCTGAAAACATGCCGTCTCTGCTCGGTCTCTTGGTCCCAGCACTGTTGCTAGGGCGGCGTCAGCCCTTGATTTGCACGTGTAATTGGCAGCACCTAAACGAAGCTCTTCATAGGACAGCCGCGGGCTCCTTGCTTGAGGCTTCCCTGGTGCCATGGTGCTGCCAGCCTGGCCTGAGTGTCTGTGTGCAGCTGAGCAGCGGGTGCCACTTGTCTGCCCGGAAGCCTCGCGTGTGCACGCCTCTCCAGCCCCGTGGGCAGAGCCAGTGGGGGCGGGGAGTGAGGAGAGCGGCGGGTGGGTGTAAGTTCGCTGAGGCACGCGGACTGAGCGAGTGGCGTGACTGCGGAGAGGCCCCCGGAGCCCTTGGTAGCGTGAGGAGCGAGGCCCGGGGCGGCCGTGGGCCTGTCGCTGGGCGTGAGGGCCATAGGGGGCTGGAGGCAGGAGAAGGTGCAGCAGGCCGCACCTCGTCTGTGTTCTGGGGAGACCCCTCCTGGTTTTCCAGGGCCGCTGGATGGATCGGAGTCCCTTCTCCCTCCAGCCAGTGGGTCGGGTTGGGTAGACCTGGTCTTAGCTCCCGGGAGGCCATGCCTGCCGGGGGGATGCTCCCTGAACAGTCCTTGAGTGTGGTCCTTCCTGCCCAGCTGTTCCCCGGACGACCACCGGTCAGGAAGCTGCTGGAGATGCTGCAGGAGTGGCTGGCCAGCCTTCCACTGGACAGGATCCCCTATGATGCCGTGCTTGACCTGGTCAACAACAAGATGCGGGTGAGGCGGCCCCTTCGCAGAGGGAGGTCTGCCCAGGGGCCCCTCGCCGCCCCCCTGTCCCTGGTCTGCATTCCCCAGTTTCCATGATGACCTCCAGTCACTCCGTCGGCCGGGGTCTGGGTCAGCTGACTCAGACGATGGGGGGTTTCCGCAGGGAGGTAGCATTAGGCTTTCTTTTTTAATTTTCAGTAAGCTTATCTAGATCTCATACCTGAAGAAGTGGTAAATAAAGACACCGTGTCCAGCATGGACACCCTGGTTGACCTGCCAAGCAGGCCAGGCTGCTGGCCGGGTCTCAGGCCTGGCCTCTGCAGCCACAGGCCCAGGGTGTGGGCTCCCTGGGGTCTGGCCTGGCCTCCCCTCCATGGGCCCTAGGCCGAGTGACCGGAAGGTGGCTGAGAGCAGGACCACAGCCCTGGGGCCAGGCCTGTGTGTCGCCTGCAGGGCCTGAGGGACCGTTTGCAGCCTGCATTCCTGAGCTGTTACAGGCTCAGCCCCAGCAGCTCGCTGCTCATTAAGTGAAGATTCTGTTTGTTCTGACTGAGGTGTGTATGACAGTTGAAATCCTTTGTCATTATTAGTCTTCTGTAAATCTCGTTACAACTAATTCTAGCCTGAAACAATGGAGGGTGTCCTGCATGCTTCCTCATGCTGGTTCATCGTGGCCCAGGTGGACGCTTCTCTACTCCCAAACACGAAAGACCGGGCCACGGCTCCATGTTCTGAGAATTCCATTAGTAAAAGAGAGACTTTTTAACAATTCAGTATCTCTCCTTCTGTCCATACCCCTCTCCGCCCAGATTTCTGGGATATTTCTCACTAATCACATAAAGTGGGTTGGATGTCAAGGAAGCCGACCAGAGCTGAGGGGCTACTCGTGTTCTCTCTGGAAACTGTTCCACACTCTGACTGTTGGAGCCGGGACCCACCCGAAGGCCCTGGACGGCACAGGTGAGCAGCACCCCCGCCCCAGGCCACCCGCACCGGCTTAGGGCTGCCTGCAGGGGTAATGGGCCCTGGGGTACAGGTCTGTGCTGCGGAGGCTGGAGGTGTGCGCCATTTCAGGAGCCCTGTCAGCCCCTGCCCCAGCGCACGAGGCACCCACGTGTGGCCCCACCCTTTGCCCTGGAGGCCAGGGCCTGGCTGACCCATGGGCCATGCATCTCAGGGCTGGGAGGGCGCTGGCCAGGAATGCCTCTCCGTGTTGGAGCCTCTTTCTTTATTTTTTTTTTGCTTTAAGGAATGTGAGACCCATTTGGGGAGGTATGTAGTGTCTTGTTTATAACAAGTTGCCTGGAGCAGTGCACACTCTGTATGCCACAGCATCTCTGGGCAGGCGCTCAGGTGTGCCCTGGCCAGGGTCTTCAGCCTCAGGTCCCCCAGAGCCTGAAGGCAGAGTACCAGCCAGGGCTGGGGTCTCCTCTAGAGGGCTGGCGGGGGACGAGATGCCCTCCCCATGCTCGCGCCCCACGTGGGTGGCGGCCGACCCTCGCCGTGTGGCCTGCCTACGGGCAGCAGCTGTCCCAGAGCCCTTGTTGGCCTGTCCGTCACCTCTGCCATGTTGGTTCATTAGAAGGAAGCTCCCAGGCCCACGAGGGGCAGGGGTGACAGACAGGGCGGCAGGAAGTGGGCCATGCTGTACCCTTCAGATCACTAACACTGTGCTGATCCCTGGATGCTCTCTGGACCGGGTGGTGTGTATGGCGCAGTTGGCGCAGGGCCCTGACAGCCTTGGGAACATCTGCTCATCTTGTAGTTTTGTTCTTTAATCATCAGGTTCACTGACATCTGTATTGAGTCCGAGTGGAGTCTTTGGACCCACATGGGTCAGTATTCTTTCCAGTAACACTGTAAAATTATTTTAGAGTTATCCTTTGATGTATAACAAACATACCCCAAATGCTATGGCTTGAGACCACCGCCAGGTTTTTGCTCCAGGTTCTGGGGCTTGGCTCCTGGGACGAGCTCACCTGTGGGCTCGCTGAGCAGGTGGGAGCTGAGAGCTGTAGACGCAGAAGCTGGGGCCCTGGGCAGTGCAGCTCCCCTGGGGGCCCAGGAGGGGCTTCGGGGCCTGGGTGTCACTTCCGCCACAGCTTGTGCCTCAAACACGTCTCCCCTGGCCCAGGCTGGGGGGTGGGGGTACATAGCCCACCTGTCAGGGACGCAGCAAGGGGGTCCATGGCCTCTTAAGGCATCCCTGCCCCTCCCCGCTTCCAGGGGGCATTGGATGTCTACTCCCTGGGGCTGGTGGTGGGGAGATGCTTTAAACCAATGCTTCTCTTGAGAATCACACAGAAGAACATGTCGGGTGTGTTCAGGAGAAACCTGGGGCTCCAAACAGCAGGTGAGCTCAGAGACTTAGTACTGCAGGCGGGCGCCGGCCGGGTCTCTGGAGCCTCTGCTGCCCAGACCTCGTGCTAATGGGGGACGTTCCACAGAGGACACGGAGGTGGTGACCGAGGAGGGAGGTCAGCAACAAGGACACTCTGTAAAAACACGGCAGGGCTGATGCCCACAGCCTGAGGGCTGCAGGGGGACAGGCGCACAGTCTGCGAGCTCTCGGGCGTCTGTCCCTGTGGTCGGCATAAGTGGAAGCAGTACCCGAGGAGTCTGTCTGACACTGAAAGAATTGGGTCAGGCTGAGGCCCGGATTATGTCTTGGAAGGTTTTTCCTCTCCTTATTGCACGCTTAAACCCCATCGACTAAAAAGCCTCCGTGCCTCTAATCCGCCCCAGGTAGGGTTTATGGTTCTTGTCCACTTTAAAGATTAGGGCGGCCCGAGTGTGCAGAGGTTCGGCGGGGACGAATGGGGAGGATTACCCGCCGGTCGCAGCAGATGTCGGCCAAGGCCCGCGGCTGGGAGCGCAGCCTGGCCACAACGAGTCCTCAGCCCGTGCGGGTGGCCTTGCACTGGGCACACCCGCTGCCCGCGGGAACACGGTGCGCCAGGTGGCGGCCACATGCTGCTTGAGGCCTTCTCTGAGGGACACGCGCAGGGCCCGCCAGGCCGATGCCCCCGGGGCCTCTCCTGGCAGGCTGGCTCCCCGGCCCCTGCCAGCCATGGGGAGAGAGGGCTCTAGAGGGCCTGCTGTTAAGAAGGATTCAGTCTCTGGAACCACGTCTTTTTTTCCCTCCCCAGTTATTTTGCTGCCTTTCTTTTCGTGCTGACATCTAATCTGTTTTAATCTCACGGGTCTCTTGTGTGCACACTCAATCCCCTGCATTAGTTGTCTGGACAGGACTCTGGTCCCGCCCCACGCCTGCCCCCCAGGGGCTCCTCAGGGCTTGTCCATTCAGCACGGTGTGTGCTGCGCCCTGCTGTTGAGGGGTTACTTTCTTCAGATGGGGTGTCCCCCATCCCCAGGGCCTTTACGCAGGCACCGTGTCCTGTCCGAGTCTGTTGACACACAGGGGTGAACACCATCTGTGTAGCTGGTGGATAAGAGGGTTTCCTCACATTGAGAGGCTCAGGCTGTTTGAAGGAGGGCAGGCCTACACCAGCCCACCACCTGGAGCCCCGCTGCTGACCCACCAGGAAAGACCAGCCACAAAGAGCGGGCCTGGCATCATGCCCAGAGGCACTTTCTGAGGCCATATCCACACTCAACAAGTGTCTTGCATGTAGCAAGAATTTCAAAGCAAAACAAACGAGATTTCAAATGAGTAGCCACCACAGCCCCAGCCTTCGGGGTTGCTTGTAGGGCAGGAGAGATGGCAACGGGATGTAGACCCTGGCCTCTGGGATGGTCTTGGGGCTGGGGGTCCTGGTGGACCTGGCCGCTCTAGGCCGCTGGCTCGTTCCCTGGGGACCAGCACAGGCTTTGGAGCAGGTCCAGCAGCTGGACACAGGCAGCCGCCTGCCCGTGGGGTGCACACGTTTGGCGCGGTGTCGGGGGAGTGAGCAGCCAGCGTCTGGTGGTCATGGGCACCTGCGAAAGAGCTGGTTTCTCCCTGGGGGGCTGGCCCGTGTCCCGCATCAGACACTCACTCATCCCCAGCTCCCCTGATGGCTCCGCAGACCCTGTGGTGCTGGTGGACACTGTCGGGTGCCTTGGTCCCTCCGCAGGTCTCGAAGACGACCCGCAGGCTGTGCTGCAGACCATCAGGAGGTACGTCCACGTCTTCTTTGGGTGTAAGGAATGCGGTGAGCATTTTGAGGAAATGGCTAAAGAATCGATAGATTCCGTGAAAACCCCGGACCAAGCGATTCTTTGGCTTTGGAGGAAGCATAACCTGGTCAACAGCCGTTTGGCAGGTGAGCAGAAGCCACTGGGTGGCCCAAGCCCGTGTGGGGCCTGAGTGTGGGCAGCGGGGGCGTGCCTGAGTTTCACCCCGCGCTGCAGGGCTGCTTGCCCGTGGGGCCCACTCCTGGTCATCTGTCCAGATCAGGTGCCAGTTTCTTAGTGACCTTGGCTTGTGGCTGGCAGGCCACAGCCATTCCCAGCTCCCATCCCTGGCTTTCCAGACATTCTCACACTGCAGGGCTCCCAGCTGCGTGGACGTGAAAGTGCCCTTCCCCTGGGGAGCCCACTAGGTCCCCGAGTAAATGGGACAGTGGAAGACTTGGAATACAATTCATTTTCAATAAGGAATTGCATCATCATTAAAATCTGCCCTCAGATCGTAGACCAAAGCCCTCAGAGTGGTTTTGTTTGAAAAAAAACTGGGGCGCACGTATTTTCTCAGAGTTAAGTAACTCAAACTGTTCCTAAATCACTGGCAGATTAAAATTAGGCTTAAACATAATCCGTCGAGAAATAAGTCTTAATAGAGATGAATAGAAAACGCCACTGAACTGTTGGTTTTTATTTAATCCACTGTATTATAAAAACATTACAACTAAAGCACTAAAGAAAATTGGTTTTTCTGGACGTGGGGCTGAGGCTGCGGGTCCGGTCACGTGGGAGCCGTGCCTCCCCCACGGCCTGCTTCCGACGGTTCCACGTCCAGGGCATCAGGGCCCTCCTGCCCCAGCTGCCACCCCCGCCCCCGCCCTCACAGGGGCCTTGTGGTGACCCCGTCGTGGCAGCGCTCAGCCCTGGAGCAGCCGGCAAGACCCCAGCCAGGCTGCCCTGAGCGGGCACCATGTGCCGTGTGCGATGCTGCGTGAAGCACGCCTGAGATGGGGTCACGCGTGAGACTCCACATGTCCTCCAGCCCCTCCGTCCCGCCTCTGAGTTGAGGTCTGTGCAGTTCTGTGGGACACGCTCCAGCAGCTCCTCTCCATCTTGGGGTGTGTGTGTCCAGACCCCAAAGGGGAACGCCCAGGCCATGAGGTCCACATGGCTCTGTGGCTCAATCCCAGCGCAGCCTGTCCAGAGGAGAGCACCCCACTAACTAAGCGGCTCCTTTACGTGTGCTTCCAGAAGCACTTCTGGGTGGCAAGGCATGCCCGGTCAGGTCAGAGAGTCCCGGGAGCCCACGGGGCCACACTTGCTGTCCCCCGGGCCTGTGGGAGCCCCGGGATCCAGGGCCGTCACTGCATTGCAGGTGAAAGAGAACTGGCCACTCAGAAGTGCAGCTGTGCGTGCGGGGGCTACACCGCTCTGCTTCCAGGTCTTGCCCCCAAACGACGGCTGACAGCCCAGGCCGTGCTCTGCCCTCGCGTGTGCTGAATGAGGGGTGAGGGAGCTGGAGGAAAGGCGTAGGAGAGGGTCCTCTTGGTGGCCTTTGTACCAGTGGGGCATCTTAGGGAAGGGAGGACCACACCTCGGGCAGGGGCCAAGGTCAAGCGTGCCGAGCCGGGGGCTTGCCCGGCCCCTTCTGGTGTTTGGGGCAGGGTCTGGCCAGGGGAGTGGCGGTGCCCACATGAGGACACTTCCTGTGCTGCAGGCGCTTCAGGGAAGCGGGCGCCGTGCAGGGCGGAGAGGGAGGGGTGGGAGGGACAGGGTGGTGGCCGGTGGGGGAGACGGGGAAGGCCCTCAGGGTGCGGGGCAGGCGGCCGGAGGGTCTCTTCACCGCGGCCCTCCTCCTCCTCCTGCAGGCCATCCGAGTGAGGACCCTAAGTTCCCAAAGGTGCCGTGGCCCAGCCCAGACCTCTGCCCAGCCTGCCACGAGGAGATCAAGGGCCTGGGGACCTGGAACGAGGGCCAGGTGCTGCTCTTCCTGAAGCAGCACTACAGCAGGGACAACCTCGTGGACACGCACTCCGCGGACCTGGGGGGCCCCGGTGAAGGCGCCCCGGCCCCAGGCAAGCAGCAGGAGGGCAGCCGGGCTCCCCCAGAGCAGCCCCCTGCAGACCACGGTGCCGAGAGCCTGCGTCCGCCCAGCCTGCTGCCCCGCCGGCCTCACCTGTCTGAAAGGTCGCAGCCAGGCCTGGAGCTGCCGCGCGGGAGCCGGGCGGGGGACGAGGGCCACCGGGGCGCCGAGGCGGCCGTGGCCTTCCTGGGGACGGGCTTCTCCAGCCTGGACATGAGCCTCTGCGTCGTGCTCTACGCGGCCTCGGCCGCCTTCCTCATGGTCATGTACTTCTTCTTCCGCGTGCGCGCCAAGCGGTGGAGAGTCCGGCACCACCACCCGTCCGTGTAGGGTGCGGCGAGGCGCGGCGCCGCCTCCAGCAGAGCTGCTGCTTTGCTCTTCAGAGCAGGGGCACCGTCCACACTCCAGACCCGGCGGCCCCTCGAGGGGTCCGCTCCCCGCCTGTGTGGCCCAGACGTGTCCCCTACAGATCCTAGAGCAAAAAGACTGTGTTTTCACTATTCCGGGTCTGAAAACAGAAGTGGGTAGCCAAGCCCCAGGAACCGGACTTTCCACCCGCTTTCACCTCAAGTTCCTTGACTGCAGGGCCTCGCTCTGGGAGTCGGCGAGAAAAACCCACACCCTTCCCCCTACCGCTGGGGCCTGCTGCCCTCCGTGGCTCTGTGAAGCGGGGCTCTTAGCGATTCCCTGCATTTGCGCCACTCAGCTGCTGGTTGTCTCTCTGGGGCGCTGAGGCAGCTCAGGACCAGGGAAGGGAAGCCCCCCGAGCGTCGGGGGTGTGGAGGGGAGGCAGGCCTTTCGGGGTGCTGTCTTTGTTCGCCAGCCTGGTGACACGAGGCTGTAAGGGGGCCCTAGTCCACCACGTGGACCTGGAGCGTTGAGCCCCACCGTGGCAGGGGGTGCTCCGCGGGTCTCCGAAGGCACCCTCATCCTGTGCGCTCACCCCCCAGCACGTGCGAGTCCCCGCCAGAGCCGCATTCAGTGGGAGGGAGATGGTGGCCCCCAGCCGGGCAGACTGTGGTCTCGGGTCTCTAAGGTCTCAGCCAAGCTTCATTTTCTTGGAGCTGTTCCACCACAGGCCCCTGGGGCTTTGATGATTTAATTGTCTAACATTGAATGGTTTTAACACATTATTTGTAAAACCCAAAAAGCTTAGAAGTAAATTTGCCTCTGAAAATGTAAACTGAACAGAAACAACTATGGCAGGGACATTCCCTTTGCGTGTGAGTGTGTGTGTGTGTGTGACTTTGACGGTTGTCGCAGTGTCCCCCGCCACGCCTGGTCTGCGCTCCAGTTACTGTTTAGTTAGCACCCTGACCGCCCGACAGTTTGGGGAAGAGGGGTGGCCGACTCCTTGGACAACTGCCTTTAGCTTCGTGGTCCCCTTCAGTGGAAGGTGTGACCTGGAGGCCTCTGGGCAGGGAACGCTCCACTTCTCTGCCGAGAGCTCTCTTCTGTTTGACACTTTTTAATCCCTGGAAGCCTTTGTGTTTTAAAGGCCACGGGCTTGTCTTCATGGCTGAGCTGTGTGCCTGGGTTACTGAAGACACCTGTTGTTTCTTTTCAACTTGAAAACGGCTGATTTACACACAGCCCAAAGGGATATGCTCAGAACCCTTAACTAAACTGCCTTTGGTTCGCGCCAAATGTCGTTTTCTTCCCTAAAGTACGTTTTTTCAACAGCGGGAACTGGGACGGTGCTGTGAGTGGATGGTCTTGTGTACTTGACAGAACCCAGTGAGGGGCGACATTGGCGTTCAGGGTTCCTGATAATACTGCAGGTTGAGGGGTGGCAGGTCAGGGTGGCCGCAGCACTGTTCGTCTCGTCGCTGCTCAGAACTGGACGCTCCCTTAAGACAAGGGTTAAGTTCTGTTTTCTAAAGTTGTAAGTATTGAGACTATTAAATATGATAGTTCAGTAATTTAAATGTATATTTATTTTTAATGGAAGGATTTTGATTAAAAAGAAGCTAATTGACATGGAAGTGTCACTGAAATTTCTTACCTGCAAGAAAAATAAACATTTTGTATTTAAGTAAACTATAATGTGCACATTTTAAAAATAAATCCGATATTTGAAAAAATTGTAATTATTTTGAAGTAACACTGGTAGCTCTACCAGTGATGGGGTGTCTGGCAGGGGTGTATGGACTGGACCTCTGAAATTCCACAATGTCCAGTATTGAATCACAAACTCTTTGGAAGACAGCCCAGGGACAGGCAGAAGGTGAAAGATGGGCAGTCCCCAATAGTTGGTCTTCTCAGGGCCAAGCTGGACCAAGGGAGCACAGCACCACAAACCCCCTCCCGCAAAGGGGACGAGGGAGGGGATGGCGACTGAGATGCCTGGGAATCCTGCTCACAGGTACCACAGGCGCCAATTCCAGGGAACATTGAGGACCCCCAGACCAGAGTGCCTAGCAGCGCGGTTGCCCCCTCCCCTCAGCTTTGCCCTGCACCTACTTACTGCCCCCGGTGCTAAACTATTTTGATTCTACCGCCTCCCCACACCTTGTTTTGTGGTGGAGAGGCTTCCAGCGGTCAGTGTAGCTTGGGGGAGTTCTGGCTAAAGTTTCTGTGAATTCACCTTTCCAGCTGGGCAGCAGGCTCAGTCGGGGGAGGTGGGCGCGCACCGCGGACTGCGCCTCCACCCACCCACCCAGCCCTGAGGGTATGGGCAGCCCCCTGGTGTGCCAATCGGACAGGGCACTGAGTGACCAGCGGACACTCTGCCCCCCAGCCCGGGACTGTGTGGTGCTGGTGCCAATGTAAGTGTAACATCTGGTAACCCCTGTCACTGGGGGGTCTTGGCGCTCTCTGCCCTTGGGTCCTTCTGAGTAGTTTGTTGGAAGTGGCTGCGGCCTGAGACCTAGGGGCATTGCATTCTGGGGAGGTCGTGAGTGCAGAAAGTTCCTCAGGCCCGAAGCAACAGTTGAACAGGGCAGTACCTGGGGCCAGAGCCTCAGCAGGAGCCTGGACTGGAGGCGGATGGGGGTCTGAGGGCCGGCGGCCTGGACGATGCTTCCTGGAGGCCGCAAGCGGGAAAGAGCAGGAGCTGCAAGGTGGAGCACCCGCTTGGGGCGAATCCCCGGCCTCGTGCAGGAGTGGAGCTCAGGGCGGAGCTGCCCAAGGCTGCCTCCCAGGGACGGGCGGGGGTGGGGCGGGCGGAGGGCCCGGGGACCTGAGAAGGTGGGGCGGCGGGCGGCGGGACGTGGGGGGAGGGCGGGCAGGAGGAGCTGAGGGCGGCAGTTGCGGTCGGGGAGGTGGGCGGCCGCGCCTCCTTCAGCACCGCGGACAGCGCCCGGCCCAGCGGCTCACTCGTTTGACCACGCTCCGCGCGCCGGGACGCGGGGAGGGCCCAACCTTCCAGGGGGTCGCAGAGGAGGAGGAGAAAGAGCGCTGCCCGGGCCACTTAGGTCCGGCCTGGCCCCGAGGGTCCGATGCTCCTGGAAACGGATCTCGAGGGCGACCGAGATCGGCCCCGGGCCCCCGCAACCGCGGGCCTCTGCACCTTCAGCGGGACCAGGGGTCAGAGCCCCGCATGGCCTCCTGCAGTCTCCAGACTGGGCAGGAAGACCCAGAGGGGAAAGCGGCACGGATGGGCAGAGGCCAGCAGAGGGACGAGGGAAGGAAGTGTGCAGCACACTAAGGCAGGGCGGCAAGAGCCTGGAGGGGCCTCTGGTGGGTCCTGAGATGGGAACCTGGGCGAAGCTGGCAGACCCCTGAGTGAGTGAAGGCCTGGAGCCCCCCTGTGTTGGCCTGGGAAGCCTGGAGCCACACTGAAGGGCCCGCAGCTTTTCACAGAGCGCCTGGAGGACAGAAGGGACCTCGCAGGCAGGTCTAGTGGGGAGGGGATGGGGCAGAGAAAGGGCTGCCAAGAAAATCTGGAGACCCCCAGCCTCTCAGCTCCCACACAGCCCAGTCCTGCCCCTCTAGCCGGCCCAACTGCACAGCGCCGAGAGCCCTGGGTCGGGTCTCCTGCCCGAACTGCACTCCCCAAGGGCCATTCGGTCACAAGGACGTTGGGAGATAATGGAGGCATTGTTGGCCAGTCGGCCAGATGCCGAGCACATAGGCCCGCCTGCCCCTTCCCCAGTCAGACCACACATGGCCCCTCTCAGGCAGGCCTCCACAGCAGCTGACACTCAACGGCCGACACCCCTAGGCACCCCACACCCGCTCAGCTCCCTGGTCTGGACGCCCTTGTCCTGCACTGGGGAACAAACGTAGCACAAAGTGAAGGGGCACCTTTACTCACCCGCGTGGGGCCTTGGCTCAGACTGAGATGCGGGGTCTGCTTGGAGCTCAGAGGGGGTTGTGTTTCTCCTGCCCGGGTCCTTCCACACCAGCCTCCAAGTTAGTGTACGGACCAGGCACTGGAGGCCAAGCAGAGGCAGGGCGACTATGGGGCATCACTGAGGGGCTCCCAGGTGGAACCTCCTGGAGGATGGTACCCACCCCTAGGCCCCCAACACTTTCTGGGGGGCCCCTGCTCCTGCCATGCTCTGTACTGCCGGGACCCACACTGCTGTGTGCTGACTGTGGGTGACGCAGGGGTTTGGCCTGGCCTGTGGTGGGCACCCTCTGGGCTAGGTGTGTCTCTACGTGCAAGGGTGGTGGGTTCCTGCAAGTTCACCTATTTGGACTGGGGTGGGGGGCAGAATATGGGAAAACGGGGGCCAGGGCTTCCTCCCGTACTAGCGGGTGTGGAGGGAAGAGAGTGGATCCCGGCATTCCCAGCTCCGTCCCTCCTGACCTGGAGTCTTGGCTGCATCGTGGAGTCCGAGCCGAGGACACTGGGCTCCCTCCGGAGACTCGCCCTGCTTCCTCGCTCCTACTTCTGGGCTGCAGTGCCCTTCCTGCTCAGAGCAGGAAGGTCTGAGGTCGGGTCCGCTCCTGGCAGCTTCCCTGTGAATCCATGGGCGCCACACTCAACCTCTCTGGGTCTTGGGTCTCGCACGTGCCACCAGGCACTGTGACCAAGCCTCCCAGCTTGGAACCTCTCGGGCCCGAGCCTCAGCAGCGATAGGATCCAGCTCCCGCCCTGACCGACAGGCTACCCGCGGGGTTTCGCTCCGGAGCCCAGGCCTCAGCCCCGAGCCGGCGCCGGGGCAGGAAGCTTCGGGGCCTGGTCAAGCGCCCTGGGGCAGCGCTGACACGGCTCCTCCCCTGCCCGTCCCTATCCCTGGGCCGGGCAGTCGGGGCGGTTTCCCCGCACCGCAGTTCTCCCGGCAAAGGCGCGCAGAGTCCGCGGACGCCAGCGGCGCGTCTCCGCGACCCCGGCCCCGCCCCGCGCCGCGGCCCCGCCCCCTGCCGCTCCGCCTCCGCGCGGCCCGAGGCTCCGGGCCCCTGGGCGGCCCGCGGGCGCAGCGCCCAGCAGCGCCGGGAGTCGTGCAGACGCCGGCCCGGGGCCATTGAGGCCGTGGTCTCGCCGAGCCCCCAGAAAGTTCAGGACGGGAGAGCCTCGGCGGCGGGCTGCGGGACCCATGGAGGCGCGCGGGGAGCTGGTCCCGGGCCGGGAGTCGGCGGGCGGCGACCTGCTGCTGGCGCTGCTGGCGCGGAGAGAAGACCTGCGCCGAGGTGGGTGCCCCGGCCGAGCGGCTGCGCCCGGGAGGGCGGACCCTGTGGAGACCCAGCGGTCCTCGCTTACTTCCCAGCCCGGCCACGGAGGCGGCGGGAGCCAGGGAGCGCGGGCGGGAGTGGGTGTGAGGGCCCCAGTACGGCGCGTCCCTACCTGAGCATCCCAGCAGCGGGCTCGCCTCTGGGCCCCTGGAGCTGTGTCGTCCGGCGTTTCTCGCGGCGCTGGTGCCGCCCAGGCTGGGGGCCCTCTGGGTCCTAGGGCTGGTTTGGAAAATACTCTACCTTTAGGGAGAGTGTGCAGAGAGCAAACGTGTGTCCCAGTGTCGATGGAGTAGGAGAATCTCCATGAAGGCTGCCTGCACCCAGACCCGCCACACTTTCCAGGCAAAGTCAGACACAAGGGCCAGCACGGAGCTGGACCCCGGTGGCCGAACTCGCTTAGCTGGAGTCTTGGTGTCTGCACTCGCAGGCACCTGCTCCATTGGCAGGGCTGGTCCTCAGGCAGGAAAACCCCCAGCTCACCCCCAGCGCCTCGGCTTCCCTGTGAACAGGGATGGTCCTCCACGCTTCCAAGCAGGCGGGACCCGCAGGATGGGATGGAGCTGGTCCTGGAAGGGTGGGCAGTGGCGGGGTGGGAGCAGGCGGGAAAGGGGTTACATCCAGGCTGTGGGGGTCTCCTCCGTCTCCTACTTCTTTATTTATTTATTTTCCGATGGTTCCTGGGAGGGGTGGCCACGGGGGCTGGGAGGAAGGGGTGGGAGGGCGGAGAGACAGGAAGGGAGGGGCGCGGGCTCTGCGTGAAACGTCTCAAGAGAGCCGGAGGGGATCGGGCCGGCAGGCAAGCGCAAGGCTGTGCTGGGCCCGCCAGCGCCGAGGGCAGGAGACCCCGCCAAGGCTGGAGTCGCCATGCAGCGTAAGGCCCGGGTCGCCAGGGCTTCGCGAGAGCGCGAGGGGCGCGGCGGGAGAGGCTTTTGCTCGACGCGGGGCTCCGCGGGTAGCGCGCTCCGGGAGCTGTCCGAGCCGCGGTGCTGAATCCGCGCCGCGCGGGCCTGTCCAGCCACCAGCTCTAAGACGGGTGTCCTCGCCAGCCGCCCTGCCATCGCCGCCCGGGGTTGGGGGGCCAGGGCAGGCACCAGATCCTCAGGCTCCGCACCCAGGGCCGTGGTTTTGCCCAACGCGGGACCCCGTCCTTCGTGGTGCCCAGGGCTGTAGGAAGGAGGTTGATTCCGTTTCTCTCAGCATAGGGCAAAGGGAGGTCCCTCGCTGGTCCTTTCACCGGCTGTCAGGCCGGCCTGGGGCTGGAGGGGGTCCACCATCAGCGAGGTGAGTGTGCTGAGGTGGCGATATATTTGAGTAGGTTCCAGCTCCTGCTTGAGGCTCTCTGCCCTCGGGAGACCTTCTCTAAATTAACAGGTAGTCCTCACGCCCTGAACACCCTGCAAAGCACCCCCATGGACCTGTGGCTCTCAAAGGCAGGCCCTGCATTTTCCCAGCCTGGTTCCCCCGGAGGCCTGCAGAACACAAGTGTCTCTGTGGGGAAGGCAGACTGCCTACTGTGTGTGCTCAGGCATCCATGCTTGAGCAAGAGGATAGAGCGTCCATACATCCAGTCTACACACAAGTACCCCCAGGGCCACCCAAAGTCAGGCAGGACATCAGTGTTCATTTTGGTAGCCTGGGGACAGGGCCACGGGGCCAGGCAACCACACCTGCCACAAGTCTCTGGCTACCATGGTGCCTAATTGTGCGAGGAAAGAGGGCCATTGGGTGGTGGATGCCCCATGGTCCATGAATGCCGGGCCTCTGGTGAAGCAGCGTTTGGCCAGCGGCGCATGGACCTGGTTTCCAGCCCAGCCTCTGAGACAGCCCCGGGAGTGAGGGTTTCATTTGAGCTCAAAGTGCGTCCTTTGTGCACTGGAAACATTTTGCAGTTGAGGGTATCTGAGGGGGTGGCCTGGGTACCCTCCCGCCCCTGGGCACATTTCTAAGCCTAGTTTCAGTTGTCTTTGATTTCTGCTGTGGGCCAGGTGCGGACTTCTGAGCCACACTCTCCCTGAACTCAGGGAGCTGGGCAGCCACCCAAGCCAGCCGGGGATGAGGGTGTGCTGGGAAGGGGGCCTCCTGACAGCCCGGTCCTGGGAGCTGGGTGGGATGGGGAGGCCTCTGGCTCTGTGAGGCGGCCCTGACCGCGGCGGCTCCTCCCCACCTTCAGAGATCCCGCTGTGTGCCGGCTGCGACCAGCACATCCTGGACCGCTTCATCCTCAAGGCTCTGGACCGCCACTGGCACAGCAAGTGCCTCAAGTGCAGCGACTGCCACGCGCCGCTGGCCGAACGCTGCTTCAGCCGTGGGGAGAGCGTGTACTGCAAGGACGACTTCTTCAAGTGAGCCCGCCAGCCGCCTGGGAGGGAGGGGTGGTGCACCCAGGGGGACCCCCGGAGCCCCCACCATAACCAAGTCTGGAGCCCAGTAAACCCCCATCTCCACACCCCTCCTGTTCCCCAAATAGGGCACCCCCAGGGCCTCTCTGGTGGCGGCTGGGCTGGCCCGCTAACAGTCTTTTAAAGTAATTAATTTTGTGAATCATTGAAGCAGTCGTTAAAAAGATAACCCCAAGTTTATAAACCTCTATTGGACGTGCTCCCTCTTCGTTTTGGTCTTGTATTTGTGCTTAATGATGGGGATGGGGCTCCTACCCAGCAAAGGACTCATGGGTTTGCAGGTCGGCCCCGTGGCCAGGGCCCTGCCCTTCCGAATTCACTCCCCCATCCGGGCACAGAGGACAGCTGTGTTCCCCAGGGCCTCCGGATCCCCTTCTCTGTAGTCCCTGCGGGTAGTCTCTGCCACCAGGGGCAGGGCCGGGGAAGTCTTCCTCCAGGAAACGCCCTGCGCCGCACAGCGCTAGCGGTTCTCCGACCCGCTCCGGGCGAAGGAGCGGCGGCCGCTCTGAGCCGCGCCGTGTGCGTCCTGCAGGCGCTTCGGGACCAAGTGCGCCGCGTGCCAGCTGGGCATCCCGCCCACGCAGGTGGTGCGCCGCGCCCAGGACTTCGTGTACCATCTGCACTGCTTCGCCTGTGTCGTGTGCAAGCGGCAACTGGCCACGGGCGACGAGTTCTATCTCATGGAGGACAGCCGACTCGTGTGCAAGGCAGACTACGAGACAGCCAAGCAACGAGGTCAGTGGGAGGGGGCGACGGTCACGGGGCTCGGCCTGGGCATGTCCCACCCTCCCCTGCAAAGCGGAACTAAGGCCCGTCCGGGTCGGGTGTGGAGGGATCCTTCCCTCCAGGTTCCCCGGCGAAGTGCTCACTAAGCGGCGAGAACTTAAGCGTCTTCTCTCTGGGCGGGGCCGTTGGGGGCGCCCCCGCCTCCAGGTCCGGGAGCCCGGAATGGCGGGGACAGTTAGCAGACCCGCTCTGGGGAAGCCGGGTCTGGGGTCTTAGCAGCCGCCTCCCTCCCGTGTGCAGGGAGATTGGCCTGAATTACGTGGATTAGCTCTGCGGGTCTGAATTATCGTCCTAAATCCTTGACTGTGAAGATCCGACCCTACCCGAACCCTTAGAACAAAGGACCGAGGAAGGGTTGGGGGGCGGGCAGCGCTTGTCAGTGGGGGGCCGAGGCTAGAGGCACCTGCGCCCGAATCCAGGGCGGCTGGGTCGCTAAAGAAGGCCGCCGCAGGGCCTCCCCTGGCTGTCCGGGACCCCGCCCATCACGTTTCCTCCATCGCTCCGGGCACCGGAGTCCCGCAAAACCCTCTGGCCTCCCCGCCGCGGCGGCGAGGCGGGCGGTCGCGGCGGCGGCGGCGGCACCTCTGGCCCCGACGTGCGCGCGCCCCGAGGGAGGTGGGAGCGCCGATCGGCCGGAGGAGCAGGCCCAGCCTCACGCCTTCCCCGCGGTGCAGAGGCCGAGGCCACGGCCAAGAGGCCGCGCACGACTATCACAGCCAAGCAGCTGGAGACATTGAAGAGCGCCTACAACACGTCGCCGAAGCCCGCGCGCCACGTGCGGGAGCAGCTCTCCTCTGAGACCGGCCTGGACATGCGCGTCGTGCAGGTCAGCGCCCCGGCGCCCCCTGCGAGCCGCTGGCAAACAAGGGCCACCCCGGGTCCCAGAGCGGCGGCCACTCATCGCCCCCACCCCCAACTCCAGGTGTGGTTCCAGAATCGCCGGGCCAAGGAAAAGAGGCTGAAGAAGGACGCGGGCCGGCAGCGCTGGGGCCAGTATTTCCGAAACATGAAGCGCGCCCGAGGCGGCTCTAAGTCGGACAAGGACAGCGTCCAGGAGGAGGGGCAGGACAGCGACGCGGAGGTCTCCTTCACCGGTACGGGCGGAGTCGGGAAGAGCGCTGGGTTGATTGACTGCCGGAGCCTGGGAGTCAACGTCCTGGGTCCCTGTCTCTATAGACCCTCGTGCCCATCCCCAAGCCCTGTGGTTTGGCCACTCAGGACCATTGCCCTTCTTCTGGAGGGGGACAGAAACCCTGTGACCTGCAGGCGTGCCCCTTGGCAGGCTTTGTCCTGGAGGGAGGGTCTGACCATGCCCCCCCACTGCCCCCGCCCAGGGCACTTGGCACTTACAGTGATTTTTTCGGAAGGCAGCAGCATACTTTTGAGTTGATAAAAGGTCCTAGCTGCTTAGAGTTGGAGGAGGGTCCACCCTCATCTCTGGAGGCCAATTACCTCCTTTTTCCAAAGCAGGGAGCCCTCCCCCAGCCTCCACCAGCCAGCTCTTAAAGTCCATCCTCAGAGAGTTTGTTTAGGAGATTCTCTGGCTGCATTGTGACCTTAGGCTACTCACCTAACCTCTCTGAGCCTCAATTAACTTGTCTGCAAAATTGGGCAGCCTTGGGATCATCCTGGATCCCTGGGCGCCAACTGGACAGTTCTTGGCCCTGACCCCAGCACAGGAGCCCACAGTTCCATAGGAATCGGGTGGGATGGAGCTGAACAAACTCAGGGGTGAAAGGGTGAGAGATGTGGGCTGACCTGTCCTGCTGGGTCACGTCGCCCCTGCAGGGGGCACTGAGGGGGACCAGAGGTGGCAGCAGGTGGGCGCTGAGCAGTGCCCTCTGCTTCCACTGCAGACGAGCCAGCCATGGCCGACATGGGCCCCACCAGTGGCCTCTACGGCAGCCTGGGAGAGCCTGCCCCGGCCTTGGGCCGGCCCTCGGGGGCCCCGGGCAGCTTCCCGCTGGAGCACGGAGGCCTGGCCGGCCCTGAGCAGTACAGAGAGCTGCGCCCCGGCAGCCCCTACGGCGTCCCCCCCTCACCTGCCGCCCTGCAGAGCCTCTCCGGCCCCCAGCCCCTCCTCTCCAGCTTGGTGTACCCCGATGCCGGCTTGGGGCTCGTGCCCACGGGAGCCCCAGGTGGGCCCCCACCCATGAGAGTGCTGGCAGGGAACGGACCCAGCTCCGACCTTTCCACCGGGAGCAGCGGGGGCTACCCCGACTTCCCTGCCAGCCCCGCCTCCTGGCTGGACGAGGTGGACCATGCTCAGTTCTGACTTGAGTCCCCACACCCTCGAGCCTCGGACGGGAGGAGTCTGGGCAGCAGCTCTCCTGCCTGAAGCACGAACTTCTGCAGGACGCAGTGCCGTGGGGAACAGGATGCAGACTCGGGAGGGCTCATTTCTGGGAGTGCCCCCTCCCACCCAGGCAGAGGGACTCTCCTGGTTTGGGTCTGAGAGGCTGCTGCTTGGACTGGGGGCCGCTCGCAAGCCTTGTTTTGTAAGCAGATTTTTCCCTTTATCGACCAATTAACTGAGTGCTTGCCGCTGTTTCCAGACAGGAAATGTCACCCCGGGGAGGCCCGGCCTTCGCACCCCTCAGGGGCCTCTGCCCAGACCAGCACAGCCCTCACGCTGGAAGATGCTTTAATTTCTAAAATTAAAAATAATACTAATTGTGCTTTCATTTCCCAGGTTCCATATGTTTGAGTTCTCTAGCCCCCTGCTTCCCCCGCCGAACCCTCTCTTTAGGTCAGAGATCAGGCTGTACGTCCAGGCAGGAGGTGGCTGTGGGGAGGCCATGCCTGCGAACTTCCTCATCCCCCCGTGCCACCAATTCCTGTCTTCCCCTCCCCACCCCTCCCCCGGGGTCATTGGCTCTAGATCTTTCGATCCCTCTGGACCCCACTACCCTGGGGGGAGAGGAAGACTCTTGAAACCCTTAAGGAGCTTCCTCCAGTCCACACTGGGTTTTCGTCCCTGCCCCCCTCCCCCATCACAGCTGCCCTCAGAGCTCAGGCTAAGCCCAGCCCACTGATTTCCACTGCCAAACATCCCCCAGCTCCCGTTCTCCCCGTGGGCTCTGACTGCCCAGATTGGACGCCCCACAGGCAAAGGAAGGCCGGGGCAGGGGCTCCTCCGAGCTGCCTCCCCGCCAGATGCTTCTGCCGCTGGCCACCACGGACACAGAGGCTGGCCGCGTGTGGATTCAAGTTATTCCTCAAGCCTGCATCCCCAGCCACCTGTTGTTTGTGACCTTCCCCGGTCTTTTGTTTATTCTCTGGCCATCGGGGCTTTCCCAGACTTCAATAAATTTGTCAGTTACAGTCGCTGGAAGGCCTGTACGTTCAGTGAGGCTCGGGGTTGGGGGCGGAGAGGGCGTTGGGGATGTGGACAGATCTCTGAAAGCTGGAAGCCCCGGTGGAGTAGCTGTTGGCTTCTTGCCAGGGACGACACCTGGTGTGGATTGGGGCCCTTTTGTCCCGAGATCTCCGCCAGGCTTCAGAGCACTGGACAGAGACTTAGGAGAACAGACGGTCCAACCGTGGGTGGAGGGGCTGGGCCTTCCCACTCTGTCCCTGGGAGGCGGGTGCTGGGGTGGCCAGGTGACAGGACCAAGCAAAACTGCTCGCCACTTGCAGCAGGCTTCAGCAGGGAGAGGCGGACTGCAGGAATCAACTAGTCTGGACATTCAGGAATGCGGTCACCGGGGGCTCTGCAACTAGGATTCCAGTCCCAGCGACCTGCTAACTCGCTGTGAGATGCTGAGCAAGTGACCTGGCAAGAAGGGGAGCTCCCCAGATGTCCCCCCTCCCTCCCCGACGGCCAGGCAGCCCAGGGGGCTTTGGTCAAGCCACTTGTCCCCCAGTCCCGCCCACCCCAGCAGGGTCAGCTCCCTCGCCAGCACCTGCTGTTGCCCTGAACCCAGAGCATACCCGCCCCTCCCCCCAAGAATGTTGCTGGCAGCCGCCAGGAGGAATGGCAAGGAATTTCCTCAGGAGGAAATTGGGGAATTGATGGGTGAAGTGGCCCCATCACCCTTCATTCTGGGAGCTCGTCCAGGGAAGAGCCTGGCTGAGCGGAAGTGGGGGTGGGTGGTGCTTCAGCGTCCCTGGTGAGCACGGGCCTAGTGGCTGGAAGTGAAGGGTGTCCCAGGCTGGCCTGGGGGTTGGTGGTCCGGAGATCTCGGCCTCCCAGGGGTGTGGCCCAGCCGCAGGTGGGGCGCGGTCCTGGAGGGAACCACTTTGGACTCTGTCCGGCAAGGTGCGCCCTCGAGGGGAAGGAAGGCAGCCTGTCAGGGTGGGATTCAGCGTTTCGGGAGAGGGCCTGGCGGAGGCGGGACCGAAGCCGCGGCCTCCGGCAGCCCGAGGGGAGTATAAATCCTCCAGTAGCCGCGGCCCCCCCACCCCCAGCCTGGAGACCTCCCCCAGGCCGCCAGGGACCTTTCAGGCACTGACAGGTTAATAAAGTGCCAAGTGTGCCCGAGGGAGCCTCCGCCTGGTCGCGGGCTCCCAGCTGGCGGCGCGTCCGGGCGGCAACCCCAGACCCCAGTCCTGGTGGGGGTGGGGGGAGACTGGACCCCATCGGGGCCGCGCCCCGCGTCCCGGCCCGTCGGGGCGAGCGCTCAGCTGAGTAGGGCTCGCGGTCAGCCGGGCAGTGAACAGTGCTCCTGTGCACGCTTGGCGGGTCTGTCTCCCCACTTGGGCGGAGCGCCTGCCCCCGGGTGACCCCCTTCCCGCGGGCCCCGCGCGGGCAGACACGCGGGCTCCCAGGTACGGGCCTAGCTCAGTCTGGGGACCTGACCCTGGACTGGGGGGGGGCAAAGCCCGAACCCGAGGCCCAGTGAGAAGGCGGGCGGGGCCGATCTCAGCCCGGGAGGACCTCGGGCGGGTCCGCAGAGGAAAGTGGACGCCCATCTTGCGGGCCCCCGCGGGGGTCACCTGGAGACCACGGCGACTTGTTTCCCACGATGGACCCTGTTAACCGGGCGGGGCATCTAGAGGCGCGTGGGTGTTGGCGCAGGATGCGGGTTCCGGCCTCCCGGCGGATCCAGGGGATGGGCGCCCAGCTCAGGGTCGGGGGCGCGCCCCGAGGCGTTTTCCCGCCCAACCGGCTCCTGGCGCCGGGGCCTCGCGAAGCGGGTGGGCGCAGGGCTGGGGGCGGGGCCGGGGGCGGGATGGGGCTGCCTTCCCGAGGCTGGAGCTGGGGGCGGTGCCGCGTCCGCCCGGGACCCCCTCGAATTGCGGCCAGCCGGGGTGGCAGGCACCCTGGCGGGGAGGCGGGACACACCTGAGCGTTTTTTCCCTGAGGGGCTAGGGCTTCTTCAGTTTTGAAAAACAGCAGCCTCTGTATCGTAATACTTAGAACTTTAAATTTTAACATAAGCGGAATACTCATCTTGACCACGTTATCACATTCTTTTAATTTTTGAACCCGACGGTCGCATACATTATCAAAGGCAAATACCCGAATGATAAAAAGAATAATTTCGACCAGTCCGTAAAAGGACTTCTTTCCTTTCAAATATAAAATTTGCTCAGGGCGGGTGAAAGCTCCGGAATCAGAGGCACCCCTCCCTGGCCCCTCCCCCTCCCCCTCTGCAGACCTGGGGACCCACTGGCTTCTCTTCCGCCGGCAGATCCGGCGGGTGTGTCTTGGGGACTGGTCCCCGCCTGGGGCAGGAGGGGGTTGGGGACCCAAATCCCAGGAGCTCGCCTGGTTGAGTAGCAAAACGATAAATCAGTGGGTTTTCAAAGGACTCAGTCGGGAGCTCTGAATCCCAGGGGCTGTAATGATCAATTCTTTAAGCCCATAATTGTTCAAATTACTCTGAGCAACATAAAACATTAATTTTAAGAAATTTAATAGAAAAAAGCTCTTCAAATCCTCAACGAGATAAATGACACCCAGCATTCCGACCTTTTTCCATACCTTGGTGACATTGAATAATCTGAAAGGTATTTACATTTTCATTCTTCGTGGGAAGTGTTGACAAGCTTTTGGCCGTGGGCGAGGTGCGCAGCCCCCCTCCCCCCTAATTAATGGGGGAGCAGCGACTTCATAAGCAGAATTTTCATCAGTCTGCCTGGGTGACCTGCGGTGACGGCTCCCACCCCCCTGGCACTGATGCAGCACGGCTCATTTTTTACCATAAAAATATTCCCTCCTGACCAGCAGAGCCCCCCTCGGCATTCAAAAAGAGATAGGAGCCTAAGAAGCAGGTGTCTCGGGGGGCATTGCAGGAATGCAGTCCAAGGCCAGACATGGGAGAGAAGTATGGAAACTGCAGACTCCAGAGTCAGGGAGGCACACGTGTGCGTGTGCGGGAGCGTGTGTGTGTGTGTGTGTGTGTGAGAGAGAGAGAGAGAGAGCGTGTCACAGCAGGTGCGGAGGCCATCCTCGGAGGAGTGGCCATAAGCCCCAGATGCTCACACAGTCCTCAGCTCCACAGGCTTCCAAGAGCCTTCCAAACTGGGACATGCCCCCTGGGGTAACACCTGCATAGCGGGGCTGGAGTTAGGCCCCGGGGAGCACGAGAGACACAGAAAGAGGACGCCCAGGGCTCCCCTGAGCCCCACGCCTGTGTTTAAGGGCCTGGTAGAGCACACGGGCTCCAGTTACGGGACCTGGGACCCTCCCCTCTGTCCTACTCACTCGCTGTAGCTCTGTGACCACGGGTGAGCTGCTCGACCTCTCTGAGCCTGAGGAGTAGCAAGTACAACCTCCTCTCCGGGTTTGCTAGGACACTTCCCAAGGCAAAGCCGGAAGCAGACACCACTGAAACACCCCGCGCACCGTTCAGAGGGCAAATCCCACTGACCAGGAGGTCACTGTTCAGAGGGCAAATCCCACTGACCGGGAGGTGGTAGGACCCACCGGACCCCAGGGAGCCACATACACTCAGGACACAGAGCTCTGTGAGGCACAGATGCACACACCAACGATGCTCCTACGCACACACCTTCACCCACTCCACACAGCTCACACTCAGCGCCCTGTGACCCCACGCTCTCTGAGGGCAAAGGCACGTGAACCGAGGTCGGACGGGGGATCCCAGTCTGTTGTTCCAGATCAAATGCCCCCCTCGGTCAGGCTTGGATCAGACCTGCTCCGAGGCAGGGGCGTGGACAGGGTTGCCCCAGAACTTCCCCCTACCTTGCAGGTCTGGTTGCTGTGAGGGGAACCCCACTTACCTCTCAGGTTCTGGAAGCCCTATTGTGCCCTGTGCTGCTTTTTTTTTTTTTTTTTTTGATGTGGACCATTTTTAAAGTCTTCATTGAATTTCTTACAACCTGAAGCTCTGTGTTCGGAGTCCCAAGTACGTGCAGCTACCTAGGGTCCGGTGGGTAGCACCGCCTCCAAGTCAGTGGGATTTAAAACTGAAGCAGGTTTTATGCTTTGTTATTTGGGGCCAGGAGGCATGTGGCATCTTAGCTTCCTGACTAAGGATTGAACTCGCACCCCCTGCTTTGGAAGGTGAAGTCTTAAGCCACTGGACCAGACTGCCAGGGAAGCCCTTCTGTGCTTGAGAATGGAGGGGCGGGGAACCCAGATGGAGTCAGGGGTGGCTCATACCCATCTGCCCTGCTCCCTCAGTGTCTGCCCCGCTGGTGGGCAGGCAGGGTGAGGAGTGGCTAGAGGAGGTCCTTGTCCACTTAGACCCGATCCGAGAACCTGGCGGTTTCCCTGCTGTCTCAGATGGTAAAGAATTTGCCTGCAATGCGGGAGACCTGGGTTCAATCCCTGGGTCGGGAAATCTCCGGGAGAAGGGAATGGCTACCCACTCCAGTATTCTTGCCTGGAGAAGTCCATGGACCAAGGAGTCTGGCGGGCTACAGTCCATGGGGCTTCAAAGAATCGGACACAGCTGAGTGACTAACACTTTTGCTTTCACACTTCTCACACTAGAACCTGAGGGCCGGGAGGGATGCCGTCGCCCAGCCCCACAGTGGTGGTCCCTGCTCAGCACCACAGTAAATCCTGTGTCCTAATCCGTCAAAGGGGTGATCCTGGTCATCACGCCCAGGAGGAGGCGCTCACAGCCCCGGCTCCAGGGAAACAAGGATCAGAGCCCTGGAGATGCTGCTCCTCGCGGTCAGGATGATGGGAGGGGAGAGATCAGAGCCCCTGGCACTGCTGGTGGGAATGTCCACGGAGCAGCTGAGAACTGCTTGATGGGTCCAGAGATGGAAACCTTGAATCACCACGTGATGCCGCCGTTTCACTCCTAGGTCAAACTCAAAGGACCCGAAAACAGGGACTCAGATAAGCACCTATACAAGCGTGTTTGCTCCAGCCACAAGGAAGTGGCCCAAACATCCATCCATGCGTGCATAAATGCTAACGGTGGTCCATCTCTACCCTGGAGTGGGGCACAGGCTCGCTACACCTCGGGAAGTCAGAAAGGTCGTGCTGGGTGAAGGAGTGAAGTGTCACTCAGTCGTGTCCAACTCTTTGCGGCCCCATGGACTGTAGTCCATGGAATTCTCTAGGCCAGAATACTGGAGTGGGTAGCTTTTCCTGTCCCCAGGGGGTCTTCCCAACCCAGGATCGAACCCAGGTCTCCCACATTTCAGGCAGACTCTTTACTAGCTGAGCCACTAGGGAAGCCCAAGAATACTGGAGTGGGTAGCCTATCCCTTCTCCAGGGGACCTTCCTGACCCAGCCAGACACAAAAGGCCACACACTGTATAATTCAGTCTATACCAAGCATCCAGAACAGATGAATCCACAGAGACAGAAAGTGGATTAGAGGTGTGGAGTGGGCGGGATAAGTCGTGACTTACCCAGGGTTTCTCTTTGGGCAGGAGGGAGGTGCTTTGACTTGGGTGGTGGCTGCACCTTGTAAGCTTTAAAATGATTCATTTTATGTTGTGTGAATTTCACCTCAGTTATACAAAGGGTGCCCACTCACCCCTCCCAGGCAGGGCTGGCTCACAGATAACACGATCAGCTAACATGAAGAATAGGAAATCCTCTGATTAGGAGAGCAAGTGGGGCTGCGTTAGAGCCCCTCCCCGCCCCCCTCCCCGGCCCAGCTGGCTCCTGGAATCAGCATCAGGGTCCCACCCCTTCAAGAGCTCCTTCTCCCCAGAGGGGTCCCTCAAGGGACCTCCCAGAGCCTCTGCCCTCTGCCGCCTCCCTCCAGGGTGGCGCACTCAGAGGGTCCTCAGCACTGCTGCAGGGACAGGGTGACAGTGTGTCTGTGCCTGGTGTCCCCGGACCCCACCTGCAAGTCAGGGGCCTGGCCACAGAGGCACACTCCCCGGCTGAGGACAGCGGCCTGCTGTCACCAGCTTCCAGCAAGTGATGGGAATGGATGCTACTGACCTGCTCCCCGTCCTGGAAAGGGCTTGTCAGGACCGGAGCGGGATGTGGAAGACCCCACTGCTGAGGGGAGGCCTTCTAGGCCTGGTGGTCATTTGGGGAGTGGCTCAGTTGTGTCCCCTGGCCATTGTCCCCAAGGCAGCCTGCCCTGACCGCCAGCCTGGTTTGAACTCCAGAAAGGTCAGGGGTTAAGACCTGTGATGTTCCCGGGTGATATGGTGACATGGTGAAACACACATTCCCTTCACATGCTGCCCCGCCCCCACCCAGTTTCTTTCTTTGCTGGGGGAACAAAACTGGCTGTAGGCTGGGTGAGTGGCCGGTGCTGGCAGTGGCCGCTGGGGCTTCTGCACTCTGGAGGGCAGGGGAGGCCGGCCAGCCAGCCACGGCCAGCTCTGAGCTGCGGGAACAGGTCCCCAGGTGATGGCAGGCAGGTGAAGGGAGGGATGACGGGAAGGAAAGGGTCCCCAAGCCTCCACGCTGCTCGGGCACCTCACGTGACACTTACTCCTCCCGATAACCTGTGGCCAGAGTGTTAAGCCTGCAGACGGGGCCCCCAGCCTCGTTGCACCTGGCATCCGGGTTGGGGGGAACGCGTTCCCTCCATGGGGGTCCTTGGATGCCAGGCTTGTCCTGGGGCCGTGCGTGCTCAGTTGCCTCAGCCATGTCTGACTCTTGTAACCCTATGGACTGTAGCCCATCAGTCTCCTCTGTCCATGGAATTCTCCAGGCAAGAATACTGGAGTGGGTGCCATTTCCTTCTCTGGGTCATTTTCCCAACCCAGGGATCAAACCTGCATCTCTTAGGTCTTTTACATTGGTAGGTGAGTTCTTTACCGCTAGCGCCACCTCGGACTTTCCTGACCTGGGACAGGAGTTTCCTATACCTTCCGGAAGATTCCATCTTGGCTGGTCAGCCAGAAGCTGCTGAGGCAAGATTCTCAGCTAGTCTTTTCTTGCAGGGAGGGGGGCTCCCTCTCTCCAAGACAAATGCTCTCTGTTCAGAGTTTGGCTAATCTTTAGAATGACAAGGCTTAAAGTTTAATTAGCAAGTTCCCCTTATGCAAACTCTCCTCATTAAACTAAGTGCCCCATTAGTTAAAAGGACGACTGGTGGGGGTAGGCTCTGGACACACAGCTGGCAGGGCCGAGGGGGACCAGGAAGCCAGGAGTTTTACGGGCTGCGGCCTGAGCTGGCTGGTAATTGAGGAGGGCAGAAGTTCTCTCCTCAACCTTCAGGTGACACCAGGCTTCAGAACGGAGCGGAGGTGGGGGGGCTGGCTGGCTGGAGAGATGATGTCACCCATCAGGACCACCTAGCCCGGGCCCTTCCAGGGATCTGAAAGATGGCCGGCTGGTGAGAGCTTTTGGGACCCTCCCTGGGGTCTCCTGGGGGTCCCTGGCCTCATGGCTAGGGTCAAGAGGGCAGAGGCCGCTGCCCTAGGCTTACAAACTAATGCTGACGGCTCATGCTCTGCTTAGGAAAGTGATGTGTGCTCATCCTGCAAAATTTGACAAATGTAGAAAAACAAATCTCACCCCACCCCCCCCACCCCCACCCCCAGTGCCCTGAATTCCTCTAACTGAAGATGCCGTGTTGGCGTAGCTCCATCCAGATTTTGTTCACTGTGGCTCGTGTGTCTGGGGGGTGTCACAATCATACACAACTGCTTCGTGACCTGCTTCTTCTCTTTGGTGTCACAAGCCTGGCCGTTTCCTGGGCCATGAAGGGTCCTTTCTGAGACGTGTCTGCTGGTGGCCTTATCTGAGGTCTGACTGGCCAATCAAGCCCCTCCCGTTGTTTGTACTGGGTTCCTGAGGGGTGTCAGCTCCCGGCAGAATCGACACAGTCCAATCTGGGCAGGAGGGGTTCGCTTGCCAAGCTGGCAGGGCCACACTGGCACGGCTGCCCCTCCCTGTACGTCTCTGAGTCCAGGACCCACGGGGAAGGGTCAGCCTCTTCCTTCTCCAGGGGCTCCTCCCTGACTGAGGGACCAACCCTATGCAGACTTCTTCTCCTTTTCTAGAAGGTTCCCATACCAAGGCTACTCCCATCCCCAGCTATTCATATAGCCTTCTTGTCTCTGGTGGGGCTCTGAGCACCGTCGGGGGCCCCCGCCCACTCCCGGCGCTCCTCCCCCGGGGTCCCTGGCTCGGTCCCGCGGAGTTTCTCCAGCTTCAGTCCGGGGACTGCTGTTCTCGGGGGCTCCTGGGCGCTCTACCCGAGTGTGTAACGCTGGGAGTTGTGCCAGCGTGACGGCTCGGGCCATGGGGTGGGCGAACACGGTTGTCGGCTTGGGGAGGATCTCGGTTGGCGGGGGGTGGGTGCTGAGAGGAAGCAAGGCTTGTCTCTCTGGGAGCAACTGGGTGGACTCGTCCCGGTTAGAGGAGGTTCACATCTGGGGTTAGATGTTGGCTTTGGGCAGCTTTCAGCCACAGTCTCCGGAGGACACAGAGATGGAGGGGGCGCCCTGGGGACCAGCTGGGGAGCGGGCAGGAGGTGGGTCCAAACCAGGAGGGCTGGGGGTGCAGGAGAGTCATGAGGCCGCCCGGGACCGAGCTGCTGCTGCTCCTCCGGTCACTCAGAGACGGCCCCACCTTTCCACCTTCCCCCACCTCTGGGCCATGCTGAGCCGCATGGAGTTCTCCCCTACCGGCTCCCCGCCCCTCCTCCAGCCCAGCACGCGGGCATGCAGCCTCCCTGCTGGCTGATGAGCTGGGGGCTCCAGTGGGCCTGGGGGCCGATTCCAGAGGGCTGACCCTGAGAAGAAGCCGTGCAGCCCCTCACCCATCCCGCTGGCCTGTGTCGTCCACCCCTACATCTGGCCACGCATCTTGTCCATCTGGCGCTTTGTGCGTGGGCTAGAGGCAGCCGGTGGGTGGGCAGGTGCCCCACGAGGGTCTAGGCCAATGGGAGCCCCCTCCCCAAGAGGCCTGGCCAGCCAACCTCCTGTCATGTCCTTTAACAAACCCTCTGAAGGATTTTTTCAATGGAACTGTCTCCTGGCTTCCCCAGTCGCTGGCGATGAGATGAAAGGGGTTAATGTTCACGAGGTTGGGGTCAGGGGGCAGCTGTGGGGGTGGGGAGCCCAGGCAGCCTTAAGGGGCTGGACGAGGCTGCCTCCTTCCTCCTGCACCCTGCCGTCCTGGGTCCAGCTTCACCATCCCGGGGCCATCCGGAACAGGGGGACAGAGACCCAGGGCAGTGGCCGAGAGACGGGGGGCCACCGCAGAGCCCATGGCCTCACCGCCTGTGTCTTCAGGAAGGGAGCAGCTTCAAGCCAGGAAAATGCGGAATTCCGCGCAGACTGCGTCCCAGATTGGGCTTCAAGGAATCTGCTACTTGCTGTTTTCTGGTTTCAATCTTGGCCCGTCAGTCATCAACCAGCCTGTGATTCCAGCTGATGTGCTCAATTAAATGTCGGACTCAGACTTTCAGATCAGTCTCTTACTGACTTTGCAAACAGCATTGGGAACCTAGGAAGACATGGGTCGCCCTGTTTCTAACTCTCCTACGCTTTCTATTTTTTCATTTTATTTACTCATTTTTGGCCACGCGATGCATAGCATGTGGGATCTTAGATCCCTGAGCAGGGATCGAACCCTTGCCCCCTGCGTTGGAAGCACAGTCTTAACCAGGGGACCACCTGGGAAGTCCCTGCTGTGTTTTTTAGATACGTGATGGTTTATGCTTTGGGGAGTTTTTCTTCGTTATGTCCCAAACCAAAGTTATGAACAAGGAGATAAAATATTAAGGCTGTAAGTGGAGTTTAAGTGTTTAAGGGAGTTTCATAGAGTTGTAAGAGTTCCTTAGCATTGTTCTCAGAATTTGCTAAGCTCCATAATAGAATCATATTTGTAAACTGAATTTACAACTTAGCAAACAGCTGGAGTTTTGTTTAATTGAGTATTTTAAAAACCAAATTACACCGAATCATCTTTTCTATGAGAAGAAAAGTGTCCAAGAGCACAGAATAAATCTGATTTTGCTGTCCAGCTTCACACTCAGGCTATTCCTTCCTCTGAGCGTCCTCTGGGTGTGAGGTGGCAGCCATCCCCCCACCCAACAGCTGTGGGCTGGATCGTGTGCCCACAATACAGGGGGCCACCTCTTATCCTTGGCACCTATGAATGGAACCGTGTTTAGAAACGGGGTCTTTGTTTGGGGTGTGACTGTGTTGAGAGGAGGCGGGTGGGGTGGGCCCTGACTAGAGTCCTTCGGAGATGAGGGAACCTTGGACCCGGGGACATAAGGAGACCAGTGGGAAGATGGTTCTGGCATCTACAAGCCATGGGGGACCGGGGACTGGGAGCCCCACCAGAAGCTCAGGAGAGGCCTGGAGCGGAGTGTCCTGCCGAAAGGACTCGGGCACATTAGGCCTGTGGCCTCCAGGGCTGGGAGGGGCAGATGTGTGTGTGTGTGTGTGTGTGTATATGTGTCCTCAGGGCCCTGCTCACCCCGGGGGGGGGGGGGCGGGGCAGGACGAAGTGAGTCAGCTGGGAGCGGGGTTGGGCCCCGGGCACCTCCAGTGTCCTCAGACCTTCTCCCGTCTGGTGCCAGCCTCCCTGCCACCGCTTTGGCTGCCTGGCCTGGGTGGACATCTGCAACCTCACCTCCTGCCCACCGGTTCTGACTTCTGTGTCCTGTTGTTACAGGCAGAGGGGGTGGGAAGCAGGCCCCCGACTGCCCCCTCTCTCCCCAAAGGCCCCAGCAGCCCTGCCCAGCCCTCCCAAATCCGCCGATATTAGAAAGGATTTGTGTCCCCGATAAATAATGCAAAGTTAAATTACATCCGCTCCGGCTTAAATTTTCATATTTCTATGTCTCATCTCCATAAAGAAATTCTCCTTGCCGGCCTCACATGGTGGTCTCTGCCAGCTGCCAGGGCTCCTAATGAAATTGCTCCTCCAGGCTGGGCGCCCAAGGGGCGTGGGGCCGGCCCGCCTGCTGGGGGAAAAGGTAAAAGGCCAGAGTTCAAATTATTTATCTCCCTAATAACCAAGCAGATCGTGTGCCTTCTGTGGTGGAGGCCAGAGCTGCGCGCGGGGCGGGGTGGGTGTGATATATGAGGGGCGGGAAGGGGAGGGCGTGCCATCCTTCCAAGGCAGTGACCCCACCGCAAGGGCATAGCAAGGACGCGCCTTTTCAGCATCCCCAGAGCCAGGGGGACCCACTAACGGAGTGGGGAGGAGAGGTGGGGTCAGCCCTACCCTTCCGGGGCCCAGCACGTAAGCGCTGACCCCATGTGCCCTTCGTAAAGGGTCGGGGTGAGAGCTGACTTTTGCAGACCTTGCACGGCTTTCCCCAGTGTGGGAAACGGTGGGTTCTTTGAGGTGTTAGGGGTGCAGGGAGGAGGGACAGCCTGGGCCTGCCTCGAGGGGCCAGGGGTCCAGGCAGAATGGACTGGAACCCCAGGCAGGGCCAGAGAGGCCCAAAACGGTTGGCCTCCATGGGAGCCAACCTGTGTGCAGCCTGAGTGTGGGGAGGAAGTGGCTGGACAGACGGTCAGACAACTCCTTCGGAGACCCCAAAACAGCAGGACAAAGATCTGCAGCTGGATCTTGAATACTTTGTTACAATTAAAAACAAGGGTGCCACATAGAACCTATTATACGGAGTGAAGTGAGTCAGGAAGAGAAAAATACCGTATTCTAACACGTATACACGGAATCTAGGAAAATGGTACTGGAGAATTTATGCGCAGGGCAGCAGTGGAGAAGCAGACGTATAGAACAGACTTACGGACCCGGGGAGAGGGGAGGAGAGGGTACGGTGTGTGGTGAGAGTAACGTGGAAACTTCCATTACCATACGGAAAATGGAGAGTCAGCGGGGATTTGCTGTCTGGCTCAGGAAACTCAAAGAGGGGCTCTGTGTCAACCCAGAGGGGTGGGGTGGGGAGGGAGACGAGGGAGGGTCAAGACGGAGGGGATAGATGTATACCTGTGGCTGACTCATGCTGAGGTTTGACGGAAAACAGAAAACTTCTGTAAAGCAATTATCCTTCAGTAAAGAATAAATTAATGTAAAACAAGGGTTCCCCCTGTTCCCCTCCAGCGTCCTCTGCCTTCCCCACCTCCGAGGGATTGGGGTGGGCCAGGGGCCCTCACCCAGCTGAGCCCCATATTCACTCCACCCGGGCCCAGCACCTTTGGTGACCCCCTGCCCCCGGGGCCCCAGGAAGTCCCAAATGGACAGGCAGCCGGCCGGTCTTCTGCCTCCTCTCCACTGGCCGCCCCCACACCTCACATTTATGGCTGCTTAATCTGTGTGAGCCACCGGCCCCCAATATATCTCCAAGTATTGATCAGCTTTAGGCTGATAGAAGTTCAAGCTCATGGGGTCCCGCTCTTTGACCCCCAAATAGGGTATGAATTTCAATTGAATAGACTGGGATCTACACGTGGCTTCTGCCCGGGCTGGGAGCTGTGGGGAAAAAATCAATGAAGCGTGCTAATGACTCACGATTTATAGAACACCTGCCATTTTAATATTAGAATAAATGTTATACTGCGCAGGGAGGGGGACGCAGGGGGTCTCCAGGAAAATATTTCTTAGCCTTTTCTGCTGGAAAATGATGTGCGTGGAATTTTATGAAGTCAAATTTATGGACCTCATTTAGGCTTATAATTTAAAACTCCTTATGAGAAAGACATTAAGTAGAGTGCTGGGCGTGGGGGAGGCAGGGGCTGGACAAGTGGGTGGTCCCGGAGCGGGAGGGCGGCCCAGGGTGCGGCCCTGTTGGGAGGAGCAGCGGGTGGGGGGCCCGCTGGGAGGACCAAGTCTTCCCCTCTCCCGGGGGTCTCAGGACTCCGGAATGTCATGCCTGGTGAGCTCCCCTGCAGGCATCGGCACTCGCCCCAGTAGCGCACACACGCTCTAACGAGTGCGACTTTGTGCCGTGCTGACACACATGTACACGGCCACATAGGGCCACTCGTGTGCCTGGGAACGTGTGCCCGAACACTTGTGTCTGTGGGGTACACCCCCAAGTCCACACACATGAGCACCCAGGCACACGCACACCCCCCAGCCTCCCCACCACTTCCTGCTTCAGAGCCGCTTCTCCAGTTTCCCTGCCGGAGGGGCTCAAAGTCACCAGGGTCCCGGGCAGAGCAGAGGGCAAAGGGACACCCTGCATGCTGTTATTTGGATAACCCGGCTGGGTGACTGGGGGGCGTGCGCTGTTTTGTAGAAGTGGGTCCCGATCAAGGGCAGAGCCTCACCCCCGGGGCTGAGACCCCCATAGCTTCACCCCCAGGGCATGCTCGTGGCTTGGCCAGCAGGCAGGGCCGCCCCTCATGTCTGCAGGGGGCCAGGGGGCCGGGGCCGGGCCTCAGAGGGTCTCTGGAGGACACTTGTCCCATCCCGGCCAGGGAATCAGCTGCAGCGGTCTGTATGTCTGTGGTGGGCTGCCCGTGGCAGAGGGAACCCCACCCCCTCTGGGCCTCAGTTTCCCAGCTGTAACTGGAGAGGTAGGAGTTGGCAGTCTGAGAACCCTTGACTCCTGCCAGGGAGCACAAGGATCTCAGATCTCTGGGAGGCCTGGCCTGGGAAACGGGCATTTCCTGAGGGCGGATTAAGGCCGGAGGGGCAGGGATTAGCTTTTCTCCTAAGGCTGTCGTCTTCCCAGACAGGACCCCTCGAGGTCAGGGGTGCTCCACTGAGAGCCAGGGAGGTGTTTCCAGGGGCAGGGAGGAGCAAGCGGAAGTGGGGGTGGGGGAGCCCCTGCCCATCCCCCATTCAGGGCTGCCACCTTCCCGGCCCGTTCCAGCTCCGGGCAGCTGTCACCTAAATCGTGGACACCAGCCATGGCCTGGGAAGTCCCCTCTGCCTCTCTGAGTCTCCCCGGAAGGATAGGGTGACGAGAGACATAAGTTACTTCCCTCCATAAACTCATGGGCCGCTGCCCACAGCGCCCGGCACCCGGGGTGGGACAGATGTATTTTACATTTTCAACTTTATTAAAGGAGCAAGTGTAGCTTGGGGATGTTGCCTTCTCTCCGTGGTCAATTCCACTCCTGGAGGCGATAAATCTCCAGGCCTGTGATTTGTGGCTCCGCACTCCCAATAAATTAAATCTTTCTTGATGAAAAGGTTGGGGCTCCGGCTGTGCTTTAGGTCACGGTGTTTGTCCAGAGTTAGTGGCTGAGGAGGGGCACCGGCCGGGCCCCCCGCTCCCGCAAGCCCCCTTTCCACAGCCGGGAGGTGGGCCAGGAGATGGTGCGGGAGCCTGGGGCACCAGGCAGGGAGGACACGCAGGTTGTGGCCAAGCTGGGTACCCACCCCGCCACCCCGCAAGGACTTGCTCCCAACTCATGGCCGATTCCTTCTGGTCCCCCAACCCTGATGGACATGTTGGCTTTGGGTTGAAAATTTCTAGAAACCTCTGCAGTAATAAAGGGCTTGTCCTCTTGCCCTTCTCAGAGGCAGGGTTGCAGGTGGACAGGGGCCATGCTGGTAAAGCCCCTTGGAGTGCCTCCCGGGCCCTGCTCTGTTGTGCAGCCTTAGGACTGTGCCAGGTGTGACCCTCCGGGTGTCCCCTGTCGCTAGTAGGGCCATCGGGGGGAGTGGGCTGAACATAGGCCTTGGGATCAAACTGGGGGCTCCCGTGGCCTCCCCCGCCTGCTCTCCGAGCCTCATCTCTCATCTAAGGGATGAAGATACAGCCACTAGAGAGGAATGGCATGGCCCTTGCAGGCAGGGAGCATTCAGCCAGCTGACTTGCTGTTATGTGAGGACTTGGGACTATTTCAGAACAGATAGGGCTGGATCATGAATGCCAACCCCCTGCATGGCGGCTTCCAGAACCATCGAGGAAAGTGATACCCCTGCCAGCTACTCTGGTCAAGATTGGAGGTGGCACCTAGGACGATGGCTCTGGGCAGAGGGAGGCCTGTGTCCTCTCGGACCAGGAGGGTGGAGCTGGGCCTTTGGCCCTGGGAGGGTCCTTGTCGGCTGTGGTGCCATCTGAGGGGGGTACGGTAACCTTGCCACGAACGCAATTCACAAAGTCATCTAGGACTTTAAACCCCAGCCTTGGTATCCCTGGTCTAATATGCTGCAAATCTGTGGCAGAAACCAAAAATAATGAGGTCTGCATTTTGGAAGAAAAAGATTTATGGCCTCAGTGAAGAGCTGATCCCAGGGAAAGTGCTGAAGAAATTGCTGGGCCGCAGAGCAGAATCCCGCAAAGCTGAGAGGATCGGAGTCACCGAGTCACCGGGGCAGAGGTGTCGGATTTCGCTTCAGGTGCCCCGCCAGGCCCACATTCCTGCCGGGCAGGGGCTTAGGCGCTGGCACCTGAGACAAAGCCGGAACCCGGCCTCCAGCCTCCACCGCAGAGCCATTATGCTGATGAATGAGTGTTTCCCAGGCGCTCAGGCCTTTTTGGCTGATTGCATTTGGACAGCCCGCTCCTTCAGCACCCCCTCCGAAGCCCCATCTATTTATTTTATTTAGTTTTGGGTTGGGGGGTGGGGTGCCATCCTTGGGTCACCAGGAGTAGGGACGGGGGAGGCCGGCAAGTCTCCACCTGTCTGAACAATAGTGTCTCTGTCGAGCCCACGGAGGGAACGGGGGGGCAGGAAGTAGACTGGGCAGGGGTCAAGGATGAGGAGGCCCTGGCGTCCAAAGCCTCCTGCTTGGGCCCTCAGCCCCCGCCCCGCAGAGCTGCCCTTGGGAGGGAGCTCGGTCCTCAGAGCCCCGGAACCCAGGTCTGCCCCTGGCACAACTGCCTTACTAGACAGCCTGGGCGACCTCAGGTGGGCAGGAAGTCTGGACCAGCTGCCCAAATAGCCTGTTGGGCCTCTTGACTGGGGCTTTCGGCTGCCCAGGGGCTGCCCAGAGTGGAGACCTGGGAAGGCCCCTCCCCTGGCTTCCACAAGGGTCTCTTCACACCTGTTACCTGGCTCCTAGGGGCCCCCAGGCCTGCCCTGCCCTCAGGGAGCTCTCACTGGGAGCAGGTGTGCCAGCCGGGGGCAGCCATTAGGTCCCTGCGGCCAAGAGATGAGAAAAGACTGGGTGGTCCCGGGGCTGGGCTTCTTTCTGGTCCTCCACCAGTGCTGGGGACAGCGGCCCACCTTCTCCATCCCCACTCCACCCCGCTCCACCCCGGGACCTGGCTCCTTCCTGAGTCCTCAGCCTCAGGACCTTTGCACCTGCTATGTCTTCTGCCTGGCACACTCTCCCCCGGCTCCCCGGTCTCCTTCCACACAGCTGACCCCACTTGGAACCACTGGAGAGTGGTCCAGGCCTGTGCTGGAGAGCTGGGGCCCTTGAGCCACGGTGGGAGTGTCCAGGGCCTGTGCATGGCTGAGGCACTGGGCGGGAGCCTGCGATGGGGTTCGGGACACACTGCCCCGAAGTGCAGCAGCTGTGCTCCATGAGCGTTCAAGCTTAAGGAGCTGCATAAAACAG
Source organism: Moschus berezovskii (assembly GCF_049115385.1). Taxonomy (NCBI): domain Eukaryota; kingdom Metazoa; phylum Chordata; class Mammalia; order Artiodactyla; family Moschidae; genus Moschus; species Moschus berezovskii. Next base: position 3,249,051 of record NC_142470.1, read on the forward strand.
TGGAAGCAGGACGGTTGTGCTGACCTTTCCCTGCCTTCTTCTCCCTCCTCATCTCCAAAGACCGGGGTCCCTGGGCAAAATCCTAACTGGCAGGCCTTGCTAAGCTCCCCATTTACTCTGCTCGCCGGACACTCCTGCCCCTCCTGGTTCCTGCAGGACTGCCTGCCCCCCTCACCCCCCCGTCGCCCCCAGGGCTCACTGCCTCTCTGGACGTTCTCTTCCTTAGCGGGAAAACTTACACGAAGTAGATTGTTGGCTTTTCTCTGTTCAGCCATCCTTGTCAGTTCATTTTTCAGATCCCGCCAGGGGTCCCGAGATGGAGAGGAAACGTCTTCCTCCCCCGATTCCTGCGGCAATGGGGGTGGGGGCTGGAGGAAGCGGGGCGCAGACACTTGGCCGGAATCGCCCCTGCCCCGGGTAGGGGGGGCTTCTGTGACTCAGCGTCGCTGATCCCTTGTAACAGATGTCTGAGGCTGGATGGCGGAAAGCAGTAGGAATGGACTCTCTCCCAGTTCTAGGGGCCAGAAGTCCTAAATGAAGGTGTGGGCACAGCTGTGCTCCCTTCGGAGGCTGCTGGGGAGGGTCCCTCCTGCCTCTACCTGCTGCTGGCGGCTCCAGGCGTCCCTGGCTTGTGGCCGCATCACTGTGGTCTCTGCTCCCCCTTCACACGGCTTCTGTGCATCTGTCTCAAATCTCACTCTGATTTTCTCCTATGAAGACAGCAGTCATTGGATGTGGGGCCACCCACACCCAGGACCACCTCAAGCTCCTGGGCTGATCACATCTGCGAAGACCCTGGGTCTGCCGCTCGCTGGCTGACTCCTGGCCTCCGTGTGCCTTCTGGAAGGTGATGTAGCTATCCTCCCTGAGAGTGGGGACACCAAACTCAGGGGTTTCTACAAGGCTGCCTGCCCACCTACGTTGACTCAGGACCCAGACGAGTGCCCTGGGTCAGCTCCCTGCGCACTAGCTCTCTCAGGGCTGAGCTGGTGGTTTCTGCTCTCCCAAAGGAAGGATTTCAGGCTTCCCTGGTGGCTCAGCTGGTAAAGAATCTGCCCACAATGAGGGAGACTTGGGTTCGATCCCTGGGTCGGGAAGATCCCCTGGAGAAGGGAAAGCCTTCCCACTCCATATTCTGGCCTGGAGAACTCCATGGACTGTCTAGCCCATGGGGTCGCAAAGAGTCCGACACAACTGAGCGAGTTTCATTTTCACTTTCAAGGGAAGGATTTCAGTGTCAAGGGTGTCTTTAGTGTCAAGAGTGTTTCCAAACGTCCCGTGGATGCCCCTGAGTCCAGCTGGCGGGAGAGTTCTTGACCACAGTGACTATCCAGCTGTGCTTGAGCTGTGTAGAGGGAGATGCACGATCTCATCAACAGGGACCCCAGGGGGTGTGCTCCCTGTCTCCTGGGTCGTCAGAGGGGCTCAGGCAGACTCCGTCTGCAGGAGCCAGAGGGCCTTGCCCTGGCCGCATACCTGGCTCTCACGCGTGGAGTCTGGATGGGGGTCCAAAGCTGTGCTCAGGCCCTGCCTTCGCTCACCGCCGCAGGAGGGTCATCACTGGCCCGGCACTTCTGACCCCGCCTGGCCCACCATACCCCCTCGGCCAGTCTAGAGGCCGAGGCCCCAAGGGGCCACATGGTCAGCACTGGAGCAAGGCCAGGGCGATGCCTCCTCGTTGGTGTGGGCATCCGCCCTCCAGCCTCATCAGCGGTGCCAGTGTGGGGGTCCCCTTCCCACTTCCAACCCCCCCCCACCACTGCGCCTGGGGTCTTCTCAACTCCGTCACTATGAACACTGCCACCAGGCACAGCTTCCGGCCAGGCGGCCAGAGACGGCCAGCACCAAGGATGTGGACCTCTCGGCCAAGCCTCCTGACAGTCAGCGCCATCACCCCGGTGACTGATGAGTAAACGGAGTCTCCCAGCGGTGAGGTCACTCAAGTCTCCAGGTAGCTTCAGGGTGAGGTTCCGGGGGGTTGGCCAAGCCCAAGGTTGTGATCAGCTGATGTCAAAGACATGCTGCCCTTGCTCGTCTTCATGCCCCGCAGCCCAGTGGGAGCCCCAGGGTGACCAGCGCCTGCCTAGAGGCCCCCACCAGCCAAGCCTGTGTGGTGGGGGAACAGACAGGCTCCGGGGCATCGCCTGGGGAACAGATTCCAGGGGACCCTTGAACACTGTGTGCACGAGGAGGGGGCCTTCCACAGCCCAGAGTGCACCCCCCAGGGCCGTGGCTCCCTCAGGGACCCCTCCTCATGTCTGACCACCCAGTACCTGAGGGGTGGGGGTGGGGGGGTGCTGAGTGGGGGTAGATGGGAGTGCTGGAGAGGGGTAGGTAGGAATGCTTGGCAGGAGGTGGGTAGGGGAGGTGTGTAGGGGTACTGGGAGGGGGCATGTGCAGATGCCATGTCCCATCAGGGGTGGCTCTGCCAAGAACCGTCAGTGCCAACCCCAAGTAGGGGGACTGCCCCCGGTTTCCAGGGTGGCGTTAAATTGCACAGGATGGAAATCAGACTCCAGGCAGCCCACACCTGAGAAGAGACCTTCTTTGTCTGCTCTTGGGGGTAAATTCCAGCTTCCCAGCACCCCGACTGCAATTCTGTCCACTTAATTTGGCTTTTGTCTGGGTGGCCCCCAGAGGGGATTACCCGGGGTCCTGTTACAAGGCCCCCGTCTCAGCCACTAATGAGTTCTGGGGTGGGTGGCAGGGGCGAGCTTGCGGCCTGTTTCCACGTGGTCCTGGTAACAACGGGCTGCTGCCGCTCCCAGGGCAGGGAGGGCAGTCAGCCTGCAGACCACGGACGTCCCTGTGCTCGTGGGGCAGAAGGTCCGCAAGCCGGGAGATGTGTCAAGTGGTGACAAGTGCTGTAAAACAAAAACACACAGGTGGGGTGAGTGTCCCCGGGACAGGAAGGAGGCTGCCCCCATGGAGGACAGAGGACGGAGGGAGGTGAGAGCCGGGAGGGCAGGTCAGAGAGGAGGCGATGAGATGAGCCTCTGCAGGGGGTGGGCAGGCTTGAGTGAGCTGTACTTCGTGGAAGGGGAAACTGAGGCTCAGAGCGGCTCAGAGGCAGTGCCCTGGGGGCTCCGTCCAGCTGACAGGGGCAGGGCTGGGGTCTGATCTTGATCCTGGGATTTCAGCCTGCTTTCATGACCACTCTGGCCTGAGTCCACCCTTCTGGGGGCCCCTGACCCAAGCGGGAAACCCCATCGCAGCTTCAGACACAGGACTCCTGAGGCAGTGGGTTCCCCGGGGAAGGCACACAGTGGGTCTCAGCCCGGGCCTAGCTGTGTGTCCACCACCCTACCCCACCCCCCATGGCTGGCTGGCCTCTGCCACCCCTGGCTGCCACCTTGGCGGGGCCACACGACCCCACTGTGTATTACCTGGAGGCTCCAACCAGCACCCAACCTGGGATTTTGCAAACAGGTTCACCAAATTGTCAATTAAGTGAAAATCAATCCTGAGTCATTCATCACAGGCTGCTCAGGCCACGCATGGGCCTCCATCGATCGGGGCCCCCGGGGAGCGATTGAGGCCAAGTGCAGCCCCGCACCCGCTGCCTCAGGGCAGCCTCTGCGATCCATCATCCAGAATGTCCCTGCCCCCTACCTGGGGCTCAGGGCCTGCCCCGGGGATGGCCGAAATGGGTACAGGGCCCTCTGCCCCAAACCTGGAGGCTCCTCTCCCCGTCAGTACCCTGAGCCTTGCCCCTCCCCTACTACCCAGCCTCCCCTGGGACCCAGCCCCTCCCTGCCAGCATCACTGCTCCAGGAAGACTCCCCTGTCTCTCCCTGCTGGCCCCCACAGCCCTGCCCTCTCCTTCTCCCAGCACCTGGGGACACTGGGGTCTCCTCCTCACAAGGAGCCATGGCCCTGAGGTCACGTCAGGGACCAGGGGAAATATGCAGAGGAGACCGCCTCCCCCCAACCTCAGCCTCCTGTTTCTAGCTGGCCTCCCTGCACCGGGCACCCTGACCTTGCCCCCATGACTATTGCCCTCCCTGCAGCAGGGGGCTGGGACTTGCCTTCAATGTGCTGAGCTGAGCTCCAGGCCCCCTGTAGGGACAGAGTCCAGTGGGGTGCCCGCCTAGGGGCAAGTCCCCGGACAGCAGGCTGGGGTGCTTCTCATGACACCAGAGCTCCTGGACTGCCCTGTGGCTCCCTGCGCTCAGTCAGGAAATCTGCAGGCCCAGAAAAGCCTGAGCCATAATTCCTTTATAATGCAGCACTCAGGCCATCATTTGATGTCAACAGGAAATAAAGCTCCTTCACCCCACCTGCAGACAGCCTGTCCCCAGCCTCCTCTCTCAGGAGCTGAGCCCAGATTCCTGGGCCCTCCCGGCAGGCACCTCAGGACCTGAAGAGCTAGGACTGAGACCCTGCGCAGCCGACCGTGGGTGCCGGGCGCCCTGCCCTACGAGTCAGCGGTGGCTCCCTCGCGCGGAGGCCAAGCACATGGCTGGGATGCCTGGCTGTCTCCACTGGGCAGAGGAGCACATGCTGGGAAGAGCTCCCAGCCCTGCTTCCTGGGCTTCAGGTGGAGACCAGCAAGGGCTCATCGCCACCCAGAGCCCTTCCTCACCTCCCCTCTCCCCTAGAGCACAGAAGTCCTCGCTGCACGTAGGGACTGTTCCACGAGGACTTGGAAGGAAGTCAGCCCCCCGGGCTGGGGTTTTACGATTGTCCATACCGGTTGACCTTCCAGTGGCACTTCTGGGGGTCAGTTCACAGCCAGTATCCCTGCCTACCTGGGTCAGACGCCCCAGCTCTCCTGGAGCTGAGGCAAGAGTAATCAGCCTAAGTAGAAGGAAGGTTCTCTGCTCAAAGGCAAGCTCAGAGCATTACTCATTCACTTATCCATTTAATCACCTAGAAATATTCATTAAACTATTGGAGGACTTTTGCTTCTAACTATGAAGGAGTAACAGGGACTGAAATGTCCTTCACACTGGGAAAAAAGAAAAACCAAGAGAAAAATACGTGAAATGTGTAAAACAATGGTTGTCCAACCCTGGAATGTAGGCACTGGTGGACAGTGATCCTCAAGAGACAGGGAGCAAGCAAGGTGAAGGCACGAGGGCCAGGCACCACAGAGGCAAGGGCTGTGTGGAGAGTGGGGGGGCTCCAGAGGCTGCAGGGCGGCTCCTCCGGCCCCAGGGGGACCGATCCCCACGCGAGCGTAAGGAAAGCACTCAGCCCTAGGAAAGAGCCACGGGAAAGGAACACGAAGAGTAATTCTCAGAACTCACCCTGGGAGTGGTTTATATTTCCACCATCTACAGTGAGACGATCCCGCGACACACATGATATCCAGTGGGGCATTCGAGCGGGTACTGCTTCAGGGTTGCTGCAGAAGTGTCCCCAAACTAGCAGTGTTCTGGTTGAACAGACTAACAGAGCTCAAAGGCCAGCCTCCAAAGGAGCAAACTCTTCTCAATCATGTAAGCACACCCTGGGAAAAGCTCAAGAGGATCTACAGGGACACAGAAATATCCAACACACAATGTCTGGCATGCACGCAAGAATTACTAGACATGCAAGGGAAATGTGAACCACGATGAGGAGGAAGCTCACTCAGTACGAGGACTCAGAAATGACACAGATGAGTCACTAGACACGACCGTTAAAGCAGGTGTTATCCCGCTCCCTCCTTGCAGAAGGGAGAGGGGAGACTGAGCACGCCATGGACGAACGTGGACGATATGAGAAAAGAGCCTCGTCACGTTTCTAGGCACGAGCAGCCCTGGATGGGTTATTAGCAGAGTAGGCACCGAAGAAGGAAAGACGGCGAGTTAACTCGACGACGTAGGAAGAGAAACTGCCTGAAACCAAACGCAGAGAACGGCCAGGAAACGTGGGGCTGAGGCGCCTGTCACTGGAGCCCTGAGAGAGCAGGTGGAAAAGTGGGGACAGAAAAGTACATGAAGAAATAATGGCTAAGCTTTTCCGAAACTGACGAAACCCATAAACCCACAGAGTCCAAGAAGCTCGGCAAACCAAACACAAGAAATGCGAAGAAAACAATACTGAAGCACATTGTTTCTTAAAACCAATGATGAAGGACGGGCTTCCCAGGTGGCGCTAGTGGTAAAGAACCCCGCTGCCAACGCCAGACACGTAAAAGACGCGGGTTCCATCTGTGGGAAGATCAGGAAGATCCCCTGGAGGAGGGCACGGCAACCCCCTCCAGTGTTCTTGCCTGGAGACTCCCATGGACAGAGGAGCCGGGCGGGCTTCAGTCCATGGGGTCACAAAAAGTCAGACGCGACTGAAGGGACTTAGCATGGTGACGAAGGTTACATTTAAGGGCAGTGAACGGGGAAAGCACATAATGGACAAAGGCAGGAAGAGGGACAGACAGCAGCCCCCAGAAGCAATGCAGGTGGCAGACAGTTGAGCAGACTCCTTCCGGCTCTGGAAGGAAAGGAAGGTCCGTCAACGCTGAGTTTCTATGACTGCTGACGGCTCTCTCAAAAGTGAACGTTGAAGCTTTTCAGGCGACCAAAGCTAAAAGAATTCATCACCAGCAAACCCACGCTACAAGAAATTTTAAAGGAAACCCTTCAGACAGAAAGAACATTATTCCCGATGGAAAGAGAGGTCTACACAAAGGAATGAAGAGCTCTGGGAATGGCAGCTGCACGTCCAAACATAAAATGCTTTCTTTCCAGTTAAAAAACAATTGGACAGGAATTGATTGCTTAAGGCAAAAAAAATTGTGGTAATGTATTATGGGGGTTTATGACATAACTGCTGCTGCTACTGCTGCTAAGTCGCTTCAGTCGTGTCCAACTCTGTGCAACCCCATAGACGGAAGCCCACCAGGCTCCCCCGTCCCTGGGATTCTCCAGGCAAGAACACTGGAGTGGGTTGCCATTTACCTTCTCCAGTGCATGAAAGTGAAAAGTGAAAGCGAAGTCGTTCAGTCGTGTCTGACTCTTCGCGACCCCATGGACTGCAGCCCACCAGGCTCTGCCATCCATGGGAGTTTCCAGGCCAGAGCACTGGAGTGGGTGGCGTTGCCTTCTCCTTATGACATAACACGAAAGTATGAAACAACGGCACACAGGTTGGCGGGGAATGGAAGTCTGCTCTTGTGAGGTTCCTATGTGTACTTGAAAGGGCTTAGCGTCATCTGAAGGTAGACTGCGATAAATTAAAGATGCGTAATTCTTAAAGGAAGCCCCAAACGCACAGACGAAAGCGTGAGGGCTAATAAGCCTACAAAGGGGATAAGCTGGAACAGTAAAAGTTCTCAGCTCATCCACAGAATGACAGGAAAAGAGGAAAAGTGGAACAAAGAGCTGTGGGAGGAAGACAGGATGAGCAGCAGGTGAAAGCAGTGATCACGTTAAATGTGAACCCCCGACTCAGAGGAGATCGTGCTATTGGGTCACTAAGGGCGTAACATTCTAACCCGGGCTAGACTTGCTGAACCTCGAAAACTTCGCACTAAGTGAAATAAGCCAGAGATAAAGGCCTCATATTGTAGGACTCCATTTACACGATATACCAAGAATAGTCAATTTTATAGCAACGGAAAGTAGAAAACAGTTTTGAGGGGTTGGGGGCGGGGAACGGGTAGTGTTTAATGAGGACAGGCTTCCAGATTGGGGGGATAAAAATAAGGATAGACTTCCAGGTTCAGTTCAGTTCAGTCGCTCAGTCGTGTCCGACTCTTTGCGACCTCATGGACTGCAGCACGCCAGGCCTCCCTGTCCATCACCAATTCCCGGAGCTCACTCAAACTCATGACCATTGAGTCAGTGATGCCATCCAACCATCTCATCCTCTGTCGTCCCCTTCTCCTCCCGCCTTCAATCTTTCCCAGCATCAGGGTCTTTTCCAATGAGTTAGTTCTTCACATCAGGTGGCCAAAGTATTGGAGCTTCAGCTTCAGCATCAGTCCTTTCAATGAATATTCAAGGTTGATTTCTTTTAGGATGGACTGGTTGGATCTCCTTGCTGTCCAAGGGACTCTCAAGAGTCTTCTCCAACACCACAGTTCAAAACTTCCAGGTTGGGGGGATAAAAAAGTTTTCAAAATCGAGGTGATGGCTGCACAACATAGTGACTGTAATTAATGCACTTGAAGATAGCTAAAATGCGGATTTTATTTTAGTTTTTTTGGGGCATCCTTTTTTTTTTCCATTTTGGCTGTGCTGGGTCTTTGCTGCTGCACAGACGTTTCTCTAGTTGTGGTGAGTAGAGGCTACTCTCTAGTTGCAGTACACAGGCTTCTCACTGCAGAGGCTTCTCTTCTTGAGAAGCGGGGGCTCTCGGGGAAGAGGGTTTCAGTAGTCATGGCTCCTGGACTTTAGAGCACAGGCTCGATAGCTGTGGCGCATGGGCTTAGCTGTTCCATGTGCGGCATGTGGGATCTTCCTGGCTCAGGGATTGAACCTGTGTCTCCTGCATTGGCAAGCAGATTCTTTACCACGGAGCCACCAGAGAAGCCATGAATTATATATATATAATTTTACCACAATTAAAAAATCAGTAATGTAACACAGCAAACCTCATGGAAGTTTGCAGTTTAAATGGGTGAGTCGTACAGTATATGAACTAGATCCCAATGCACTGTTTAAAAGGCGGTGATTGCCAGAGTTGATATAATTTTTTTGACACATTTTAATTCACTTATCTATCTGGCTGCACTGGGTCTTGGTTGGGGCCTGCAGGATCTTGTTCCCTGACCAGGGATTGAACCCGGGCCCCCTGCACTGGGAGTGAAGAGTCTTACCCACTGGACACCAGGGATGTCCCCAGAATTGATCTGGAAAAACCCTGTGTGTCAGGCAGCGTTGTTGATAGTGGCACTAAGTACCACCCAGTCTGGGCCCTGTGAGCTCACCTTCCAGAAGAGACGGACGATGAAGAGGGAAGGCTGTGAAGGGAATTATTGGGAGATGGGAGGAGGGAGACCTTGAAGAGGGGCCTGGGGGGAGGGAGGCAGCCCCGTGGGCATCAGGGAAAGAGGTCTGCGGCCGGAGTGGCCGGCCTTAGGGACACTATTTATAATAGCAGTGAATAGCAGCCTCCCAAATGTCTAAATGTCAAGGAAACTATTGGGGGTTTTATGCTACAACCAATCCATTGAGAGTTTTGCAGCCATTAAAAACATATTTTTCAAAAAATGTGTTGAATAACTTGGGAAAATGTCTGTTACAGTGGGTAAAAAACAGGAAATAAAGCCAACCGTGTGATACAATTATAACAGGGCACAGGCAGTGCGCGCGCGCACACACACGCACGCACCACACCACACATCTGACACCGCCCCGTCTTTGCAGATGAGGAATCAAGACCCAGGGCGTGTGACAGCTGCTTGACCAGGGCTGGCCGGCAACCCTGAGTCGGCCCTGGGTTTTTACTCCCGAGCTGTTTCCTGCTGCTTTCTCCCGAGGTCAGACCAACCCCATTTGGTGACATCTCCCTGCTCCCCCTTCCCCCCCCACCACCCCAGTCATCACTGCCAGGTGCCTGCAGCCCTGCTCGTGGCCCCGTGTAAGGGCAGGTAAACAGCAGGCACTCAGCTGTGCCCTCTGTACCCCAATCCTGCGTCCCAGGGACAAATGAGACTCTTGCTTGAATCCTCATAAATCGTCCATTCCTGACAAACCAAAGGAAGACCCAGGCGAAGGAGGGCGGGGGAGGGGAGAGAATCGCGTCCTCTGCTAATTCTTTCCAACTGCTGTTTATTGAAATGAGGCACCAGGGATAAACCGGAGCCAGATCAATGATGCTCTGTCTAATACAATCAGCTGAGGGCTGCCAGCCTCCTGCCCCGCCCGCAGCTCCTCCTCCCAGGTGATGGCCCGGAGGAGAGGGGCCCTGGGAGCCACCCGCCTGCCCACCCACCCACCCCGGTCCTTCTGCCACCATCCACCATCTAGGGGAAGCTGCTGCAAGGCATCTGTGGGGGCCATCTGTGGACACAGAGTGAGGCTGATCCCAGCTATCTCGTCCCCCTGCCCTCCTGCAGGGACCTGCAGAGAGGCGAGCGTGTGCCCCAGGCCTGGCCACAGGTGCGTGGGGTTCAGGGCTCTGACTCAGTCCTCTGGCTCCTGCAGCCCCCAGCCAGCCTGCGCCCTGGAGCCAGCACGGGTCTCCACCCAGCATCTTTTCCCACATTACTTCCCACTGCCGTAGCCCCCTGGTACCCATGGGGCAGGGGGCAGGGGAGTGCTTGTGACCTTGTGTCTGGGCCCCTCCTACACGAACCCTGCAGGCCGACCCTCAGCCCGGTGCCTGACCCCCGGGAGGCGTCATGTAACCAGAGGCTGACAGGGGTCTCCGCCTGGCTTGCAGGTGGCAGAATCACCAGGAAGTTTTAGCAAACATGGGTGCTCCGGAAACCGACCACACTGGGAAAGAACCCCCCCATGGGGGGGTGGCAGGGTGGGGGGGCTCTGATCTGGGGAGGGATGGGCGATGGGCTCACTCAGGCTCCCGCGTGGATCGATGTGGATCTGACGGTGGAGCTGACACAGGTGTCCCGCAGCCCTGCGCCCACCCGCCCCCCGACATGGGACGTCCACCAGCTCCTGTGAGGGCCAGGCAACCCCACCAGCCTCCTGAATCTGGAGACCCACGGGCGGCACTCCTGGGCCCCAAAAAGCCCGGGAAGTAGGCAGATGTGGGCTCGTCAAGGCACCAATTTTTTGGGGGTAGAATTGAGATGCGCCCAGCTCCCAGCTTCCTAGTGAGGAGCCTGCATTCCGAGCTTCTCCCTCACCTTCACAGCTGGCATCTGAAAGTAACTGTGATTAGTGACCTCAGCCAAGTCGAGAATTAGTCTTTTTAAGAGTCTTCTTGGCTCCACCCATCAGGTGAGAGCCATTGAAGGCGGGAGGACGTGGGCATCCACAAGGTGATGGACAGCCTAGAATTCGCCTCGGAAACCTTCAGTGGCTTGAAAAACATGCCTGGGTAAGTGGCCAGCCTCGCCCGGCTGCAGACTGGCCCCATCCCCTCATATAGAGGCAATGGAAATGGATCATGGTTCTCAAGGTGCCTGCATCCCCCAGCCCACCCCCAGTGTGAGGAGGCGCTGGACACATACCACCGAGCTTGGGGTGTGGAGTGCCAGCCCATGGGGGTTACCCCTGGAGCTGCTCCTGGTGGGGAGCGCTGCTCCTTCACAGGGAAACGGAGGGGGCTGCTAGAATCCCCCATCCTGCTCTGTGGCAGGGTCAGGCCCCCAGCGCTGCTAGGACCCCTTCGTGGGGGGGCTTCAGGAATGTCAAGCACAAGGTGGGTTCACTCACGCACTCAAAGAAGCCTGGTCCAGGCCTCACCGGAACATGATGCCAGGACTCTGTGGGCCCTTGACCTTGGCAGGCGAACCACTCAGAAGGCTTATTACCAGTCCCCTCCTTCCGCGTGCCTTTACCTCAGGGGCACAGCCTGGCTTCCTGGCTGCAAAAGCTAAACAGGAAATGGATTGAGTGCCCCCACCCTGGGTTTAACATCTGTGGACACAGCCTTTCTTGGGGGCCCACTGACTGGGAGCCAGGTTTGCTCGTGTCCCCTCTGCACAGCCGGCCAGCGAGGCAAGAGACCTGGCCTCCACAAGGTCCCAGGGCCGCTGCCCAGCACCCCGCCCCCGGCTTTCCCTTCCTCCAGGACTGTCCTCCCTGCGGCTCTGACACACAACTCCCCGCTAGAAGAAAGGCTCCGGACGGTGGCGTTGGAGAGACCCTGTGACCTCAGGGAGGAGGGAGGCCGTTGGGCCGCCTGTGACCCCATCACCCACCTCTCGGCACCTCTTCTGGGGACCTGGGCTCCAGGGCCCCTCTCACAGGCATCAGCCCCGGGACCCTGAGAAGCTGGTGGCTGCTCCCTGGGTCACGCTATCAGCAGCAGCACCCCTGGACTCTTCCCCGCAGCCCTTCATCATGACTCTGGCCTGAATCCTACGTCTGCAGATCCGAGGTGATGTCACGGTGTTCGCAGGACGTGCTAGGCAAGGGGCTTCTTTGGGGCGCGTGGGCCACCTTGCCCCCCGAGAGACCCTGACGCAGGTGGTGGACCAGAGGTCTTTGGTCCCATGAGCTCCAGGAGGGGGCAGCCCTGACCCGGGTCCTCCTGGACTCACAGCTCTGTCCCTCCCAGAGGCTTCGCTAAGGCAGGTGGGGGACTATCCGTGTACAGCCCCTTGGGGCTGGAGACCAAGACTGTATCCCCACCTTCCACAAAGCCCAGCCCTCATCCCCCGGGTATAGTTCTATTTCTGACTCTTCCTGACGACCCTCCACTCAGGCCTCAGTCTCCCCAGCCGCAGAGGGAGGGGTCCGTGCTGAGATGAGCCGCTAATAGAATCGGGGTGCAGCAGGCAGGAGAGGAAAGGTAGTGTGGTCTCTGCCAGCTCTCCCAGGAGACTTTGATTCGATTTTGTGCTTCATTTTTGAAAGTCCCCAGCTCGGGGGATACTGAATGGGAGGGTTGGAGGCCCACGGTGGGGGTGGGGGGACGGCTGAGATGGGCTCTGTTCACCGAGGAGAGACCCTCACTAAGTAGCCCTCCAGATACAGTGTGGACTTAGCCCCAGTGGACAGGGAGCTCGGGTCTCCTGGATGGGGCAAGCCTGACCCTCGCCTGGCTAGCTCTGGGGCTCCCGCGCGGGGAGAGGAGCGGCAAAGACTAAGAGGAAATCAAAAGCAAATTATTTTCGGGATTATAGCTCTGGAGCCCTGGCAAGATCGTGCCCATTTTTCATAGCAGACAAAAACATTTTCCAAGGGATCAATTTTGCCTGTAGAAGTCGCCTTCTTTCAACCCACAATCCATCATATTTCCCCATTTGCAATTTCTCGGTGTCTGAGTGTTTTAAGTTTCCTATGAATTATTTTATAAAGCTTCCTCTCTCCTGCTGAAATGAGGTGCCCTGGCCCAGTTCGGTGTGGACCGAGGGTCCGCCAGTCCAAGGACCTGGCAGGCTGGGCTGGAGGGAGGATGGGCCTTCCTATCACAGGGTCCCCATCACCCATTGGCTCTCCCGGGTCTGGGCTGGCTGCAGCCGCCAGAGCCCCAGGGTGGATGCAAGCCCAGCTGGGTGGGTGCGAGCCCAGCTGGGTGGGTGGGGAGCTGGTGGGCCCGCCGGTGGGGGGACGGGGAGGCCACCAGCCACACAGGGGCAGGGGGGAGGCGCTCGGGAAAGTTTCTGAAGAGATTTATTCTGATGTGCTGCTGAGGGAGGGTCATCCTTCAAGAGGCAACGTGTATAAAAATCTCCCGGCCTGTTGATTGGTCTGTCACAGTGATTTGTGGCGCTTCCCCCGAGGTGGTGGGGAGCAACTGGGCCCGTGAGAGGCGGCCGGACAGATTGCTGAACAGAGCAGGCGGGAGGCTGCGGCGGCCGGCAAGATTTATTGACCTCGGCCCACCGGGGTCCCTTCAGCGCTTTTAATCTGGCCTTTCAGCCTGTCACCAGTGCTGATTACCGCCGGGCCGGCTCCCCGGGGCCCCGCGGGGCAGAGGCATGGGGAGGATGCCCCCCGGCGGCCCTGCCATCTGCCCGGCCGCCCCTGTGGGTGCCCCTGCCCCAGGCAGAGGAGAGGGGCTCCATCCACCGCTGCCCCGGGTCTCCATCAGCTGCTGAAAAGATTTAACAAAAAAAAAACTTTCTTGAGACGTAAGTCACATCCTAGTCCATTCCCCCACGCAAAGCGCACACTTCAGGGATCTCCGGGTATTCTCAGAGTTGTTCAACCATCACCACAGTCAGGTTTAGAACTTTTTGATCACCCTAAAAGGAAACTGGGAAACAATTTGGCAGTTTCTTACAGAAGTGCACCCTTAAAAAAAAAAAAAGGTATCTATTTGGCTGCATGGGGTCTTAGCTGTGGCAGACAAGATCTTTAGTTGTGGCACGAGAACGCTTAGTGGCGGGATCTAGGTCCCTGACCAGGGATGGAACCCCAGACCCCCTTCACTGGAAGTGTGGAGTCTCAGCTGCTTGACCTCCAGGGAAGTGGCCCCGCAAAAGCACTCTTAACCATATAATCCAGTGATCATACCCTTTGGTCTTTACCCAGAGGAGCTGAAGATGTGTCCATGCAGAGCCCTGTGCGTGTGCTTTGATAGGAGCTTTATTCCTAACTGCCAATACTTGGAAGCAACTGTGATGCCCTTCAGGAAGAAATGAATAAATAAACTAGTGCATCCAGATGACAGAATATTGTCCAGCGCTAAAAAGACATGTGAGACCCAATAACACTCAGCTGGTAAAGAATCTGCCTACAATGCCAGAGACCCAGGCAGATTCTTTGCCCCCTGAGCCTTTTGCATTGTTGGTGAAAATGAAAATTGGTGCATCCACTAAAACGGTATGGTGGTTCCTCAAAAGATTAAAGATGGGATTACCACACAATCCAGCAGTTCCACTCCTGGGGACAGGAAGACCTTGGTGATGTCACAGGTTTGGTTCCAGACCACAGCAATAAAATGAGTCACACACACACACTCATATATATGGTATATATATATATATTATATACATGATATATGTGAGTTATATATGTATTGTATATAATATGTATATAGTTTTCCCAATGCATCTAAAAGCTGTTTACCCTATACCATAGTCTATTAAGTGTACAATAGAATTATCTCTAAAAAACAAAGTATAGACATTAATTTTAAAATATTTTATTGCTAAACAATGCCCAAGTGATTATAATCGTCACATCAAAGATCACCAATCGCTGTCACCATAATAAGTATGATAATAATGAAAAGTTTGAAAATTGCAAGCATTCCCAGAATGTCATACAGACACACAGTGAGCAGATGCTGATGGAAAATGGTGCCCAGAGAACGGCCGCCCAAAGCAGGGCTGCCACAGACCCGCGGTTTGTGAAAACAGTGACTGTGAAGCAAAACGGAGCGAGGTCTGCCTATATTCATCTGAAGGACATGAAACCAGCCCCTCAAGAGAAGGTCCTCAGAACCCCCTGTTCATCGCAGCCCGTGTGCAATAGTCAAGACATGGAGCCAACTGGTGTCCATCAATGGGTAAACGGATAAAGAAGATGTGGTGTGCACACACACACACACACACACACAGTGGAACATCGTTCAGCCATAAAATAGGGAGAAACTCAACCATTTGTGATGACGTGGGTGGACCTTGAGGGCATTATGCTGAGTGAAATAAGTTAAAGAATGACAAATCCTGTATAAACACACTTATATGTGGAATCAAAAAAACCAAACTTAGACCCTTTTCATGAAGATGGCGCCGAAGGCGAAGAAGGAAGCCCCTGCGCCTCCGAAAGCTGAAGCCAAAGCAAAGGCTTTGAAGGCCAAGAAAGCAGTGTTGAAAGGTGTCCACAGCCACAAGAAAAAGAAAATCCGGACGTCACCCACTTTCCGGTGGCCCAAAACACTGCAGCTCAGGAGGCAGCCCAAATATCCTTGGAAGAGTGCCCCTAGGAGAAACAAATGACCACTATGCCATCATCAAACTCCCCGTCACCACCGAGTCAGCCATGAAGAAGACAGAAGGCAACAACACACTGGTGTTCATCGTGGGTGTCAGGGCCAACGAGCACCAGATTAAACAGGCTGTGAAGAAGCTCTGTGACACTGACATGGCTAAGGCCAATACTCTGATCAGGCCTGATGGAGCAAAGAAGGCATATGTTCAATTGGCTCCTGACTATGATGCTTTGGATGTTGCCAACAAAATTGGGATCATCTAAACTTTCACTTTTCACTTTCTACTTTCACACATTGGAGAAGGAAATGGCAACCCACTCCAGTGTTCTTGCCTGGAGAATCCCAGGGAAGGGGGAGCCTGGTGGGCTTCTGTCTATGGGGTCACACAGAGTCGGACACGACTGAAGTGACTTAGAAGCAACAGCAAACTGAGTCCAGCTGGCTAATTCCAAATATAAAAGTTTTCACTATGTAAAAAAAAAAAGAAAAGAAAAGAAAAAACCAAACTTATAAAAACAGAGAACAGATTGGCATTTGCCAGAGGCAGGGGTTGGGAAGGAGAAGGTTGGTCAAAAGGTATAAGCTTCCAGTTACAGGATAAACAAAAGAGTCCTGGGATGTAATATTCACCATGGCAACTCTAGTAAACATTGTATATATTTATGTCAAGAGAGTAGACCTTAAAAGTATTCATCACAATAAAAAGAAAGGTGTAAGGATGTGAGGTGATGGATATTAACCAGCCTTACTGTGCTCATCGCGTCACAATACACACATGTATGGAACCATCACCTAGGACTAATACACGCTGCATGTCAATTGCTTCTCAATAAAACTGAGGTGGGGAAAGACTGCAGACTGTGTGAACTCTATGTGAACGCAGACTGTGTGAAGTTCTGGAAAAGGCAGAACTATGAGACAGTGGCAGGATCAGGGGTTGCTGGAGGCTGGAGGGCGGGAGGGAGGAAGAGGTGGGCACAGAGGATGCTTAGGGAGTGACACTGCTCCAGGCGAGGCTATGACGGGAGGTGCGTGCGATTTAGCGCTTTTGTCCAACCCCACAGACCGCAGGGCAGCGCACCCGAACGCAAACCACGGACTCTGGGTGCTGTGGCATGTCAATGCAGGTTCACCAGGTGTAACAAATGGAGCCCTCCAGTGGGGCATGTTGACGGCGGGGAGGCTGTGCGCAGCGGGGCAAGGGGCACCTGGGAAATCTCTGGACCTTCCGCTCAACATTGCTGTGAACCTAGAACTGCTCTTAGTCTTCCCTGGTGGCTCAGACGGGAAAGAATCTGCCTGCAGTGCAGGAGATGCAGGTTCGATCCCTGGGTCGGGAAGATCCCCTGGAGAAGGAAATGGCTTCCCACTCCAATATTCTTGTCTGGAGAATTTCACGGACAGAGGAGCCTGGTGGGCTATGGTCCACGGGGCTGCAAAGAGTCGGACAAGGCAGAATGACTAACACTTTTCCACTAACACTGCTCTTAAAAATAAAGTCTATTTTTAGGAAGGAGAAAGGACTCTTTACTGCTGTCACCCCTCGGCACCCACATCCATCCCCGTCAGCTTCCGACCTGCTTTCCTTCCCCGTGGACGCCGGCCCTGAGCGATCCACACAGACCATCAGATGGGCGTGCTTCTGCTTCTGGCTCCTCTCCCTGAGCGTGACGCTCCTGAGGTTCTCATATGTCGTAGAGCGTGTCAGCGCTTCGTCTCGTTCACGAGTGAATACTGTGCCTCCTGCGGACGGTCCACACTTTGTTTGTCCGAAATCTGTCGACGTTCCCACCTCTTGACCACTGTGAGCAGCGCTGCCTGGACAGCCCTCAGGAGCGTTTGCGTGGAGGGCAGCTGTCATTTTTCTCAGGCACGCACACACGGGGGGCACTGCCAGGCCCCTCGCTGATTCTGTGTTCAATCCTTTGCGGAACGACCAGATCGTTGGCGGTTTATTCTTCCATTTTTCCCTCATGATTGAAGTCAGATGTGTTCGTCGTCCTAAATTGAGAAGATACAGAGAAGGGTCAAAAAACAAAAACAACAAAAGCCCCCGCTTGAGACACTCCTCGGTTTTCTGGCGGGGGGAGCCCATTTTCACCCACCAAGACCACTCTGAGCACTCTCTGCCTTTCCTCCTGGAGGTTAAATATTTAGCAGAAGGTGTTCCCTGTGGTGGTGAAAACCCTCCTACGTGGTGTTTTACTGTTTCCTGGGACTTCCCTGGCAGTCCAGTGGTTGAGACTCTGCACTTCCTTTGCAGGGAGCACAGGTTCGACCCCCGGTTGGGGAACTAAGATCCTGCAACCCGTACAGTCAGGCTGTTAATGAATAAATAAATACAGTTTTCTGGTATCCCGGGCAGTGTGGGGGGGGTCCCAGTGTTTACCCTACTTACTCTGGAGCTTCTGGGCACAAAGAAGATCATGTGCCGGGGGCATCTGATCAGAGGCTGCCCAGCAGGCACTGTCCACCCTGTCATAGACGCCCGCTCAGCGCCTTCTGGGGGCCACAGCCCTGGCCTTGGCATTGGCTGGCTCAAGGGTCCAGGGACGGAGATCAGGAGAGACCCTTGGGGCCTGAAATGTGGCCCAGTCTGGCCGCTGCCCAGCCCTCTCTCCAGGAGCAACCTGGACCCGCAGAAGTCCCTATTCTTCCCTTTGGGTCCCCAGCTGACCCTGGGGGGGTGGTCTGGGGGGCATGGTCAGCTCTCCCAGCCCCACCCCGTAGGCCCCCAGGAGGTGAGAGGCAGCAGGGAGGGGCTGGTCTGCTCCCCACTCATCTCCAGCCCAGTCCTGGGGAGATGGCAGCCCAGCTTTAGCGAGTGGCCCCAGAGCAGATTCCACTGTGTCCCCGAGGAGGGGCTCCCTCTCTGGGACGTGCAGGGATGAGGCCGTGCTGGGAGCAGAGCCAGAAGTGCCAGCTCAGTCCCCCCTCACTCTGCTCCCTGCCCTCGACCGTAAGAATCCCACGGACAGAGGAGCCTGGCGGGCTACAGACTGTGGGTTTGTACAGAGTCGGACAGGACTGAGCGACTCAGCTCCACACAGCACAGAGCTCATGTGATGGCGGCGCCCACGAGGAGGGTGCCGATGTTGCCCACAATTCGTGCATGGGACCTGCAGGGTCTCGGGGCAACCCTCTGCCACCTACCAAGTGGCCCTTCAAAGAAGGGGCAGTGGGCCTCATGACAGTCTGGACCTGCAGCCCCATCAGAGCCTGCAGCCCACCCCTGGGGCAGACAGGGCCTGGAGCCCAGCCCCCAGCCCCAGGCGGAGCCCTGAGCCCGGGGGGAGGAAAGCACTGGCTCCTGTCATGAGCAGAGCTGGGCAGGGTCCCCTCACGGTTGAAGAACAGTGGAGCTGCATCCACGGGGCTCTGAGAGTGAGCCAGGGTGTCCAGAGAGTAGGTCCGGATGCCCCCGGGCAGTCCTCACCCCCGGTCCTCTCTCAGGGCCTCCCTGCTGAATCAGCTCCGGGGACAGCCCACTGTCCCACCCGTGACGGGGGCCTGGCTGAGGACAGCTGCCCTGACCCCGGGGGAGCCTGGTGGTCGGTGGTGGTTTCAGCTGTCTCTGTCATGTCCGACTCTTTGTGACCCAACGGACTGTAACCCACCAGGCTCCTCTGTCCACGGGATCCTCCAGGCAAGAATACTAAAGTGGGCAGCTGTTCCCTTCTTCAGGAAGTCTTTCCGACCCCAGGATCGAACCCGTGTCTCTATGTCTCCTGCATTGGCAGGCAGGTTCTGTACCACGAGTGCCACCTGGGAAGCCCCAGGGGAGCCCCTGCCCCTCTAAACCAGACGTGCTGGGCCCTGAGGCCACAGGGTCTAGTGTGGCTTTGGCCCCATGGAGGATGGACCAGGAGGCTGAGAGCAGCCCAGAAGGCAGGGTCCCGTCTGTCCCGACCTCCCAGAAGGGAGGCTCCTCCATGGCCCCTGGGGTGAGGGGGACTCTCGCGCTCCAGATTCTTAGGGACACGGGGAAGTCAGGGCACGATCCATCTGTCACCTTCACTGGGACTAAATTCCCCTTTCTCTAGAAGGCTGGGAAACCTCTAGCATTTAAAAAAAAATCAATAACTCCTGCTAAAACCCAGAGCAGGACAGAGACGCTGAAGGGAAGTGACGCGGGCCGCGCTCATCGCCTCCCTTAGACACTGTCTCCGCGGCTCCTCCCGGCGCGGGCATCCTGCGTGCCGCAATCTATTCCGAGTGTGCGCTTGGAAATTAAATTCCCTTCAGCCGAGGTGAGCCAGGCTTCAATCAGCCCAGGCACGTTTTCCGTCCCCAACCGGCCCCTCCCTGCCCGCAGCATCTTTTAAGTATGCAAATGGGGACACCTTGCTAAATGGCCAGCAGATTGATCCTGCTGTTTCATCAGGGAAATGAAATTAAAGTGGAACCCGGAGGCTGCCGGGTTGCCCCACGCGCCCTGCTCTTCAGCGGCACGGATATTCTTCCGGACATGGCTCTGGGAGGCACGCCTGGCCCCTGACCCCAGCTGTCCACCGAGGGCGAGCGGGGAGCGTGGTTGTTGGCGGATGGTTGTGACCTTGAGAAACTTCTGGAGGGTGCAGGGTGGGGGTGCCTGCTGCAGGGCCCCCCTCCAGGTCAACCCCACCAGCACCCCTGCCCCAGCACGGAAAGGCAGGCCCCGAAGGGTCCCCGCCCGTGACCTGTGGCCCCGACTAGACTGTGAATGTGATAGGAATTCAGGCCCTAGACCCCAGGATGATTCTGGAATGGGGTAGGGGGGTTCTGGGGGCCCAGTGCCCACCCCGAGCATCCTTTCTCACCCACACGCCCATGTCATTCCGTGGATTCCCAGGGCTCCTGCCTGAGCCTCTACCCAACCCTGAGCCGATCAGATTGTGGCTTCCCCAAGAAAGGCCTCCAGGGAGGGTAGGGGGGAAGCTTCAGGACCCACCAGGATGGCTCTGAGGTGGGATTTCAGGCTGGGGAACCAGGGTGGGGGCACTTGTGGCCGAAGCCTCTGCCCAGGGGCCCCACCAGCCACCCACTCAGGGCAGAGATAGCTCAGGACCCGGTGGCCACTGGTCCCAAGCCAGAGCAGACCCCAGGGGCTCATCTGGGGTCATGACCTCACACCTCCCTGCATGTCCCGCTAGCCAGGAAGCAGCTGCTTCTGCAGGCCGGGGATGAGGGTGGCTTCTGAGGACGTGGCCAGCCTTTCCTGAGCCACTCTGGGTATCCCATCCCCACTCAGGCCACCCTGGGAGGCTAGACTGAGCAGGCCCAGAGCCACCCGGGGGCCACAGCGACAAGGCCTCGAGATGAGGGGCGGAGGGTGGAGGTGGGGTGAGCCTGTGCTCCCTGGGGCTGGGGCAGGGGGCAGGATGATGGCAGCCCACCCCACAGGGCTCAGCGCAGCCAGCCTCTCAACCCAGCCTCCCTGGCCTCCCTGGTGCCTCGTGTCTCCACCTCAGGGCCTTTGCACCTGCCCCTTCCCTCCCCCAGGGCCTTGTGTGACACGGTCCTTCCTGCCACTCAGGAACCAGCTCACAGGCCACTTCCCAGGTGGTGACAAGACCAGCACCTTGGCCTCCGTCATGACACCCTGGACTCTCCCAAGCGTGTTTCGCTTGTCTGTCTCCCCCACTGGATGTCAGCCCTGTGAAGCCGGGACTTTGCTGAGAGCAGAGTCGGGCTTCCTGGACGTAGCCCCAGCAGACACTGTCATAGAAGCTGCCCGTGTGTTTCCCAGACCCTCCCAGCAGCCCCCGGGCTCGCCCGCCCTGCCTCATTTCGTAGGCCAGCCCCTCTAGTGAAGACTGGACTGGGCCCAGGGCCCATTCGCCAGGGGGTGGACCAAAGGCATCTTGCTGCCTGAGGCCCCATTTCTCCCAAAGGGGACACACGGGGAGACTGGGAGCAGAGTGCCGGGCATCCTGGGTCTCCCAGGAGCCCCTCTGTGCCTCCCACGCCAGGGTGGGGAGCAGGAAGGTGCCCCATCTTTGATTTAGGGCTGTAATGTTAATTACGAAGCGTGATTCTCACCGCAATTAACCTGATTCATTCCCAACAATCAAGGCTACACTGCATAATATATTTAATTAGCCAGATTTCCTATGCACGTTGGCGGGACAGAACTGGCAAGTTCTTGGTGTAATACACTTAATTCAGAGATAAATCATTGTTTGGAGAGACGCTCACACGGTCCACCCTACCCAGGGGACTGGGGGCATTCGGGGAGGGCTCGCCGGCCCAGAGGCTGGAGTGGTGGGCAATCTGGGGGCGCACGGGGCTCCGGAAGTCCTACCCAGAGGGTGTGGGTGTGGTGAGGAGAGGGCGGGTTCTGGGGCCGGGGGCGGGGTGGAGGGGTGAGGCTGACAGACACTTGGCGACTCCTCTCAGGGGCTGTCATTTCAACAGATCTGAGAGCCGGAAGGGCCACCTTGGTACGTGGACAGACAGGCATCCGGGGGAAGATCTGAGCCCGATGACCCAGGAGTCTCCCCTCGCCTCTGCCCCGAGCCCTCGCGATGGGCTCTGGCCTCAGACCCTGGGGAAGAGGGTGCCTCTGCTGTCCTCGGGGACCACCCCTCCAGCACGCCCACCTCCCTCCTCCCTCCCCTGGGCAGCGCCTCTACTCCTATAACCAGACGGACTTCCATGTTTGGGGTTTCAAAGAAAGGCAGGCCTTGCCAGGCTCTAGGACAGCTGAGTGTGAGCCCCTGGCCCCAGCTCCTCTGGGCTCTGTGTCCTCCCCTGCTGCAGCCCAGCCCTGGCTGCCCAGTTCGGGCCTGAGACCCCCCCGGCCTCAGCCTGCGCACCCTGCCTCCCATCCGCTTCCCCATCAGAGCTCCGTGAGGACCAGGCCCCCACCTGCCAGATCCACGCAGAGAGACAGGGGCTCCAAGAAGCAGTGCCTGGGCACAGACCGCTGGCTCTGTCCCTCACCGAGAGTTCAGGGGCGGTAGGTGCGGGCGCAGCCTTTGTGCCTCCCCTGCCCCCCCGACAACCCCTCCCCCTTCCTGCCCCCCCCGCCCCCCTGGCTCTGGTTACCCTGGGCGCCTCCATCTGCCACTCGCAGGCCAGGCCTCGTGCATAATTCAGGCACCTTGGAGAGGCCCCAGCAAATGCACGCAGAGGAGGCCTGACCAGCCCGATCGGATATCTTGACATCGGACACACGAGGAGCAGGACAACAGTCCTTCGCCCTGTTTGTGCCTCGGTGACCGTGGGCAGGGAGCAGGGCTGGGGGTCTCTTGGGTGTGGGGGCTGTGCAGCTCCAGAGCAGGGCAGTGGGGGGGCTCAGACCCCAGCCCCGCCCCTCCCCTGCCAGTGGCCTTGATTGGGTGACTCAGGCCTCACTTTCCTCATCTATGAAATGGACCCAGGGCAGCACCTGCCATGTGGGGTTGGCGAGGCATGAGTGAGGGCTGCCCCCAGGCACGGCCAGCTGTGGCCCCTGGAGGCCCAGCGGCCAGCTCAGCTCAGGGCCGGAGTCCTGGAGACCTGGGCTTGAACCTGGGCAGCTGCTGCAGCGCTGAGGACGTCCCCTCTGCTTCCCAGGCCGTGCCTTCTCACTTGATGAAACTGGAGACGTGGTTCCCACCCCTCACGTCTGACTCCAAAATAAGATCTCAGACGTCGGTCTGCAGCACCCAGAACCCCAACGCCTGATGTGGGCTACACAGCATCTCAAAGGGGCAGGCGGCTGCGGCCACCGCACTGAGTCTCAAATCCTGTGGGCTCCCCTGGAAGTCTGGGCTTCAGGGCTCTTCATTCCGGCCCTGCCAAGGGCCACTAGGGGATGGGCCAGCTCACTGCCTCCCTCTCCAGGGAGGATACAGGGCAGGGGCCGACCCCCAACTGGCCTTCCTGGCCTGAAGCTCTGGTCTCATACCTGAAGGAGCTCTCGGCCTGGACAGAGGATCAGGTTGGAGCGTGCTTGCTCTGCAATGTACCCCCATCTGCAGCTGGCCAATTCCAGCAGGACCTTGACCTGGCCACACAATCCCAGGACCCCCCAGGCTACAGAGGACCCTTCCTCCAGGGCCACAAAGCCGCCCTGATTGAACCCCCACTAGACACTCGGTCCCAGGGGAGCGTGACCAAGCAGAGCGGAGGGAGAGAAGGGGCCTGCTGTAGCGTGGCCGCCGCCAGTACCCTGCCCGGTCTCTCGCCAGGATCCCCCTTGGACAGACCTTGCGCAGGGGCTCACTCAGGACCCCAGGAAACCCTCCCCGTCCTGCCCGGGGCCTGAGCAGCTATTCCTGGGACACTGCCCCCCACAAATAGCAGCCCAGGGCTCAGCTCCTCCCGGGACCGCCCTTTCTGCGTGAGCTCAGGTAACCTGAGCCCGCTCTCTGCTGCTGCTGCTTTTTTAAGAGAAGAGGGAGCCCTCCCCTTCAATAATTGATGCGAGGTATTAACAATTGACCTGGAGAGCATCTGGCAGGTGGAGGGCTTTTCACTCGGCAGCAGCCGCGTCAGGTTCACCTGACTTTGCAGAGGGAGGGGGTGTGGCTGGGTGGGGGCGGGGGTGGGGGTGTGGCTGAGCTGTGCCCCCTCGCTGCCCCCGCCTCGCCCCCATGATGGGGACAGCCCCCGTGCCACGTGGGGCTTCCTGGGGCAGGGGTGTCCCTCAGCGAAGGGGGCTGCCGGGTGCCTGGGCTCAGACAGCTGCTAGCGGCGCCCACACTCCCACCCGCCCCGTGCACACACTCCAGTGTCACAGACACACGCACATGCAGACACATCCCGTGTAACTCACGCACCGCGCACAACACACGCACACTTGCACGCACGGGCACACACGTCCCGTGAGCACACTGAGGGTTGTGCTTGCACACATGCGTGCACTTACCCCGAGGCACACACATACCACAGACACACAGTGTCTCCTGAGGGCGACCTGCCACCTTGGCTGGCTCGGGGCGTGGCAGGGACCTCTTCCAACTCAAGGGAAGGTTCTTCCTGGCCCCAGCCTGGAGCTGGGAGAGGGGACCAGCGGTCCTGCCTGGGAAGCGGTCCTGACAGACCCACCAGGCAGCCTCTTTCCTGCGGAGGGGACCACAGGAGCGGATGGGCGGCCTGGACGCAGGCCTGGGGTGGGGAGGGCTGGGGGGCCCGGTGACTGCAGGGCGCTTGCAGGGGCCAGAGAGACAGCCAGACCTCTGGGGCCGGGAGTGGGGTTGCAGCCCTCTGGTCCCCAGGGAGGGCTTCACTGTCTCAGACCCATCAAAGTCCAACGTAGGGGCCCACAGAGAATCCCCTCCCCCTGAAGTGGCTGCTCTCAGGACAGAACGAGCTGGCACCTGAGCCCTTTCCTCTCATTTCCCTTCATTTAATTCTCATGACTTGGCATCATCAGCCCATTTTACAGCCGAGGAGACTGAGGCCTGGAGTGGGGGAGAACTTGCTCAGTGCTGCCTGACTCCAAGGGAAGAAGACCCTCTAGAGTCCCTGGGACAGCATGCAGATCAAACCAGTCTATCCTAAAGGAAATTAACCCTGAATGTTCATTCACGGGACTGATGCTGAAGCTGAAGCTCCAATACTTTGGTCACCTGATGCAAAGAGCTGACTCATGAAAAGACCTTGATTCTAGGAAAGATTGAAGGCGGGGGAAGGGGGAAACAGAGGATGAGATGGTTGGATGGCATCACCAACTCAATGGACGTGAGTCTGAGCAAATTCTGGGAGCTGGTGACAGACAGGGAGGCCGGGCGTGCTGCAGTCCATGGGGTTGCGAAGAGTCGGACACGACTGAGCGGCTGAACAGCAGCAACAACCCGGCTCTATCCTGGTGCCCACGGTACCCAGCTGCCCAAGTCCTCATCCTTACCCCCCACTGCAGGCCCCCACCAGGTCACGTGGGCTCCAGACAGCCCAGACAGCTGGCCCACAGGGACGGTCTCTGCATCCGGGCCCCCCTGGAGCTCAGATCCGCCTTCCTCTTGAACTGGTGCCAATCCCCCTTGAGCTCTGCCGGAGCCCAGGGGCAGGGGCGCACCTGTGGGCTGAGGCTGAGGTGAAGGGGAGAACTTCCTGGACTCAAGTCCTAGGTCTGAGAGTGATGTCTGTGGAGAAGAGATGGAAGTGCCCCCCTCAGAGTCAGGCATACCCCTTGTTTGGGGAGAAGGAAGAACTAGAGGGGCTGTAGGAGCCGGTTTGCATCCTCAGCCCAGGGACCGGGGATGAGCGGTCAGGAAAAACAGGCCAACCCCAAGTGGGAGCCTCGGCTGGCACCTCCATATTCCCCGCCACCCCAGGCCCAGGCCCACCTTGGGGGCACCTCTGACACTGGGCCCTGCAGCACTTGCCCTCCAGCAGCAGCGGCCCCACCTGCCAACCCCCAGCAAGAACCCACCTCCCCAGTCCACTCGAGTTAATGATTTCCTCATTACAAAAACATCCCTTAATTGTCCCTAAATTACTGGACTTCGGAGGACATCTCTGGTCGATGTTTCCGCCGAACTTGCCCCCAGGCAACAGGGCTATCTGAGCAAGGGGGCTAAACCGGCCAGGCTTTCCAAGGAAGCTGCCCACCCCAGGAACTGACTGAAGCCCCCCAGGCGTGTGTCAGGATTGGGGTCCCCAGGTGGCCACCAGGCCTGACCACACAGCACCGCAGGTCCGTGTCCCCATGTGTGTGACGGGGCTATGGTCCCCTAAAGCCGTTCAGGGGCAAACATGCGAAACCCCTCTGTCTCCCCTGGTCATTTCTAAGTCTCTCCAACTGTGTGTGCCCCAGGAGGGGCTTTCGGGTGCCACGTGGTCGAGATCGCTGAAGGCCCGGCCTGTTTGGCAGAGGAGGGTCTGATATGGGAGCCGAGGCCACTTGCCTGCCCTCGTACATGTGTAAAATCAGGACTGGGGTCTGAGCGCCCAGCCAGGCTGGCCGAATCTGCCTGCTCATGAAGAGGCGTCTGGACTGTAGCTCTGTAACCCCACGAAAGGGCTTGTGGCAGGAGGTCTGGGGGGGCAGGGTGAGCTTTCCAGGGTCTCCTAGGGTGGGCACTCTGCGTCCACGTGGCCCCCCACCCCCTTCCTCAGAGCAGAGGTCTGCAGACCGTGGGGCTGGGTGGGGAGCAGCGCCCCGCTGTGAGCCCACCTCAGATGGGACCTGTGACCCAGGGGCACCTGGGAACTGCCCGCCACCTAGAAGGGGCGGGGTGGGCTTCTGTGGGGGAGGGCACGACCTCCAAGGCCTGAGGAAAAGCCTCCGCTCGGGTAAAGGCTCCAGGTCCCCAGACGGAAACTTGCACTTTTGTTTGAACTCATCACCGCCCACCCCCACAGGGCAGCCAGAGGATGGGCTAGGGTCGGTGGGCAAAGGATGGATGAGCCCCTAGCCCTGCGCCCGTGGAAGGGTTGGGGGGCTGCCCTGGTTGGGGGGTCCCACCTGGCTCCACACATCCCACCAGCCTCACCTGGTTCAGGGACTCTGATTTCCCGCTAACTGGTCCCAGCTGGGCCACAATCTTTCCAAGAGATGCTCATGTACAGTGAGGGTGGGAGCCGGTCCCGAGAAAGCCCCTCAGGCCTTGACCCAGATCTCTGGTGGGGAGGGATGAAGAGGTGCCCCCTGGGCCCCAGAAGAGGAACAGGCCTGCCTGGGAGAACTCAGGACAGAAGGGGGCCCTGCCAGTCTCCCTCAGGCAGGGTTGGGGCAGAGGGGAGGTGGGCCACTTCCTGCCAGGGGCTGTCTCCTCTCCTGCCCCTGGGTGCATCCCTCTGGCCGGGTTCCCTGCACATCTAAGTGAGGACACAGAACTGCAGAAGGGCGTGCCCACAGGACTGGAGGCCTGGGTGGGGGCCTTGCTCCTAGCCTCAGCGGCGGGGGTGGAGCCAGGACTCTGTCCAGCTTCCTCTTTCCAAGATGGACTGGAGACCCTGGGGTCTGAAGGCGGCCCGGCTGCCTCCAGTCCAGGGGAGAGAGCCGTGGGAGGCGTCAGACCCTGAGCTGCAGGGCCACCAGCCCCTCTTGCCTGGCCCATCAGCAAGGGGGACCCTGGAGCTTTCAGGAGGGCTCCCACCTCTTGGTGGCTCAGATGGTAAAGCATCCGCTTGCAATGCCGGAGACCTGGGTTCGATCCCTGGGTTAGGAAGACCCCCCGGAGGAGGGCATGGCAATCCACTCCAGTATTCTTGCCTGGAGAATCCCATGAACAGAGGAGTCTGGTGGGCTGCAGTCCATGGGGTCACACACAATCAGATACACCTGGGTGACTAACCCTTCCCCTTTCACTTCTCCACTTCTGTGTCCACACGCTAGGGCTGGGGTGCCAGATGGTGGTGCCCAGCAGAGGCAAACAAGGGTTCCCACCCTGCTCGGCCCCGAGAGGGACATCACCAGGGCTCCTCTTCCTCAGTGGCCGGCAGGCAGCCTCTCCCCAGACCCGGCCCAGCAGCCGCCCCAACAAATCAGACTCAGAAGGGGCCCTCTCCTCAGTGGGCATCTGTGGCCTGGCCTGGCCTGGGCCAGCTTGGTCCTTGGCCAGCCCCCAAGGTCACCGGGGGTGGAGGCCTCCTGGGACTCGTGGAAACATGAATAACAAGTTTAGATTCTTTTTTTCCAGTTTTACAACCTGGAGATAGGCTTTCAAATGGCCTCACTGCACAGAGAGGTGGGGGTCTGGCAATATGAGGGCAGCGGGGCTTCCCCAGGCACGCACACACGCGCTGCCTTCTCCCCAGGACTCCCTCCCCGGGGAGCCTCTGGCCGTGAGCGATGATGCCGGGAGGCCCAGGGTCTGTCCCTTCGGCTCATAGAATAGTGATTCTGGCCTCCCTCATTGATCTCCCTGAGATTTTAAAGCAAATTTTATTTGTTTGGGGTTTCTAGTCATTAAGTTAAAACCAGTAAAATAGAACAAAATCAATACCTGTAGGACACAGCACAGCCTGTCTGTACGACGATGTAAAAGAGGCAGAATAAATTGCAGCCAGGATCTGAGCTGGGGGAAGGGCCCTGGGCACATGGGTGGACAGCGCATGCCCTGGTGGATCTTCCCCGACCTCAAAGGGAACCCATGGGGTTGGCGGGATGCACTGGGCTGCAAGGCCAGGTGTCCTCAAGCCCTCTGATCACCGAAAATTCAGAAGCTGGGGAATGTGAGTGCGTCACTCAGCTCCTAGGAAGCACAGAGCTTTGCAGACGGTGCCAGCCACACTCTGCCCACTGCCTGGGCCCCTGAGGAGGACCCGGCGGGGACACGGCCCCATGCTGTGCTGGTCGGACCTGCCGTTCAGTAGGCACCACGCTCCAGGGTTTTATCCACTTGGGCGCCTGCCCTCACACCCCTGGGAGGAGGGCACCAACTTGGCTGAGTGCCTCGAGGTGGGTGCTGGGCACTTGACCGGAGCCAGGTGAGGACAGGATGGACGCTGCAGGGCAGGGACTGAGGGTCTCAGACGCCACGTGGGGTGGGTGGAGCCAAGGATGGCTGATGGGTTGTGCCGGGGGCGGGACGGCGGAAGAGGGGCACAGGTCCCAGTAGGGAGGAAAGGTGGCTGAGTCCCTCAGCCCGTAAGTTTTCAGAAGTGTCTCACCCGGGAGCCACACGTGTGCCTCTGTCCATAACAAGTAGCTATAAAGCCCACAACCTCTGGTGTCTAAAGCTCAGCAGCTTGCAAGACAGGAGGGAAGGTGTGCAGGTGGCCTGGACCCAACCTCTACTCAAAACTCACACGCCGAACAACTTGCCCACCTGGAGCACACAGGTCAATGGTTTTTAGTATATTCACCAAGGTGAGCAACCATCCTGTTATGTGCTAAGTCGCTTTGGTCGTGTCCAGCTCTTTGCGACCCCATGGACTGTAGCCTGCCAGGCTCCTCCGTCCATGGGGATTCTCCAGGCAAGAAGTCTGGAGTGGGTGGCCGTGTCCTCCTCCAGGGGATCTTCCCGACCCAGGGATCGAGCCTTTGTCTCTTGCATCATTGCAACGGCAGGTGGATTCTTCACCACTCACCCCAATGGGAAGCCCGTGCCACCATCAGCAAAGTCAATTAGTGAAAGCTTTGAATCCTCATGAAAAGAAACCCTGGCTTGGATTCCAATGAGGATGAGCCCGGCAGGCGTTGTGCTGAGTGAAAAGGCCGATGCGAAAAGATCAGTCCTGCGAGACCCACCCACGTGAGGGCCTAGAGGAGTCAAACCCAGGGAGAGAGGAAGGAGATGGTGGGTGGGGTGGGGTTGGTGGCGGGAGGGAAGGGGAGCCAGTGACTAGTGCCGACAGGGCTCCGGTCTGTGGAGATGGCTGCACCGCAGGGCGTGCGTGTCTGAGAACCCTGAGCTGTGCGCGCGGAAGTGGCTGAGGAGGCGGATCTTAGGTCACGTGTACTGTACGGCAACGTGAAAAATGAAAGGAGGCAAGAAGTCTCGCACCCGTTAGCTCTCACCCCGGCACCCCCCCCAGCCCCCAGCGATCACCGGCCCACATTTCACACACACGGGATCCCAAAACACGCGGCCTTTCGTGTCCGGCTGTCGCGGTCAGCGTCGCGTTTCCGAGGTCCACCTGCGCTGCAGGGGTCGGTGCCCCATCCCGCTTCATCACCGGTAACGCTTCCCTCAGGGGATGGGCCCCGCTCTGTCGGTGTCCATTCCATGCATGACGGACGTTTGGGTTGTTTCTGCTCTGACCTTTAGCCATAAGGCCGCTGAGGTCACTCGTGTGCAAGCTCCAGTGTGGACAGTGTTTGCAGCTCTGTCAGGTGTGGACCAAGAGTGGACTGCTGGGGCAAATGCTCCATCCACGTTTAGTGTCGGAGGAGCCACCAGACTTTTCCAAGCCCGACCTCTATTTTTTATTTTTTGGCTGCGCTGGGCCTTTGTTGCTGCACTGGAGCTTTCTCTAGCTGCGGGAGCTGGGGCCACTCTCTGGTGGGGGCGCAGGGGCCTTGCATCGCGGAGGCTTCTGTTGCTGTGGAGACAGGTTCTAGGCACGCAGGCTCCGGCCGTTGTAGCCCGTGGGTTCCAGAGCGCAAGCTCAGCAGTTGCAGGGCACAGGCTTAGCCGCTCTGCAGCCTGTGGAATCTGCCCAGACCAGGGATTGAACCCTTGTCCCCTGCATTGGCAGGCGGGTTCTTAACCACCGGACCATCAGGGAAGCTCTCCAACCTCTGTTTTTAAAAGGTGGTTTAAGGGTTCGTCCTGATTAGGGAGGAGCGTTTCCCTTTACAGCTGTTCTCACTGCCAGGAGGACCCGTGTGTATCGCACAGGAGAGTGACCAGACCTTCGAGGTGTTTAGAAATGAGAGACGGCAGCCCCACGCCCTGCCTGGGACAGTCCAGGCGTCTAACCTCACAGGTGAGCTTGGGGTCCACCGCTCCTGTCTTCTCTCAGACCATGAATGGAGGGTTTTTTGCTGCAAACACAACTGGTTATCTTGCCTCCCCTGCTCCCCTTGGCCATCAAGCCCCAGAGCCGCCATCAGCTGGCACTCTGCCCTCTGGGGGGTGCTCGCTGTGGTGGTGGTCCCCGCAGGGCAGGCCCACTCCTCTCTCTTACACTGGGAGAAAGCCCGGGGCAGCCGCTTCACCCAACTCAAGGCCCCACCGAGTCAGAACACGTGTCGCTGTCTCCCGGGACCTCTGGCAGAGACACCCGTCCACCCCCCAGGCCAGGCATACAGAGGCCAGGGTCTCTGCAGGCCCTTGTGCTGTAGGGTTTCTAGAAACCCCGCTGGGCAGCGAGTGCGGGGAGCGGGGGCCGCCCATCTTTCCCGTTAGGAAAACCGCCTGATTGAGGGGAGCCCCCAGCTTGGATGGGAATCTTCCACTGACAAAAGCTGAGTTGTGTGTTTCGGGGTGGAAAGCGGGTGGGAGGAGGGTGGAGGCAGGGGGCAGCTTTCCAGGATGCTTTTCCTTCTCATCCGTCCAATTCCAGCCCACCCCCCTCCCCGGAATTCAGGAGTGCACAGGATGGAGGAGTTTGGCGCTTGGATTCCACAGAAAATTAAATCAATTACCAAGTCTAATAACGAACCCCAGGTTTTTAATTAAAGGAAGCTTAATTAAAGGGCAAGCCGAGCTCTGTCGATGCTCTGATCCGGCCCAGGAGGGGCTGGGAACATCTGAGGAGTCCATGGCGGTGCTGCTCAGGGAGGGAGATGGACGGGCTGCCCGCGGCGGCCAGGGTGGGGCGTGGCGCTTCAGGACAGCAGGTGTGACGACGGAACGAAGGAACGGTGCTGCCCCGCAGAGGGTCAACGTCTCCTGGCCCAGCTGGAGAGACCCTGGAGTCACCTGGCCATTTGACAGAGGAGCCGAGGCCTCTGAGAGTCGGCAACAGCTCAAGGTTGCAGGGTAACCTTAGTTCTGGGCCCAGGCCCGCGGCAGCCGAGTCCGACCCAGCTTCTGGAGGTGGCTGCGTCTCCTGGGTCTCATGGCACCCACATCCAGCCTGGTCCTCTGTGCCTACAGCTCCCCGCAGAGCCCCAGGCAGGGTCCCCCTCCACCCACTCACCATCCCCTGCCTGTCGGGCTCCTCACACCCTCCTGGCCCTGAGCCCACCATCTTAGCCATCAGTGGAAGCAAAGTCCTGGCCTGGCCAGAGCTGTCGTGCGCCCATACAAGGTCTGTGTCAGAGTCTGGACAGTGGGTACCAGCCCCAAGGGGCCTCAGACCACCCGGTGCCCCACCCCAGGCGCTGAACTCCATGGAGTGAGCAGGAAGGGGTGACTGCCTGGGCAGCAGGGGGCCAGGGGAATAGGCCTGGGGGCTTTGCAGGGGTGCCAGCGGACGCTTTACTTCGGAAGTTGGGGAGGGGTCCTCGAGGGCCCTGGGCGGGGAGTAAATGGGCCTGCATCCAGTCCCAGCCATCACAGAATTTTGCTTGTGACCTTTCATCTCTTCTGTAGATCAGAGGTTTAACAGTGGTGTTTCCTGAGGTGGCCGGGCAGATCAAAGGTCATCCTGGGCAGGTTCAGTTCAGTTCAGTTCAGTTCAGTCGCTCAGTCGTGTCCAACTCTCCGCGACCCCATGAATCACAGCACGCCAGGCCTCCCTGTCCATCACCAACTCCCAGAGTTCACTCAAACTCATGTTCACAGAGTTGGTGATGCCATCCAGCCATCTCATTCTCAGTCGTCCCCTTCTCCTCCCGCCCCCCAACCTTTCCCAGCATCAGAGTCTTTTCCAGTGAGTCAACTCATCGCATGAGGTGGCCAAAGTATTGCAGTTTCAGCTTTAGCATCAGTCCTTCCAACGAACACCCAGGATCGATCTCCCCTAGAATGGACTGGTTGGATCTCCTTGCGGTACAAGGGACTCTCAAGAGTCTTCTCCAGCGCCACAGTTCAAAAGCATCAATTCTTCGGCGATCAGCTTTCTTCACAGTCCAACTCTCACATCCATACATGACCATGGGAAAAACCATAGCCTTGACTAGACGGACCTTTGTTGGCAAAGTAATGTCTCTGCTTTTTAATATATTATCAAGGTTGGTCATAACTTTCCTTCCAAGGAGTAAGTGTCTTTTAATTTCATGGCTGCAATCAGCATCTGCAGTGATTTTGGAGCCCAAAAAAACAGTCTGACACTGTTTCCACTGTTTCCCCATTTATTTCCCATGAAGTGATGGGACCAGATGCCATGATCTTTGTTTTCTGAATGTTGAGCTTCAAGCCAACCTTTTCACTCTCCTCTTTCACTTTCATCAAGAGGCTTTTGAATTCCTCTTCACTTTCTGCCATAAGGGTAGTGTCATCAGCATGTCTGAGATTATCGATATTTCTCCCAGCAATCTTGATTCCAGCTTGTGTTTCTTCCAGCCCAGCGTTCCTCATGATGTAATGGACGGGAACTCAAATCGAAGCAGCCAAGTTGACTAAGAGGTCCTAGGAGCGCCCCTCCAGACCCTTCAGTCCCCGCCTCCTGGGCTCATGCCCATAGGAGGCGCGTGCTGTTTCTGGTGAATGCCCACCCGCCGTTCCGGGCAGCCCCAGGGCCCTCACTCTGCATCCTTGGTACCAGAGGTCTGATTCCAGTTCACAGTCCCAGCTGAAATGTCTAGAGGGAACCCAGCCTCCCACCCTGATGGCTCTGTGCATTCATCTGTGGGGCCCCTGCAGGAGCGGCCAGGCCACCTGGGTCCCTCCGGCCTCTCCCTCCCCTGTGCTGCCCCCACCCCGCCCCGTCCTCAGGCCCTGGGCTCAGGAGCACCTCCCTGAACCCCGCCCAGGTGCCCAGAACCTGATGGATGCTGACTCTCTGAGCTGGAAACGTCCTACCCTGGGCATCAGGAACTTATCAGCACAATAATAAAAAAAAGAACCTTCACTGCGATTGTCTGATCTAAATTTATTTCATAACATGCAGAATTAATAAGATACCGGCTTTAAGGCGACCATGGCAACCGAATGCAGAAAAGCTTGTCCCGGCAAATAGATGAATTCATAAATAACCCTGAAGTGCTGATATCAACAGTCGCGGGACCCTGCGGCAATGTTAATGGAGTGCCTCGCCCCTGTGACTGCGTCCAGCCAGGGCTGGGCGGCACACATCCACCTTGGGGGGGTGGTCCCCCAACCGTTCCCACGAGCTGGCAGGAGGGGCGTGAGGGTTCCGTGGCCGGTCAAATGTAGGGGTGTGGCCTTTGCAGAGCTCTGGCTCGCTCGGGGACCCTGTCTGCAGATAAGTGGCCCTGAGGCGGGGAGTGGGACACAGGTGAGCCACGCTGTTTTCCCACGGCTCTGACAGCCAGGTGGTGTGGCCTCCGGTCCTGCCCCCCAGGGCAGCAGTCGACGCACGGGAGAAAGCATTTGTTCATGTATGGAATCGCTGATGCGCTCAACAAAAGAATGTGGGTACAGCAGCAAGCGAGGCCAGCCAGGCAGGTGCTCCAGGGGGCGCCACTGGAACACAAGCAGACGGCCCACCTCCGAGCGGCCCACTCAGCACTGCGTGACCCCCGCTGTACGCTCTCCCACCTTGACCGAAAGCCAGCCAGGCACCTTGCCTCCCAGTGGCCTACAGTTCTCCCTGTCCTGGTTCTTCCATTTGACTTTTTACAACCAAACAGCTCGGGATGGCCACGATTCAGCCCCATGGAGGGGCCACTGCGCTGCCCGGTTGGCCAGCCGAAGGACGTGGTTAAGCCTTGCTTCCTGGGAGTGGGTCCTCTGCGTGGAGGCTGGCACTGCCTTCGGGACCTGCGTGCCGAGGTCAGTGGTCCATCTCTGCCTGGCCGGCCCGTCCTGAGGGTGCGCGTTCCTTCATCCCTAAAGACACGTCTCCTCATCCCAAGTGTGTGAATCCTGGACCCAGCCTGGCCAGACTCCCACGAGAGACTCCAGAAGGAAAGGAGAAAGCCGGGGATCAGCCAGGGTAAGGGGAGGGCTGAACAGGAGGAGCACAGGGAACTTCATGGCAGCGAAACTGTTCCATGTGATGCTCCAGTGGTGGACACAGGACATCATACTTGTCCAAACCCTTAGAACGCACGGCTCTGAGAGTGGCCCTGTGACACTGCAGACTTTGGGTGATGGTGATTGTCAGCACAGGCTTGTCAACTGTAATAAATGGATAGGTCCCCTGGGAGATAACTGGGGAGGCTGTGCGCGTGGTGGGGAGGGCCATGTGGGCAATCTCTGTACCTTCCTCTCGATTTTTGCCATGAACCTGTAACTGCTCTAAAATGATGGTCTACATATACATTTTAGAGCAGTTACAGGTTGATGGTCTACATATACATCG
Source organism: Moschus berezovskii (assembly GCF_049115385.1). Lineage (NCBI taxonomy): Eukaryota > Metazoa > Chordata > Mammalia > Artiodactyla > Moschidae > Moschus > Moschus berezovskii. The sequence goes on from NC_142470.1 coordinate 3,284,175, forward strand.
GAGAAGGCAATGGCAAGCCACTCCAGTACTCTTGCCTAGAAAATCCCATGGATGGAGGAGCCTGGTAGGCTGCAGTCCGTGGGGTCGCTAAGGGTCGGACTCGACTGAGCAACTTCACTTTCACTTTTCACACATTGGAGAAGGAAATGGCAACCCACTCCAGTGTTCTTGCCTGGAGAATCCCAGGGACGGGGGAGCCTGGTGGGCTTCCGTCTGTGGGGTCACACAGAGTCGGACACGACTGAAGTGACTTAGCAGCAGCAACATATACATACCTCATGGTTCACTGTCATTTTTAACTTAAGTGCTTTTGCAGTACTGTTAATGAGAAGCCTTTTTTAGCTCGTCCAGGGGTCGGCCCAGACCTAAGGAGCCACCCTTCTCAGGTGCGTAGGTCTTCAGGTCTCCCTTGTACCTGGAAGACTCCTTTGCTCAAGAGGTGTGTGTCTCAAACCCGAGGAGCTTTCCAGACACGGTGGGCAGAGGCGGGGCTGACTGGGGTGGGGGCAGACCCAGGCTATGCCCCGAACTCCCCGGGGAGAGGGCAGCAGGAGTCACTTAACCAGAGCGGGGAGACCACCCACCAGACACCTGGGCCGCGGATCCGGAGAACCAGGGGTCCCAGGAGCCGGTGGAAAGGGAGAGGCCGCCCCCTAGCGCCGCCGGAGGAGCGCGGTTCTCGGCGGGAGGGAGACACGCCTCCCCCCACCCTGCCCCACCGAGGGAGTGGGTCGGTCCAGGGAGGTCTCTCGGCCGGTGCGAAGGACGGGAGGGGACCCGGAGTGGGCGGGTCAGGACGCAGAGCCCTCTCCTGGCGCTGCCTCCGCCCCGCACTCCGGGTGCCCCTACTTGCCCTGCTCCCGGGGTCCCCATGTACAAGGGGATAGGCGTTCCTCCCGGGGTCAGCTCTCTGTTCACCGCCCCCTCAAAACAAGGCCTGGGCTCCCGGAGCGGCTGCACCCGACTCGCCGCTGCGCACGCTTCCTCTTGCTGACGCCCCAGGGCCCGGGAGAGAGACCTGCCACCGGGAGCGCAGGCGACGCCCGGCGCCGGGATGCGCCAGGGTGCCTCCGGGCGCGCGGGGTGCGCGGGGGGCCCGCGCGGTCAGCGGTGGTGGGCAGGGGTGCCCGGCGTGCTCCGGTCGCCCGGCCGCCGCCCGGGCGCGCATCCCGGCCCGGGGGCGCTCCCTGCCGGCCGCCGCGCGCACCAGCCAGGCTGAGCCCGGGCAGCAGAGCGGGGGGCGCCTCTGCCCGCCACCCCGGGGCGGGCCAGGCCTCCAGTGCGGCGGCTCCATCACCCACGCCCTTGGGGCCGAGCTGCCTCGCTGCGCAGGCGCGGAAGTGCGCACCTGCTCCTTTGCGCTGCTCACCTGTCCTTGTTCTTACCGGCAGGAGGGAGTGTGTGGCAGCATGTTTTCTTTCCCTGTCCATTATAAAACGATGGTGGACCTCGGTTCACGCACCCTTAGGTCGGTGACAGTGGGTGGCTGCCCTGTAATGAGAGCTGATGCTGTGATTGTCTCCATTAAATGAAGGGAACCAGCGCCGGGACCACCAGCCCATAAGGGAAAGAAGGGCTCTTGCCAGCCACCTGCCCTTAACTCCTCCTGGGAGCGGGCAGGGAGGGCTGCGGGAGACTGTCCCTTCACACCCAGACCATGGGAGAGGGGAGCCCCACTGAGTATGCCACGCAACAGCGACACACAAGGTGAGTGCAGAAGAGCGGGTTTGTGGCCACCTTCAGGACTTGCTCGATCCAGCCGCATCCTGGGCCTGAGACCCTGAGCATTCCCAGGCAGCATGGCTCTCAGGGCCTTTGGACAGGGGGATGGAGGTGATGGAGGGAGGTGCCCTGGTCCACCTCAGTGTCAGCCAGGCACTGATAACAGCTGATGTGTGCACGTCATACCCCCACCCCTGACGGAGGAGGGTGCTCCATGCGTGCTGAGACCCCAGAGATGCAGCCAGGACAGGAAGGCCCTGAGGGTGCTCTGGACCCGCCAGTGCTTGGTCAATGGGTTCAGAAGCGTCCCTTCATGGGGGGCACTGTCCCCAGGACCCACGAGCAGTTTCTGGGTGGTGGCAGGGGGAAGGGGTACACAGCTTTTGCTGTTCTTCCCGGAGGGTCAACAGGCCAGTCCCTAGGACCCTTTTACTGCTCACAGCGCCTCCATGCTGAAATCTCAGAGTCCAGGAGCCTTGCGTCTCCATGGAGAGGGGACCCCAGGAGGAACCTGGCCAGGTGAGAACCACCAGGCAGGGGCTGCCGCTTCTGCCAGCCAGGAAGCTGGATGGGGCCGGGGTCCCCCAGACCAGCCTGCCTCCAGGGGCAAGTGTTGACGGAAGCTTCTGTCCCTCCCCAGGTTCATTTTAGTTTATTTCCTTGTGCTAAACTCTCAAACCCCAGCAGGATTGGAAGGTCTAGGACGCTTGACCGGGCTGGAGAGCTTCTAGAGGTGCAGAAAGGAACTCAGAGTCCCAGTGGAGACAGCTGCAGGAGTCCGCTGGAAACGTCTGGAAGGATATCTGGTGTGATGGGGAGGGACAGGTCAATTGGAAAGGCATTAACACGGCAGGGATGCATGCACGCCTCAGTGGACATCCGCACAAGGCCACCCACTCGGCGGTGTGAGGGCTGAGGTCTGGGGTCTTGTGTGAGGGCTGGGACATCAGGCCCAAACCCACCATCCACACAGGGACAGCCCCTCCAACCGTTTTACTCTTCCGGTGCTTCTTATGCAAACTCAAGCACTTAGGAATATATGTTTTTTATCCCCTCTCTTTTTCTTTTCCTTTTTATTGTGATAAAATATACACAACACAGGAGAATTTCCTATCAGTCAAGTGGTTAGGACTCTGAGCTTCCACTGCAGCAGGAGCAGGTTCAGTCCCTGGCTGGGCAACTAAGATCCCACGTGCCCAAAAACCCGCAAGGAAACCAGGACAAGGCCGTCCATCATATAACATAGTTATTAACTGAAAAAAACCTAGATGCATATGGATACGCTAAATTATCAAAAATGCATAACACAGAATTTATGATCTTAGCCGCTTTTTAAGTGCACGGTTCAATGGCAGCAAGTCCATTCTCATTGTTGCACCATCACCACCATCCATTTCCAGAACTTTCTCAAACTGACACTCCGTCCCTGTTAAACGCTCATGGCCGCTCCCTTCCCCCAGCCCTGGCCCCACTTCCTGTCTCTGTACGGGTGACTCCTCGTGTGCGTGCCTGTGTGCTAAGTCAGGTCAGTCACGTCAGACTCTTTGTGACCCCATGGACCGTAGCCCGCCAGGCTCCTCGGTCCATGGGACTCTCCAGGCCAGAATACTGGAGTGGGTTGCTGTGCCCGCCTCCAGGAGGTCTTTCCAACCCAGGAATCGAGCCCCAGTCTCTTTCTGCAGGCCGATTCCTTACCACAGGCGCCACCGGGCCCTCACACGAGTGGGATCACACAATCCTTGTCTCTTGTGTTGACTCATTTCACTGAGCACAATGTTTTCCAGGGTCCCCGTCTTTTGCTGAGTGTGCTTGGTGCCCTACGGGCAGACTGTCCAGGAGGCACGCTGTTCTTTGACCTCAGTGGCCCTCAGTGAATTTGCTGAGACCATCCTGAGCTCAGACACTGTGTTCCACATAAGTGTCCCCCTTGCCGTGTCTCAGACTGCCACCCTTTGTGCTTCTACGGAAGCCCACTCCTCTGAAGCCCCCAGGACAGGCAGCTTGCAGCTTTCCTCCGAGGCATGGACACTCTGGGGTTTGCGGTAAAGATTCTGGCTGAAATGTAGGAGACTCAGGTTCGATCCCTGGGTGGGAAAGACCCCCTGGAGAAGGTAATGGCAACCCCCTCCCGTATTCTTGCCTGGGAAATCCCATGGACAGAGGAGCCTGGCAGGCTTCAGTCCAGCGGGTCGCAGAGTTGGACACTAGTGAGTGACTAAATAACAACAAACATGACCCCATTCTCAGGAGCCTGCGTCTGCATCGGCAAGAGCAGGTGAGGGGTGGCAGAGGCAGGGCCTCAGGTGGGGATCCCCCGCCACCCGCCCAGAACCCTGCCCCTCACTCTCCTGTGGCTGCAGAGACAGCAGGGGTCCAGCCACGACAATTGTCAGGGGCCCTAAGAAGTTGGCCAGCATCAGCGCTCCGTCCCAAGGGAAGATGAAATGCTTTGTGTGCCAGGGTGTCCATCACAGAACTGTGTATGATACCAAAACACTGGCATCAGTGCCCGTGTCCAGTCAGAGAGGAATGATGAGGTAAGTGACAGGACGTCATGTGCTGGAATACACGGGGCCCCAGATCTATGACGAGTGTCCACTGTTGTGGAAAACGGTCCTTATGACAGGCCAAGTGGGAGAGTTGTTCAGCCACTCAGTCGTGTCTGACTCTTTGCGGCCCCCACGGACTGCAGCACGCCAAGCTTCCCTGTCTTTCATTATCTCCCAGAGTTGGTGACGCCATCCAATCATCTCATCCTCTGTCACTCCCTTCTCCTCCTGCCTTCAGTCTCTCCCAGCATCAGGGTCTTTTTAAGGAGTCAGCTCTTCGCATCAGGTGGCCAAAGTATTGGAGCTTCAGCTTCAGCCTCAGCTCTGCCAATTCACACTCAGGCTTGATTTCATTCAGGATGGACTGGTGGCAGGATGCAAACCCAGGTACCCAACAGAATCCCACTTTTGAAGAATAAAATACTAGAGTACTTTGCTGGTGGAAAGCAGGCGCCAAGGAACACAGTGTGTCCTGTGTCCCAGGGCACAGCCAGGCTGGTCCTCAAGGGACCCAACAGGGCAGCCAGGGAAGCAGGGGAGACAGAGTGTGCTGATGGTTAAGAGAGGCCCTCGGCCAAAACATGGGGCTCTGGGGTGATGTGGGGGTCCCGAGGTGGGGTCCCGAGGTCCGGGCATCAGTCAGGAGCTCAGACTGAAGCCCTGAGTGACCCACTCGTCCCTGTCCAGCTCCACAGGTACACTTGAGCCTCCCCTCTCTCTCTGTGTGTCCGTGTGCTTTCCTTTCTCATCTGCCAGAATTACACAAGAAGCAGGTGTGGTTCTGGTTGAAACAGACTCACCAGATTTTACAAGAAAGAAAGTCCCTCCACAAAGCTACGGTCCTCCCTTAAAGCACAAGCTTTGTGGAGGTCTCCTTGGTGACTTCTCCAGTCTGGATGGTCGCGTTGGATGAGATGGTCTCTGGCAGGTACCAAAAGAAACGGGCACACAGCTCCGTTAGACGGGAAGCAAAGTGATGGGGAGACAGGACCGCCTGGTCAGCACTGCACGGCGCGCTTGGTGAGCTCAGCTCTGTGCCTGCCTTGGGTCAGGCCTCGAGCAGAGGACACCTCCTCCCCCTTCAGGCCCAGGCCCAGGGCATAGGTTCACCCCCACCTGACTGGCCTGCTGCCACCCTCCCCCACGAAATGGGTAAAACACAGTTTAATTCAAAAACCTCCGTTTAATCAAGAATCAGAGGGAGGAATGGGCGACTCTGAGAGAACCATTCCCAGTCTGTCCCACTTCCCTTTGTTCTAGAAAAGACGAGAAGGAGCCGGCATCCACACCGAGGACATGAGTGCCAGGGCTTCTGGAGCCAGGCCAGACCAGAGTGGGTGTGGCTCCTGGTGGCGACTTCCAGGCCCGGCCATCCAGGTGACACACGGGAAGGCCACCACCGCAGCCCCAGGGCAGCAACTAACGGGGACGTGAGCAGAGGGCCTGGCTGACGGGCTCAGCCCCCAAGATGGGGATGGGAAAGGCCGCCCAGTGGGAGAGGTGGGCCCTGACCTCCCAGTCCTGTCCAGGCTGGGGCTGGCTCTGCCCTGCTCCCTGGGGCGTGCACACACAGCCATCCATCATTTCTGGGCCTCCAGATTATTCTGGAGCTGATTAAATTAGCAAATGCAATCACAATCTGAAGCAAGTTAATTGAGAGAATTTATTTGGGCCTGACAGTTTTATGCATGTTTGATGAAGTATTATAAGGTTTATTTTTGATTTTGCATAATTTACCTTTAAATCCTGCACTGGGGGGCCCATCAACCATTAACGACCAAAATAAACCTCTTTTAAGATGCATCTATTTATGATTTATTTCTGAATGCAATATCCTCCAGATTTTTTTGGTGCTGTTGCCAAACTGACAAATATGTTAAAAGTAACATTTTGAGCCATTGCATTCACCCTATAAATCTTCTGGAATGTATACAATTCATTAAAAGTTTTGAACGAAGTACAAGTTAGCATTTATATTGCAACAAGTGACATATAAATGCCTGTGTTTGTCTTCTGGGCCCGCCATAAAACATATCCACCCCACCGGGGCTCCTCCGAGCCAGACAAATCGCCCACGCTCCGGGGGATGATAACTCTGCCACCAATCTTCCCTCCTGTCAGCACAAAACTGTTCAATCAACAGGAGTGTGAGCTGTGTCTTTTGTGAAATTAGCACTGGAGAAAATACAGCCTGGGCCGGAGACTGGGGCTGTGGGTGCAGGAAGCGGCCAAACCACTGTGAGCGCTGACCTTGAACGCGTGCCTTCCCTGCCGGCTTCTTGGCCTGAGTCTGGGTCTTAGGAGGGCACGTCCATGAGGCGGCAGCCATGCTGCCCGGGAGGAAACCGAGGCCACCAAGACGCCGGGCTGTGTGGTCTCCTTCTTCCCACCGTGAGAGGCTGAGTCCCAGTCTGGGAGCTCAGACCCTGGCAGCACCGCGTGGACTCTGCCCACGGATGTCACTGGGCGATGCCAGGCTGAGGCCACTTCCCCCCCAACCTGTATCCCCAGTTTTGAATGCCCAGTACAGGGCAGGCACTTCATCAACCAACCAACGCAAGCAGCACTGGGCCTGCGGTGGGCCAGGCACTGGGGCTACAGGGGGTGGGATGGAGGGGTGGGCACGGGAGGCCTCCCTGCCAGGCACCACCACGCTGAGACCCAGTGGACAGCTCATGCCAGCCTTGGCCTTAGAAGAATGGAGGACAGACAGCTGGTGGGGGAGTCAGCGGGGGGGGCCGAGGCGGGGGGGGGCCCTGCGCCCCTCCCCAACTGCCTCGGAGACACAAGCCGGCAGCACAGAGGACAGGATCTTTGCCCACAGTTAGAAACTGGTGGCCCAGAGCCAAAGCATGCAGGAAGGGGCTGGAGCAGCGCACGATCTGACGCCGCACTGCCCTCTGCAAATGCCATCCACTGGGTCTGGGTGGGGTGTCCCTGGGGGCTCAGTGGTGAAAAAATCTGCCTGCCAATGCATGAGACGCAGGTTCAATCCCTGGGTCAGGAAGATCTCCTGGAGAAGGGCATGGCAACCCACTCCAGTGTTCTTGCCTGGAGAATCCCATGGACAGAGGAGCCTGGAGGGCTACAGTCCACGGGGCTGCAGTCACATGTGACTGAGCACACACCTGCATGCACACGTCTGTGGTGACTGGGGGCTCAGCTGGCCCTCGTGACACACTGGCCAGAGTCCACCTGGAGGAGAGGGGTGTCCTCTCTGGGTTCACGGGGATAAAGGAGCAGTCACACCAGGGATGAGGGATGCCGCCCAGATAGGCTGGGATTCCGTAACCAAGGACCAGCAAGGGAGTGAGGCCAGCGCCGGTCAACAGCGATGCCTGCAGGGAGTCTGGAGGAGATGGGCCAGTGCGCGTGCCACGTATTAGCCATGGGTGGGTGGTGGGTTCATCCCAGGTTTGGGAGTCAGGCCTGACTCGAACAAAAAGATCTCTTTCCCCATCTGTAAGGTGGAGGCGAGACGACTTCCTTGAAGGCGGTGATGAGGATTTAAAATGACGTGTTTGCTCAAACCACTGGGGGATGTGAGCAACCCCCTCACCCTGGTGCTGTGAAACAGCACCCATTTTGTTACACTCACAGGGCACAGACAGGGCTTCCCTGCTCTGTGCCACCTGGGGGCTCAGCTGGGCAGTCTCAAGTGGACAGGTGACCCAAAGGGCTGGGGTTAAAATCCCCCAGGAAGCCACCCACTCACCAGTCTGATGCCTGCGTGGGGATGCCCCAAGGCTGGGCTCGGCAGAGCCTCCCATGACAGGCTGGCCTGGTGCCCCACGTGGGCCTGTGTCTCAGGGTGCCATCACTGGGGCTTCCAAGAGCATCCCCGAGGCTGAGGATGAAGCTGCACCGCCCTGGAATCACACAGTGTCACTTGGCCTCAGGATCTGTTCACTAAGGCAGCCCAGAGCCGAGGGGGTGGAATTCATCGACTCCAACTCTTTTTTTTTGGTGGTGGTGGTTTTCAGTTTTACTCCCTTGAGCACAAAATCATTTTCACACATTCTTTTTTAAAAAAATATTATTTTCCATGATGATTTATCATCGGATACTGACTACCGTTCTCTGTCCTGTACAGTAGGACCTTGCTGTTCTGCCACTCTCTACACGAGCTTCCATCAGCTGACCCCAACCTCCCACTGCGGCCCTCTCCTGACGCCCTCCCCCTTGGCAGCCACCAGGCTGTTCTCTACATTCCTGAGTCTGCTTCTGCTTCTCAGACAGGTTCACTGTGTCACACTTTAGATTCCGCATCATATGGCATCTTTCTCTGTCTGACTTGGTATGATCATCTCTAGGTCCATCCATGTTGCTGCAAATGGCATGCCATTCTTTTTCATGACCGTGTATATACACCACATTTTCCGTATCCATTCCTGTCGATGGACATTCAGTTGTTTCCATGTCTTGGCTATCATGAGGAGTGCTGCTATGAACATTGAGGTGCAGGTATCTTTTTGAATTAAGAGTCTGTCCGCCTATATGCTCAGGATTGGCATTGATGGGTCATATGGTAGTCTGTCTCTTGACGACTGCAGGACTGCTCACAAGGATTACCCAATCGCTGAAGGCTAACACACCTGAGTACGCTGTTGGGACCCTCGTGAGGACTGAACCCACCGTCTCGGGGTGGGAGGTCACACCGGCCCTGCCTGAGGACTGGACAGTTACAACATGACTGCAGAGAGGTCAGTCCCTCCCCACACCAGAGCAGCCTGATGTCAGGGGTCACTCAGCCTCTACCATCCTGGGTGGCAAAGAGTCACTCCATGCCTGGCCCCTGAAGTGACCAGATCCTTGCTCCCCAGCAAGCACAGGGACAGTGGAGGGTGGGGGCTAATACCATCCCAACCTAGCAGTCTGCACGTTTACCATTACCTGTGAGCCGTGTGACAAATGCTTGTTTAAAGCAGGGGCAAACTAGGTTTCTGCAAAGGCAGAGAGTAGAGGGTTTGCGGGCCAATGGGCCTCTGTGGCAGGAGGCTACTCAGCTCCACCGCAGCTCCACAGACGACCGGGAGCTGCTGGGACTCGGCCCTCGGTGCCCTGGTTTACAGCTCAAAGCCCCAATGGACTCAGGCCCTTCTTGGACCCTTCACTAGGTCTCAGGCCTGGCTCTGGGACACCACATGTACTGTTCCAGCAGGTGGCGCCCGGCCACTGCCCACATCACAGATGTCTCCTGACGTGGGGGCGGGGGAGCAGGGAGAGAGGGGTGCCCGGGAAGATGGCAACATGAGGGAACCCCCGCTAGACGCCCACCCCCCCACCCCTGCCAGGGGCTGCCTGCGAAAAATCGCAGCACACGTCGGGGGTCTCCCCCGGCCCTGCCACTGAGCTGGCCCTGAGGACACAGCCTCATCTTCGTCCTCGTGGCTCCCAACCTGGCAGTGGTCGGGCTGCAGATACGGTGGCGTCCAGCCCGTCTGCTGAATGAAGCAGAATGGAGCAGAACGTGTGGTCAGGAGAAGTAGTTTGTGAAGCTTCTGGAGTTTAATCGTGTGCGTGTGTGGACTAGATCACGACGTGGAGAGACAGCTATCTTACCATGTGGCCTGTGGTAAGGAAACTGAGCCAGGGGAGAGGCCAATCTGTCAACGGATCTTCGAGTTTTTGAGGTGGAGAAAGGGGATGGTTGAGATTAGTCAGAACCACTAACTCCCACCAAGGTGGGGGGCTAGGGAAGGAGTGGCACACAGTTGGAGGCGGCTTCCTAGAGGTGGGGATAGTGACTGCGGTTTTAAAGGGTGAATAGGAGCTCACCGGGTGGAGGACAGGCAGAGGGACAGAAAAAGCTAGTGTGAAGGGACAAGTCAAGGACAGGAGCAATGGGGCCTCCTCACAGGGCTGAGGAGGGGGCCTGGACAGGGCGTCTCCAAGGGACAGGGCTGGACCCGGGTCTGGGGAAGAAAACCAGCACCCTCGGTTAGGGTACAAAGCAGGGATCAACTGCAGAGGGCCGGTCACAGAGAAGACGCAGTTTAATAATCCCTTCTTACAATACCCTTCTGCTCTCCCATCCTCTCCTGCTGCCCCCTGGCCTGATCTGGGCCCCTTCCTCCCCGCTCCACCATGGCCCGGTCAGACTGTCCTCACCAGCAGAGCGGCAGCTGAAGGGATAGAACCACGCCTGTCCCCAAGCACCGCGCTCCACCCTTAGGACAGGGCGGGGTGAGGGCTGGTTGGGGTCAGGACTTGCATGCCGGGTGACAGCGTTGGCAGGTAAGGGCTCCGGCCCTGGAGGGTCAGCCAAGGGGAGGTCAACACCCAACTGTCTTCTGTGAAGGATGCCCGAGGAACTGGCCTCTACTAGAGCACCCGGCGGCAAAAGCCACCACCAAGACCAGGACCCCAGGCACTGCGGGTGCAACCAGTTTTTTCCACCTGTGGAAACGGATTCTCCACACCCGACAGAATTCAGGCTGGGGGAACTTGCCAACTGCATCCAAGGAGCGTTAAGTTTCCCCTACCCTGACCTCGACCGGATTAAAATACTTAAACACGTCTACACCGACATCCTCCCTTTCCAGAACTCTCTGTGGGTCCCTCCATGGGACCCTGACATCTATGGGTGGTGTCAACCAGTCCGCCCTGACTCCCTACATTTGGGGACCGTGGGTGGTGTCCCCAGACCGCTCCAGACTGGCCAGACGGCAGACACGCACGGCCGGGGCCGACGCCAGCAGCACCGCAAGCCGGGGCTCTTTACAGACTGCAGGACCATCCCAACGCGCGCGAATGCGCACTGCCCGCAGCCTGACGCACAGAAGCGCATGCGCAGAGGAGCTGCGGTGGGTGGAGGGGGGGCGCCGATGCGCAGAGCCCCTATCTGCGCCTGCGCAGGACGGGCCGAAGCGCCGACCGGGTACCTGGGCGGTGTTGTCCGGGGGTACGTCACGGGCCGCGCGCCGGGCGCGTACGCACGCACGCACGCACGCACTTACGCTCAGGGGGCAAGAGCCGAGTTCCGGGCGCTCGGGGTCGACGCCGAAAAGGGGGAAGGGAGGTGCTGTCGGTTTCGGCGCGGGCGGAGGGTGGGGGTGTGTGTGAGGAAAGTCCTACGGTGGCCGCAGAGGGACGGCGCTACGGCTCCCACGCTGGGCCAAACGCCGCCAGCCGCCGGGCGCGGGAGCCCCTGGCCCTTCGGGGCGGCCCCGGGCCGGGACTCGTGAGGGTCCCGGCCGCACCGTCGGCACCATGCGGCCGCCCTGCTCCAGGAGCCCCGAGGGACAGGGGGCCGCGCGGCTCGGGACGCCGGCGCGGAGAGGGCAGCCGGTGAGCGGGTGGGGATGCCCCGGCGGGGCGGCGCGGGGGCGGCTCCCAGGGGTGCCTCTGGGGGTCGAGGGCCTAGCGCTGAGTGGGCGGGGGTTGGGGGACGCGTGGGTGTTGCCTCGGCCCCCCGCCTGGAAGCCCGTGGCGCAGACCCGTTGCCCGCGGCCAGGTGGGCAACGGGAGGATGGCTAGCAGCCCGCCCCCGGCTGCGACCCCGCAGGAGCACCGACGTCTAAGTACCATCAGATGCTGTCAGACCTGGTTCTGGCCGCAGCCTGCGGGCAGGGCTGGGCCTGTGAGCAGGGGAGGGTGGACGCGCCCGGCCTCCCCTTTCCTCCCGCTCTGGCCAGAGCAGCACGTGGGCGGCCGGAGAGGGAGCTAGCTAGCACCAGCCCCTCTGCAGGCCCCCAGGCTGCATGCCACGTGATGGGAGGCCGATGCCCTAGGCAGCGCCTCCCCGGAGCCTGTCGTCAACTTTGCCGCTCCGATTTTACGCAGCCTGTACTTCCAGTTCTGTGTTTTCCATCCACGACCCAGGCACAGCTATAAACGGCAGTTGCTAGGCAAAGCCAGAGAGCCACTTGCTATTTTCTCCTCTCTGGTGGTCCAGTCCCATGACCTGCAATGGCACCACTGGCCAGCCCTGGGCTGCCATCTCCTCCTCTGCCAGGCATGGGCAGCCTTTGCCCAGTAATGCTTGCTTCCTACAGCACCCCTGGGAGCCCAGTGCTGCTGGCATCCCCATGGTGCAGAGCAGGAATGGTCTCAGAGGGTGAGGTGACCTGCCCAAGGTTATCCTCCGGGTGAAGGACAGCACCGGGGTTCAGGCGCCAGGAGGGGAGCCCAGAGCCCTGTGCCAGCTGCCTGATCCCCAGCACTTGGCCTGTCAAGTTGCTAAAGAGAGTGACCCAGTCAGCTCAGTGGGCACCCTCTCCCTCTTCCTGTCCCGTGCTGGTTGCCACCCAGGGGCTTATTCTCCCTGGATAAAGCAGCCACAGAAGTGCAGGCAGCCTTGGGCATCCCAGTTAAAAGCCAGACGCTGAGTCCACTGCCGGGGACTCGCCAAGCCTCTGGGGATGGGGAAGTTAGCCGGGGTTTCTATTGGCCTTTTCTCTCCTTTTAGCACTGGGGGTGGGGGGGGTCTGCGCCTTGCTGTCCTGACCCTTCTTCCTGATGTCACTGGTGGAATTTTGGTTCCCACGTGATTGCGAGTACCTTCGGAGTGTCCTCAGCCTTTTGAAAACGATAACTCAGTGGCTCTCCAGTCCCAGACTCGGTCTCCCGGCAGCCCTAGCCCTAGCCAGGTCCTGGCTGACCCGGCTCCCCTTCGTGTCCCTCTCCCTGCAGGCCCCCGCCTCCTCTGGTGCTCAGCCTCGGCCGCCCAGGCCCAGGCGCCCACGACGCCTATGCTGACCGCCGCCGGGACTCCGCCGCCGCTGCCGCGAGCTAGCGCCGCCGCCGCCCGGACCCGATGCCGGTCATGCCCATCCCCCGGCGGGTGCGCTCCTTCCACGGCCCGCACACCACCTGCCTGCACGCCGCCTGCGGCCCGGCGCGCGCCTCCCGCCCGGCCCGCACCAAGTACAACAACTTCGACGTGTACGTCCGGGCGCGCTGGCTCTACGGCTTCATCCGCTTCCTGCTGTACTTCAGCTGCAGCCTCTTCACGGCCGCGCTGTGGGGCGCGCTGGCCGCGCTCTTCTGCCTGCAGTACCTGGGCGTCCGCGTCCTGCTGCGCTTTCAGCTCAAGCTGTCGGCGCTGCTGCTGCTGCTGGGCCGCAGGCGCGTGGACTTCCGCCTCCTCAACGAGCTGCTGGTCTACGGCATCCACGTGACCATGCTGCTGGTCGGGGGCCTGGGCTGGTGCTTCATGGTCTTCGTGGACATGTGAGGGTGCCGCGGGCTCATCTGGGGGCGGCTGATGGCGATCTGGCTGTAGCTGCACCTGCGAGGGGTGCTTTTCCTGCCGGGATCGGTCAGGGCCCCTTCCGCCCCGTCCCAGAGGAGCGACCTCCCTGCGCGCTGGAGTCTCTGGCTCGGACCGGAAAGAGCGGAGACTTCTGTGAAGGGGACGCTGGCACCCTCGCTTCTGCTGGTCCCTGCTTCAGCCGTTCTCTGTGCTTTTGGCGTAACATCCCCCGGGCCATCCGCTTGTGGTTCCGCCTGCACTTGCCCAGCAGTTCCAGAGGGGACCTGTCGGTCCAGTCTGCACTTGGAGAGCCCGGGTTCCTGTCCCCTCTTCAGGACACCGGCATCACCGTTGTTGGTGTGAGAGGCCCCTGGGAGGGGTGAGGTGCCCAGGTGCAGACCTGGAGGGGACTTCTCCCAGCTGCCCTGTCCCCTCCTGTGCGCCCCGCAGCCCCTGCGCCAGCCTTAGGGAAGCGTCCGGCTCCACGAGCTGACGCCCCACACTGCCACCAAGTTCTTCACTCCGCCCTGGGCCACCAAGTCCTGGCTCAGCCCACACACTGTCCTCCATACGTTACCCTGTAAGGTGTCCTGAGTCCCTGACCCGGCTTCCGTGCCACCTGGGTTCACTTGGCAGGTTGCTAGATCAGGAGGGGGCGTGTTGGTTCCAGGGCACGCCTGTCTTCCTCCCGGGCAGGTCTGCTGAGAATGTCAGCCAGATGACGTCATCTCTTCAAGTGTGACTTTCTGAGGCGGGCAACTCAGTGTGTTTCTGGCTTTGGTGGGGGTGGGGTGGTGCGGGGTTCAGCCTCTTCCCTGGAGGGAACTTCCAGGATTAAGACGTGTATGTCAGGAGCAGATATCAGAGGTGGCCCAAGTGCTGTGCGTTAAGAAACAGCTCTTGGAGTCGTGGATACACCAGGCTGGACCACCAAGTGAGGGACTTTCGGCCCTTGTTCATGCCTCGGCAGCTGTTGGAGCAGCTGGGAGTACAGAGCAAGAGTGACTGTGGGCCAGGGCGGTTCCAGTTGCAGATAGAACATACCAAAGGGCTAGAGTCTCGCCCCTTTCCTCCCCCACCTCCTTCAGATGAGGCCAGGGTGGCCTTGGGCCATAAGCAGGCCAGGGGCGCTCTGAATGATTTAGCTGGGACAACGGCCAGAGGCGGGACTTAGCGCCTCAGACGGGAGGGCAACAGGCAGGCTAATGCTGCTCCACCCCAAGTTGTCCCCACAGCCCCAGGCACGGGCAGTGGCCCCTTCAGCCCCCTCTGGCCAGGCTGCCTAGTGGCCAGGGAGGCTGTCGGGGCAGTTGTGTGCTGCTGGAAGAAAAACCCAAATCAGGTAAAGAAAGCAAAAAATAACTTGGCTGCACGCCGTGCTTTTTTATTTGTAGTCAGCTTCTGTCGGGCAGTTGTCCACTCAAGGTCAGCAGTGGGCTCCTCAAGGGGAGTGGGGAGCGAGTCTGTCTGAGTTACCTGGATGGCAGGCGCGGAGCCGATCGGCGTGGACCCCACTTCCCAGTGCTGCAGAGAATCTTTTGCACTAAGTCCCACTGTTCCCTGAAAGCTTCTTTTTGTGTTGACTCGTGTCACTCTGAGCCCCCAGGTGGGCCTGTGCCCGCGGGGCTGGGGGCTGCAGTGGTGCGGGCACGCTGCCCGGCATCCTCGGTGCCTGTGAGATTCTTTATGAAATGAGCCACCTGCATTAAACTTATTTTTTTAACATGTTGATGGTGTGATTGTTTAAAGCTCAAAAAGTTTATACCTTTTTTTAGAGGATATAACAAGCCCGAAACACCACAGATGCCGTTTTTTTCATAAGTACAGTGGGAAACTTAAAAGCAGCCATTGCCAAGCGGGAGAAGGAGTCACTGTGCTGGACCATAGGGGTCCGTCCGTGCCCAGAGGCCAGGGGTTCCACTTCTGGTGCCTGGCCTTGGGGCTTGGCGGTGGCGAGATCAGATCAGTGCTGGGCGAGGAGGGCCTGGTGAGGGTCGTGAGGCTGCACTCAACAACCAAGTGCGTATGGTCCTTGTAAGACAGGCCACGCCCTCCTGGGCCGGAGTGGCCGTGTGCATACAGTGTGCACTTCGTTTCAGAGAAGACACCCGCAGGAGAAATACTGGCAGAAAACCCAAGTTACGGTTCTTGTTTAGCCGAAAAGCAATTGGAAAAATGAGACCCACGTTCTTATTTATCTTTACTGAGGGAAGGCTTCCCTGACTCCTGTGATGAGGAGGGTCACGTCCTCTCCCACAGCCAGGGTGGCCAGAAAGCGCCCCTGGAAGGGGAGCTGCAGGTCCATGACAGGGTGGCCTCGCTGCCAACCCTGGAATTGTGGGGGGCTTGATGTATCAGGAAAAACCAACCCGAGTCCTCTCGGGGTTTAGCTTCTGATGGCAGAGTCGGTAGAACCTTCACAAAAGCCTTGGCTCTCGAGACATACTGGAGACCCTCAGGAGGTGCGGTTTGTTGGATGAAGCCTGGCTGAGGCTCGGGTGGGGCGATGCTCTCTGGCCAGAAGGGAGACCCCTCTTGGGCGTGCCAGCTTCACAGGGAGCCGGTGCCAGTGGGCAGCACCGTCCCAGGTTTGTCCTCACCATGCCCGAGCCTCGGGGAGGCCCACCTTCCATGGCTTCCACAGGCTGCCTGGCCTAGCCTCCCTCCCCGCTTTCTGGGCGAGTTGGCGTGTTGGTGGTGGAGGTGGTGGGCCTTGATTTTGGGAATCAGGGAGGCCTGAGGAAGGCAGGCAGGCACAGTGACCACAAAGAAGGAAGCTGGCCAGGGGAGGGTAGGAGCAGTGCCCGAGGGCTAGCTGGGGAGGGGCAGGGGGTGGGGGTGAAGCCTGGGAGGTGGCAGCGGTCAGCGCCCAAGCATGGGAGACTCAGGGGGCACCAGGGGCCTGTGGCCTGCAGAGAGAGGACAGTCAGATTCGGGGGTGGTGATCCCTGGGCAGGGAGGGCAGCAGGTCAAGGCTGGGGCAGAAGCCGGGGGAGGCACTTCCCTGGAACACAGAGCAGGGCCTGAGGGCTGGGTGGTGGCTTCCTTGGCACCAGGTGCTGGGGCTCTCTTGGCTGGCCACCCATGGAGCCCTCCCTCCGAGGAGCACCCGGGCCCACAAGGGGGGAGGGGCTGCTCGTGGGAAGTGAGGCAACCGCGGGAGAGGGGTCATGGCAAGAAGGGAATCTCTAGAAACCAGAGGTTCATCTGAGGAAGTCAGCCCCTGGGCAAGGGGGTGGACGAGGCGCCCTCGGAGATGCCCTCGTGGCTCCAGAGTTGCTTCTGGCGGCCCCGGGAGGGAGACCACACTGAGACCGCCGTGTCCTCCCACCGCCCTGACCTCCTGAGCGCACAGCCCAGGGGGAGGGATGCAGCCCCCGCCAGGAGGGCGGCCGGGAGGGTGGCCGCCCCCCTGCTCTGGGGGAGCATGCCCCCCACTGCGGTGGCGGAGGAAGGGCGGTCCACTGGGACGCCCGCGGGTATTGACGTCCGCTGACCTTGAGAGTCCCTGTCCCCTCCGGCGCCTGATTGGCAGAGGGAGGCCGGCTCGGTGCTGACTCAGCGCTTCCTTCCCTCCGCTCAGGCCGGTCGGTTCTCTCCCTTCTCCCTTTTTGGTGTTGTTTGAAAAGGGCCTGTCTTCCGGGCAGGCCCTTCCTCTCATTCCCACCCCACCCCACCCCACCCGCCCCCGCCACCCCTCCAGGCCTGGTTGCTGCAGGAGCCACTTTCCAGAAAATCCCCAGCCGTCTGACAGCTCCCCCAAAGATGGGAGCCGCCCCCCCTCCACCCTCAACCTCACCAGCATCCCTGCCCGGGCGGGGCCGGGGCCACGCGGGAGCAGCTGACTCAGCGCCCGTGGGCCTGCCCCTCCCCCAGCCCCGCCGGGCAGCGTGCCCAGGCAGGCTGGCAGCTGTGTCACACGGGGCCTCTGGCAGGGTTGCTGTGGCTCTCGATGTGTGGCCCGCACTGCGCCTGAGGGGGTGGCAGACGGATGTCGGGAGGGCCTGAGCGGGCGGGCTACCAGGCGCCCCCAGTCCAGGCGCGTCCACGGCCTGAGGCAGAAGAGGCCCACGGGAGGGTGCTCAGGCACCACCGCCACAGCCCCAGAGTTAGCTCATCCTCCTAAGCCAAGAGATGGCGACTGCACCAGCCCGGCCACAGGCAAGCTCACAGGGGCCCCGGTGGGGCAGAGCTCCCCCGCCCCGGCCACAGGCAAGCTCACAGGGGCCCCGGTGGGGCAGAGCTCCCCCGCCCCAGCTGACCCAACTGTGGCCATCTGCCACCCTGGCCCTGGCGACCCAGAGCCCTGGGGCAGGCACAAGCTGAAAGGGGCGGGGACTGCCACCTGCGGGGACTGGCCCCGGTCCAGGGCTTAAGCCAGGACCCCCAAGGACCCAGAGTGCCAGGTGGCCAGGCTGGGTGCTGGGGCAGGCAGGTGTTGTTCTGTGGGTCCCAAGAGTGACACCAAAGATGCCAGGCCTTCCTCAGTGTCCTCAGTACAGAGAGGGCCATGGATCCGGGGCGAGGGTACCGGGAACGGGGCATGTGAGGTCTGGAGGGCCGTATGGTCAGAGTGGGAGGGGCCTGGGGCAGCCCCCACCCCATTGCCCCCTCTGGACCCTGTACTTCTGTGCTACCTGCCTGCCTGCGGTGGATCAGACAGTGTCTTCAGACAAAAGCCCCGGCAGCTGATGCAAGTGTCGGCGAGGCTCAGGCCACGTCCCCATCAGTGCGTGCGACCCACGTTCACACAGGAGAACCCGACGCGGCTCCGTTCTGCTTTCTTGGAATATTAATGACTAGCTCTGGCTGAAATGCCGCATGAATATTCATACAGAATCAATGGTCTAGCAGAGGTGGCCTGGGAAGGGAGGCGTGTGCCCGAACCGAGGGGACGGTGACATTGCCCCGGGCCCAGGAGGCCAGGGCGGGGCTGCAACACTTCCTTCCTGGTAGACCGAGCCGAGTCGGCTGTCCTGCTGGGGCGCACCTTTCCCCAGGCAGCAAGCAGTGACCTTCCTGCCCTCACTGGGCTCAGGAGTCCGGCACCAGCTGTCTGAGGCCGAGATGGGGAGACGGATGGTCTGGCCCAGGGCCAGGCATAGCCAGGTGTGTGGGGAGCCCCCCCATACAACGCAGGGCCCCCGCTGGTAGGAATGGTGCTGCTCACCCTGACCATCGGCTGCCCTCGTGAATGGGGGCTCACGTGACCAGAGAACAGGTTTCCAGATCTTTCCAGCGGCCCCCAGCACCCCGTCCCCTCTTTGCTGTGCTGCCCCCGGGGCTGGTGGCACTGGGTGGCTCTGCGACCTGGAGGGTCCCTGCCCCCTCTGCCCACTGCCCAGCCCTGGGCTCCTCCAGGCCTGCGCTGCTGCCCGATGCCCACCTGTGGACTTTGCTTTGCAGAACTAAGGGGCCTCTGCTGCCTGTGGGGAGGGTGGGGATAGCTCTTTGATGATATGCCCCTGGGTTTTAAGTGTGAATTCATCATTTACAACAACACTGTGACATAATGGGAACATGAATTATTTGTATGCTTTTCAAATTGTACTTCGATGACCCTGTTTCCCCGGCTGCGTGCATGAAAGTGTCCCAACGAACATGATTATCCTCCTTAATCCACATGCTGGGGCTGACTCAGCCTGCGCTGGACACCCACCGGTGTCCCGAGTGGACGGGTCACTGAGGAGCATTTCAGAGCGGCTGCAGCCCTGTGTGACCCCCCACCCATCCCCCCTGCCGTGCGGCTGGCCAGCGCACGCGTGTGTGCGCATGTGTGCACGCTCTGCAGACGTGTGCACACAAGTGTCCTTGGTTTGGAGCAGGGGTGGCTCCAGGCTGGGAGTCAAGCGTCCTGGCTCCGTTTGCCTGTCCGGCTTCCCGCACATGGTCCTCTGGCCGCTGTCTTCAGAGCTGGTTTGCATGGGGATGGGTCTTATTCCTGACCCTGTGCTGGGGAGGAAGGATTGCTTCTCTCCACCACCAGCTCCTCCTGCGAGAGAGGGGAGAGGAAATGGGTGGGGGGCAGTCTGAATTCACCGCCCAGAGTGGATGGGTCTGCTGGACACGGCTCGTCCCAGGGGCTGGGAGGGGTTCTGGGGAGCGCAGATCAAGGCCAGCATTTCCTTCTGGGCGGGGGCTGCAGGGAGGAGGGTGCAGCGGTCTCCAGTGGCCCCTGAAACCCAGAGAGACCAGGGGCCCAGCTCTCCTGGCCCCCTGCTCCAGGAAGGTGCCGGCAACCGGGGCGACGGCTGCAGGGCCTGCCTGGGGGCAGATCAGCCGCCCTGGTCTTGACCTCAGGGACACGACCTGAGGGAACAAGCTCTAGAAGGACCCTCTCAAGGAGACCTGGCCCTCTGTCAAATGAATGGGCGAGTGAATGAACAGGACCGTCCTATCTCAGCCCTTTTGAGGCAGAACATCACAGATACGGTGGCCCATAAGCAGCAAACATCTGCGTCTCCAGAAAAGTGAAAGTGCTAGTCACTCAGTAGTGTCCAACTCTTTGTGACCCCGTGGGCTGTAGCCCGCCAGGCTCCTCTGTTCATGGGATTTTCTAGGCATGAATACTGGAGTGGGTAGCTATTCCCTTTTCCAGGGGATCTTCCTGTCTGTTTGTCCTAGTTGGGGCTGGAAGTCCAAGGTCCTGGGGCCAGCAGAGTGGGTATCTGGCAAGGGCAGTTTCCAGGATCCCAGACACCATGGAAAGAGTGGACAGGGCATGTGCTTTCTGGGTCTTCCTCTATAATCCCATCCTTGAGGGTGGGGCTCCCCAAAGCCGCAGCTCCTAATACCTTCTCCTGGGGTCTAGGGTTTAATATGTAAACTGGGGGACAGGCACACACTCACCATAGACGCCCCATGTCCCTGGGGTTGGCTCTCAGTACTCCCTCCACTTTCTTAATGACTGTGTCCAGGGTCATTCAAGGCCTCCATCAGCTGGGTCTCAGGGGCGGGAGGTCTCCCTCCAGAAGTGCCCATGGGCATGGGTGCTTGCCTTTTGCTGAGTTATCCCTGGAAAATCAGCCCCACTCTCTAGGACCTGGCCCCCGGAAGTCCTTCTGCTTGTCTCACCTGGGTGTCTCTAGCTGCAGCCGTCAAAACCTTTCCCAAGTCCTGTCTGCATCCTATCTGTCTCCTCCCTGGGGAGCCTGTGCCCAGCTCTCTCCTGCATCCCCCAGAGGCACTGACTGTCCCTCATGCTGCCATACCCACCCTGCCCAGACCCTGCCCAGACCCTGCCATCCCTCCTAGGAGAAGGTGAGTCACGCAGCCACCTGGCCCCTCGGCCTTCTCAGGAGCAGGCAGAAGCAGCTGCTTAACAGCTGCACTAGATGTTGGAGGGAAATTTAGGACAGAAGAGGAAGCAGACTGAGCATCCAATTTAAACTGAGGGGAGGTATCCAGAAAGCAAAGCGGCGCTGCCCTAATTCACGCGCAGAGCGAGCCACGGGTTTGCAGCCTCTGACGAGAAACCGAAAGGCTCAACCAGTTTCCTTCTGTTCAGGGATCCAAACTCGCCCGACAGGTGCCTGCAGACGGCCCGGCCCCAGCACTGCAGGCCCCTCGTGCTGGCCTGGCCGGTGTGTCTGCCCTGCAGGGCAGGCTGAGGCAAGGAGGGGCGGGTCAGGAGTCCGAAGCGCAGACAGCTACCCCAGGCCAGCTCCAGCCCGAGGCCACGCGGGGCCTGGGAGACAGCGCCTCACCTTGCAGTCCCGGCTCCTCACACCCCAGCGATGGCTGTGCTTTCTGACCTGGCTCCCAGCTGAAGGTGGTCCAGTGGACGTGGGGGCTGCCCCCAGGGAAGGGCTTCTGGGAGGGGTCTAGGGCCAAGGGAGTAGGCCTCAATCCCAGAGCTGCCCACATCAACCACCAAACCCCACGAACGAGGCCCCACCCTCGGCGGAACCGCTCGGTGGCTGCGGGGCGGGCGGGAGTTGGGGGTTGATCTGTACCAGAGCATGCGGGCAGGGGTGGGCCTCAACCCCCTTCCCCCTGGGGACTCAGCCCCGAACTCAGGAGCCTCCAGTTCTCGAAGCCAGTGCGTGCCTAGGTCGGGAGCCACGAGTGGGAACCCAAAGGGACGGGCGTTCCAGCCTGGTCCGTGAGGTGAATGAACACCAGGAAACCAACACACTCTGCCTGGGTTTGGAAGGAAGTGGATTCTGTGATAAAAGGTGCTGCAGCCAGCACCTGTTCAGCCCTCCAGCTGCGAGCAACATGCCCCGGGCGGGATCCCTCCCCTGGTGGAGATGAAAGAGAGGGCGGCCTGGTCGGTCATCAGGAAGAGAAACGCCATCTCCAGGTGCTGCCGCCCGCCCAGAGGCAGGTGAGCCCCCACCCAGGAGAAGCCCGTGGCTCGCTCAGGTGGGTAGGGGTGGTGAGAGGAGCACGGCAGGTCCCCTGTGGACATGGGGCGTGGCAGCCACGCCCTGCACCCTCAGCCTCCACCCGCTTGTGGCGCCCACACTTGGTCCAGCTCCTCCCTCCCCGATACCCCTCCCATAGTTTGCAGGCACCTAATTCCCTGGATGGGCTTTTCCTGCACAGAAGTGCCCGGAGGACCCGTGTCCTGGACCAGGAGATCCCCAGCCCTGAGGCAGGAGCCCCCTGGTGAGGGTTGGTCTCCAGGGGCAATGGGACCACGGATGGAGGAGCACATAGATGTTAGCACAAAGCCCAGGCCTGAGCTAAGGCCATATCCGGTGACTAAAAGGCCCACCCCGTCCCTCCCCGGGCTGGATGCCTCACTGGGGCAGCCTGGATCTGAGCCACCAGGTCCCTGCTCAGAACTTCCAGGCAAAAGAAAGATGACAAGGTGATGGCCATGGCAGCAGGGACCAGGACTGTGGCACCAAAGGGCAGGGCTGGATTCGATCTGCACTGCCGCCCCAGAGCCCCGGGTGCGGACTACTGGGGCCACCGTGGGGTGTTAGGAGCCTAGTGAAACCACTGCACTGCACTGGCCGGGGGGGGGAACCTTCCACGGCCGGAGACGGCCACGTGGCCTTCAGCTGTTACCAAACCTATGACTCCCCACGGAGAAGGTGAGGGTGCCCTTGGGGAGGCCCAGGAGGTGCTGGGCCCACCTGTAGCCCCAGGCACGGGAGTGACGGTCCAGCAGGGCTGGAGGCCAAGAGGGCAAAGGGACACATCACTTGTCCCCCAAGAAGGCCCCGGCCTGGGGCAACCCCAGGGGAGCCAGCCAGGTTAGGGCTGATGCCTGAGCTCCTGGGGTGTGAGCCCCTCCACTGCTGGGTGGGGAGGGCTCTGCTGACGGCCGTGCCCTGTGGGCCTCCCTTGGGTCACCGTGTGGACCCCGCCACCCCTGAGGAAGGGATGGTCTTTAGTTCCATGTGCCTCGGACCCCAGGCACCAGGTGCTCCTCGCAGGACCATACCTGGATCCGAGTCTGTGGGGCCCTTCCTGCTGGCCTCAGTGGAGGCCCCCGGGATGTGAGCTGCTGCCCTGCATGCAAACCCCAGACTCGGTGTCCTTGCCTGCGGTCTGAGCTGCCAGAGCATCTCCTCACCGGCCCCCCATCCATCCCCCAGGGCCCCCTGGGCCCCCAGCTGGCAGGGCCTGCGAGTCTCAGGCAGGAGCCTGGGTCCTGCAGGCGGAGGGCAGGCCGGGCCGGGCCCGAGGACACTCCCCGCAGATCCCAATGTGGACCAGCGCACCGGTCACCCGTGGATCTGCACTCTGCGAGTCGTGCCTCAGAGCCTGGGGGTGGGTCTGAGTGGGTGGCGCGGAGCGTAAGGGTCCCGGGACGGCAGTGTGGCTCAGGGAGCCACTAGAAGGCATTTGGAGGAGGACGGAGGGTCGGCTGTGTGGCCAGATGCCGAGAGGGAAGGAGGAGACCAGAACAGGCCGTGTGGCCGCTGCTGACAGCGAGCCTGCCACGCCCAAGTCTCTAACCCCAGCCGAGTCTGCTCTGACTCCCCAGGGCCTTGACCCTGTAGCAGCAGGTGCCACTTGTCATTTCCCAGGGGGGCTTGATCCCCAAATTGTGCTCCCACCATGTCTGAGGAAACGGCCCTCATGGACCACCATCCTAGCTACAGTCCGAATGCTGCATCCCTGACCCTTTCATCCTCTGGGCTCCCCATCTGGACCCAGTCCATGCCCCTCAGCCCTCCCTTGGCCCCAGGAGAGGCCCCAGCGGGTGTAACAACGTTCTGCTCTTCACCTCCAGAGAGGTCAGAACAAGGCAGCCCTGGCCCCGCCCCTTGCCCCAGGCCCCGCCTCCGAGCCTGTTCCTCCTGGCTCCAGGGTCCTCCTGGCTCCAGGGTCCTCCTGGCTCCAGGGTCCTCCTGGCTCCAGGGTCCCTGCTCCCTCAGCCCTTCCCACCTGCCTCCTCTTCACCCCAGGTCTCCCCTTGGCCAACAGCCTCCTCCTCTCAGTGCCCGGCATGGTACTTTGTTTTTCCTTGCAGAAAATATGAGTAACATAAAATCCACCATCTTAATCTTTTTTGTGTGTTTGGCTGTGCCGGGTCTTCATCGCTGCGCAGGCTTTCTCTAGCTGCAGCAAGCGGGGACCACCCTTTGCTGCGGTGCACGGGCGTCTCACTGCGGCGGCTTCTCTTGTTGCGGAGCACAGGCTCCGGGGCACAGGGGCTCAGTAGCTGGGGTGCACAGGCTTAGCTGCCCCGTTTCATGTGGGGTGTTCCCAAACCAGAGATTGAACCCGTGTCCCCTGCATTGGCAGGGGGACTCGTATCCACTGGACCACCAGGGACGTCCCATCTTAACACAGTGCAAGGGCATCAAGCACGCTCACATCGCTGTGCAAGCATTAGCAAGTCCATTTCCAGGACCTTGTCACCTTCCCAGCCTGACTCTCTGTCCCCACTCGTCACTCATGCCCCTCCTCCAGCCCCCGGACTCCCAACCTTCTATTTTCTGTCTCTATGCATTTGGCTCCTCGAGGGACCTCGTATAAGTGGATCCTACAGGGTCTATCCTGCTGTCTTGGGCTCATTGCACCAAGCACAGCATCCTCCAGGCTCATCCACGTGGCAGCCTGTGTCAGAATTACCTTCCTTTTCAAGGCTGAACAACATACCATCGAACGTGTTCGCTACATACTGTTCAACCCTTTGCGGACACCTGGGCTATTTTCAGGTTAGACTGTTGTGAGCAGGTGCACACGTTTCTGGCAGACCCTGCTTTCAGTTCTTTTGAGGTGCACACCCAGGAATGGATTGCCGGACCGCGCGGCAGTGCTTGTTTAATACTTCGAAGGGCGGCACATTGATCTCCACGACACCTCACCATTTGCATTGCTGCCAGCATTGCAGGAGGGCTCCAGTTTCCTCACGTACTCCACAGGGCCGTTTATTTCCTGTTTTTGTTTTGCTTTGGTTGTCTTCTTCTCGTCATCCTAATGGATGAAGCGGTGTCTCCTTTGCATGGCACGTTTCAGTCCATGATATTTTTTTTTAACCATCTGTCTGGGACATCAGCCCCAGGGGAGCAGCCCTGGCCTGTCGTGTTCTCCATTGACCTCCGGGGCGGAGTCCCAGGCCTGGCACAAAGCAGGACTTCCAGGAGGACCTTATGTCTGTAGGCAGGCGTGCTGCCTGCTCGCCCCCGCCGCCCCCCCACGCTGAGCATGGGGGACCGCCTTACCTGCAGACTCCCCAGGCTATTGGAGCCTCTGTCCGCAGTCCCTGCTTCTGAGTAAGACCTGTTTCCTCTTCCCGGGACTTGATTAAACCATCTGCTCATAAGTGTAGAGCTCAGTCGTATGTGAGCCAAAAGGAGGGGGCCCAGCAGTGTGAGAGCCAGCCTGGGGAGGGAGGGGTCAGGATGGCTTCCCTGAGGGCCCAGGTGGATGACCTCGGCCTGAAGGGTGAACCAACCAGAGCTCACTTGCCAGCATAGAAGAGGAGGTTTCCCAGGCAGGGGAATAGCAGGTGCAAAGGCCCTGTGGCAGCGGGGGCGGGGGACCTGGCCAGCACAGACAGGCAGCTTGGGTGCTTCAAGGACAGCGTGGGTGGGTGGGGATAGGACCGAGGCCAGCTGCTCAGGCTTGGGGGGATGTCACTGAGTGAGGCCCTGCGGCCCTTCTGGGCATGCCACCCGCCCCTCCCCTACTCCCTGCACCTCGCCCTTGGGCATCACCCTAGTCCCCAGCTCGCATGTCTACAGGATGGCCAGGCTTTCCCATCAGATGCTCAGAAGTTTCACAGTCCTCCCCATGTGCGGTCCAGTCGCCACTCACAGCGGAACGTGGGCTGGCTGTGGGGCTGGAACCCTGCAGTCTGTCTCCAGATTCACTGCAGGATAAGCTTGATCCCAGGTCTGGGGTAGGTGGATGCCCCATGGGCAGGCCTTGCAGGGGGTGACGGGCACCTGCCATGCAGAGCCAGGTGCAATTGGGCCCCGCAGGTCAGGGTGGGCTTCGGAGCAAGCTCAGCCATGACCCCAGAAAGAGCCAGGAGTGCCCACAGGAGTGCCCCGTGGCCCAGCACGACCTTCGAGATGAGCACGAGGTCACCTGGAGGGCAGATGGGTGGCCCCTCCCTGGGGGCAGTCTCACTAATTCTCCAGTGAGAATGCTTCCAGGGAAATAGCAGTGGCAGTGAGAGGAGGTGGCCAAGGGTCTTGTCTCCAGGAGGTCGCCTGCCAGCCCCTTTGTGGGAGGATCTGGGGTGGGTGGACCTTGCAGACTCATCTCCCCACCATCCTGCCTAGTGCCGGGAAGCTGCAGGCAATGCACCCTGATAGGCAAAGGGGAACTCTAGGCTCTGCCAGGAACAAAGGCAGAGGTGGTCTCCTTGGAGGGCAGGCTAGGGCCTCCTTGGAGAGGTGCCAGGCCAGAGGGCTCGTGCTGGGCTTCGGCTGGAGGGTGGCCTGGCCCCTGGGTGGCCGGGGAAGTCCCTGCTCACTGTCCTAGGCTGTTGTCGCCCAGAGAGGCCGTGACAGTGATCATCTCCCTGCTGCCCTCCAGGCCTGGGCAGGAGCCACCCTGGGGGGCTGGCAGACTTTCCAGGGGGTGGGGGACTCATTGGGTAGGCCGTAGGACTGGGAGGGGACTGTTCCAGTATTAAAAGTGGGGGTGAACTCGATGAACCCCGAGCTGGGGACAAGGTGGGCACAAACCCAACTAAACTGGAAGGCCTGACTTCTGCGGGTCTGGGGGAGGGTGGGGACCCTGCCCAAAGCTGGCCTGCGAGTGGCTGGCCTGGTTGGCACGGAGCAGGGGCCTAACAAAGAGGCACTGTGTGGACCGCTGGCATGCGGCCGCTAACGGGGCGGCCAGGGCCCCGCTCGGAGCCGGAAAGGGAGCCGCACAGCTGTCCTGACAGCCGCCTGGTCTGGGGAGGGGTCTTTGCTGCCTGTGCCTCTGTTGGGAACACTGCTCTGAGAGTTGCAGGAAAACCCTCCACGGGCCCCTCCCCACGAAGGCCTGGGAAGCCCCTACATGGGGGCAGCTTACAAGGAGGGATTGGACGGGAAGTCAGGTGGCCCCCCTGCCACAGACCTGGAGGCTCCCCTGAGAAGGCACACACTGGCCGTGCCAGCCAGGGCTCCTCCATGTCCTGCTGCCAAAGGTCAGGCAGGAGGCAGACAGGCCTTTCTCTGCTCCCCACCTGGCCTGGACCGGACACTGTTGCGGCTGCGGCTCCCACACAAGGCAGCCGACAGGACCTGCTTCCACACTCTGCTGATTATGATGCTGGAGTCTGTTCTCAGCCCCATGGTTCCCAGCCAAGGGTCTGACCTGGCGTCCCTGCCTGCTGCTTCTCTTCCTGCTGACTGGGTACCCTGGACTCTCTGAGGACAGGAAAGTGGCACCAAGAACTCAGGCAGGTGGTGGGGGAGTGTCCAGTCCCTCGTCAGCAAGCACATAGCACCCCTCAGGCTCCCACACCCTACAGATGTCTGTGGGCATCTGGTCCATGCCGGGTACTCCGCAGGTCAGGGCCAGGGCTGTGGACAAGACAGGGAGCCTGTGCCCAAGCGGGGAGAAAGGGGCTCTGAACCTCAGAGTGGATTTGTACCAGAGTCAGGTCAGGGAGAGCCGGCTGGCAAAGGCCCAATTGGCTATTTCACACAGGAGGGTCAGGCGCACCCATGGTCCTGGGACATCCGGGCAGAGACCCAAAAGGAGCCATACGGCGAGCATCAGAGACACTAGAGGAAGAAGGTCCAGGCAGTGGGAACAGCAGGTGCAAAGGCCCTGGGGCAGGAGGGTGCCAACATGAGGAGGCCCCACTCAGGAGCCAGCGTGGCTAGAACAGGACTGCGACCAAGTGGAGGGGCCTGGGGTGAGGAGCCAGGTCCTGGCCACTGGAAGGACTCAGGCTTGCATTCTGAGTGAGAAGCGAGATGGGGGGCAGAGGGAGCTGAGTAGGGGGGTGCCGTGATCTGACATGTGTAGAAGCATCTCTGTGCTGTCATGGGGGGGTGGGCAGGGAGGCCGGGCAGGGGGCTGCTGCAGGGACCTGAGACTGGGTGGGGGAGATGGGGAGGGGGGAGGCAGGGGGGGCTGGAGTGGGAGGGGTGAGAGGCAGTCGGAGCCCTGACACGGCCTGGTGGCAGAGCCGTCAGCACTGGGGTGTGAGGATGGTGGGACAGGGATTCCGTGCTGGGCCTGGGCTCTGGACGGTTGGAGCTTCTGGAAGGAAGCGCTGCCACATGCTGAGGTGGGGGGGTCGGGGCACAGTGCTGGCACGGTCAGGCCACGCCACACTGAGGTGTCCACTGGCCACCCGAGGGCACAGGGCAGGGAGGTGCCTGGCTGAGGCGGCCTCGGGCTCAGTGTGCTTGATGGACCTTAATCTTCTTTGAGACGAGCCTCGATGGAGGACACAAGCCTCTTCCCAGAGCTGATGTGGCAATGCCTGCGGACCCGCCCATTAGTATTGGCTTTCAGGGGTCCCCAGGGTGGGGAGCCCCAGGCTGCACAGGGCCCAGGACAACAGCAGAGTGGGCGGAGGGACTCAGGGAGCACGGGGGAGGAAGGCGTACCTCCACCACGGGGCTGGCTCTACCCTGCCGCCCAGCACTTGGCCACCTGCGGGACCACTGGAGCGGCACCTGGCTGGCTCCCAAACATGTCCGCTGTCCAGGGAAGGACAGACAGCGGACAGGCCTTGCCCCGTAGTGCGCCCGGAGCCCCCACCCCTGAGACCCTGCTTATTAGTCTGTCTGTAGGGTCACCTGTGTGACTGTTCTCTCCCCTCAGCCTGACACTCTGGATAAAAGGCGGGAAGTGAAGCTATAGACCAAGAAAGCTCAGGATGGGAGGCCAGGCCAGGCCTCCCTGAGCTGAGGACACTCTTGCTGGCATCTCAGACGGACTGTGGTGCTAATCAGATCCCTCACGAGGGGACTGTGGCCGCCCAGCCTGCATATCAGCCAGTCCAGGTTGACCCTTCTTAACGTCTACAAGTCCTAGTGATCAGACGGAGGGACCACACCCCGCCCTGCCTGCTGGGGGACCCGGAGTGAGGAAGAATCCCAGGCTGGCTGCATTTTCTTCCTAAGCTGCCTTTTTCTCGTAGGTGAAACAGGAACAGAGAACCAACTTTACAGAGCTGCTGTGAAAATCGAGTTAGACAACTCGTAGGACACAGCGCAGGCCTGGATTCTCACAGGTGTTCAAACTTAGGGTTTAAAATGTGCAGGTGTGGTTTGCACACACACACCCCAATGTGCACACAGAAGCCGCTCCGAAGCCGCGCCTCACCCCTGGAGACAGGCATGTGGGTTATCTGTTGTCTTCTAAAAACTTTTCAATATTTTCCAAATGTCCTTTGTTAAAAAAGAATCTCTTTCATGTTTAGAAAATATGAGTGATAAAAACAACTGGACTATTCAAAGGTGTGACCAGCTTCCCGGCTGAGTGAGTGAAACAGCCAGCAACCCCGCCTCATCTTTACCTGGTGCCTGTGAGGTGGCCATACATGTAGACCCCATCCACACGCCGACCCCAGCCACCGGCACGGGGCGGGGGGTCCTTTGGAGCCTGGTGGATAGCTTCTTGCATCCTGACCACTTCCCTGGAAGTGGCTAGAAAGGTCCCTCTGGGCTCAGAGGTGTCCTCTGCAGAAGCCCCAGTTTCCCAGGGCCCTAGGGTATTTGCACAGCTGAGGTCCTACTATCACTGAAGAGCCAGTGGCAAGCTGGGGCTGCAAAGCTGCTATAGGCCAGGGCATGGCTTCCTCCCCCGCCTCCACCCGTCTGTGCTGAGCAGGAGGCAGTTACCTGTCAGGACCACATGCCAAGCCAGGTGAATGTGTCTCCAACTGATAAGCGTGCCCTCAGGACAGTCAGACTGCCCTGCGGGCATGTGCTGGGTTGGGAGGACACAGGCCCTGGGATAAGCTTAGGTCTAAGTGGGGTTCTGGGGGTGTACCCAGAGCATCCTTAAGGCTTCATACCTATCCCCCTGAGGCAAGGCAGGAGTGAGCTGGTGCGGGAGGCTTTCTCTGTATGCCTCAACATGGAGTCACAGGTCAGTCCATGACCAAAGTCAAGGACTTACCGTGAGACTAAGGACAGGAGTACTTAGATCAGCTTCTGAGCAATGCCCCGGGAGCGACCGTGGCTAACTGTCCTGCAGGGCTTAGGCCCGGCCTCTGACCCCCACGGGCCCAGAATGTGCTCTGGGGGTGAAAGTGAGGGTGGGAACCCCGTTCTTCACACCGAGCCCCTCCTCCCAGTGACCCTCTGCTCAGGACCACTGACCGGGTACCGCCCCATTTTCCTGCAAGGTCCCCGCGGCGCTGGGCGAGCCAGGAGACCTCTGGCCTAGGAGTGCTACTGCAGCCTGTCCTGACCCCAGGCCTCAGGTTAGGGCGGGGGCGACTGAGGGGGACTTTTGAGGGTCCTTTCCGGTTTGTGGCTGATTTTATTTGTCCGCCCTTGTTTTAAAACATCACCTCTGTCCACAGGAGGGGGGCCTCGAGCAAACCTGGAGCCGCTGAGGTCGGGAGGAGTCAGTAACAGCCAGAGCGCCCAGATCACGCCGGCCCTGAAAGCAGACCCGGCCGCGTTCACGCAGCTAGCAGTCACCCGGCTCAGCGCAGGAGGCGCCGGCCACCGCCGCTTCTTCGGCAGCCCGGCTCTCTGGCCTCCGGGGCGTCCGTGGCAGCCAAGGCCGCGCACCTGACCCGCCGGCGGCCCCACACGGCACGGCATCCCGGTGCTGGCGCGGCCGCCGCGGGGAGGGGGCGCCCCAGGACCGGGGGTCCCACACCTCCCGAGCGCGCGGGACGGCGCCCCGGTCCTGCCCGCGGCCGGCCGCGGCTTCGGGCGCCGCGCAGGCTCCCACGCCGGGGGTCGGCGGGCGGCGCGCGGAGGGGGCGAGGGGGCCCGCACGCCCCTCCGTCCTCGCCCCTCCCCGGGCGCCCACCTGGCGCGGGGCGGCGCGCCCCGGGGCGGCGAGTGCGCGCGCGCGGCCGGCGCGCTGTCCCTTTAAACGGCCCGCGGCGCCTCCCCCGCGCGCCCCGCCCGCCGCGGTGCGGCCCGGTGCTGGGCGCGGCCGGAGAAAGTCCATGTGAGCCGGAGCGCCGGGCCGCCGGAGCACTTCCTGCCGCAGGCCGGACCGGGCCGGCGCCCGCAGGTACCCCAACTTCGCGCCGCCCGCGGGCCCCGCCGCCGCACTTCCCGCGAACTCCGCGGCGCGCCCGCCCTCGCCTGCCGCAGTGCCCAAGTTCGCGCCGCGCGCCGCCCGCCGAGCTGGCCGGCGGCGCCCGGGCCTGGGGAGGCGCTCGCCCGGGCCGGGCCGCACCCCGCCCGCCCCGCCGAGCGCGGACCCGGGCTCGGGGCGTCTCCTCTCCCGCCGGGCTTCTTGGGACACTCGGCCTCCCCCGACCGGACGGACGGATCCCAGCCCTCCGGGGTGGAGAAGGCGCGCGGGCTCGGCGGGGGTTCACGGCCCTGGGGACACGCCCCTCCCTCCCGGGCCGGGGTCCGAGCCCGGCCGCGCGGCTGCGCATCAGCCCGCCCTGCGTCTCTCCTTCTCCGCCTCCCCGGTCCCGCTGGACGCCCCCCCGCCCCGCCCTTCGGGGCATCACTGCCCTCTGGCCGCCCTCGTGCACCCCTTACCTGGGGAGAGCCTGGGGGACGGCTGCACTTGGGCGGGGGATCCCACCTGTCTTCGCTGCCCGTTTCCTGCGGTGCTGAGGTCTTGGGGCCCCCGAGCCCCTTCTCCAAGAAGCTCAGAGGTGAGCTCTGAGCCTGCTGCCCTTCGCCACCCCTGCCAGGGCCGGGGCGGGGGGCGGGGAGGGGGAACTCAAGCCCTTCCGACGTCGGCCTGGTTGGTAGGGGGGGTCATGAGGTCAGAGGTCACCTCCGGGACCCCTCTTCCCGGCTTCTCAGAAGTTTGGTCTTGGCGCTGGTGATGGCCAGCTCTCTGCTGGTGGCCCTTAAACCTGTGGATTTGCGGTGGGTCGGTCCTGGATCTGGGCAGGTGCCCACTATAATGGAATCTTCCTCCTTCTGCAGACCTGGATCTGAAAGGTTTTGCCCACGGGAGCAGTTGGGCTCTTTCTTTCTAGTGGCTTTTCTGAGGACCGGTTGGGCACCCAGCTGTGAGTCCCCTGCCATAGGTTCTAGCTGAGCCTGTCCTGTTGGGGGGTGGGGGCGGGAAACAGGCTGTATGGGCTGGCCATCTGGCAGAGCTGGTCTTCTGAGCACTCTGCACACACACTGCTGTGCTCACCGGGTCTGGTCTGGTCTGGGTCTCTGCAGGTCTCCACTTCCCCAGCTTCCCCTCCTCTTTCCCAGTAAACTCCGGGCCCCTCTCCTCTCCCTCCGTCGACAAAGGATGTGGTCTGGTATTCATCACAGGTGCTTCTCAGCACTCCATGCGGAGTGTCGTCTAAGCCCCCCAAGGACCCTAGGGGAGTCATCTCTGAGGATCCATTTTAGCGGCGAGGAGTGAAGGGTCGGCAGCCAGCACTGCCGTCCACCTTCCAAAACTCCCCTTCCCCTCCTCCCCGTGGCCCTCTCCCCGGAGGCCCACTGGCATCCTCCTGTTGGTCATGCCACCATTGGGTGGCACCTCGGCTGGAGCCTGAGTGAAGGAACTGGGAGGGGCGAGGCCCAGGGGGCTGGCCCCGCTGCTTCAGTGAGCTGGTGAGGAGGGGCACCGCAGGAGGACCGTGTCACTTTGCCGCTCGCAGTGGCAGAGGTGGGTGCTCGATGGTCACACCTGGCGGGGTGGTCGCCGGCCGTGGCGTCTGTAGCCCGCTGACTCCGAGCCGGCTCTGTCTGGCCCCTGCTCTGCAGCCCTTCGAGGTGCCTGCAGAATCTTGGCCGAGGAGAAAACGCTTGCGCGTTTTCTGACGGTGACACTGGCCAACCTGGCTGCCCGGGAGTGCCTCTGGGTTCCTTGTTAGGGACATGGTGGGGCGTTCAGAGGGGCCTTTTCCGGGAGGTGGGCTCGTGGGTGACTTTTTACAGAACCCTTAAAGCCTGCCTCTGTTTTCCAACTAAAACGTGAGCTGCATCATTCATGTAAGACAGACAGTGGTGATGGCAAGTGCTGAGCTGGCATTCACAGCCGGGGCTCCTCTGGCACGTCTACCTCTCGCTAGGGCTCTGCGGGCCTGACTCGCAGCCTGGGCCAGGATGGGCCTGGCACCCCTCCTGGGACAGAAGGTGGGCACTGTGACTTCGACCCTTTTAAGGGTGTTCCCAGGGCTCCACCCCACACCCCTCCTCTGAACTCTGTGCTCCCGGCAATGCAGCAGATGGGGTCTCCCTCCTGGCCCCAGGGCCTCCTGGTGCAGCCACGGCACTCACCATCCGTGCGGTGGGAAGCCTCAGCCACCTGAGGCCTCATTCCTCCCACCTGGGCATGCGAGCC
Source organism: Moschus berezovskii (assembly GCF_049115385.1). Lineage (NCBI taxonomy): Eukaryota > Metazoa > Chordata > Mammalia > Artiodactyla > Moschidae > Moschus > Moschus berezovskii. The sequence continues at coordinate 3,317,472 of NC_142470.1, forward strand.
CGGCCCCCGCAGCCCCTCTGCCCCCTTCTGTGTCACCCTGTCCTGTCTCACCTGGGCTCTGCTCCAGCCTGGTTCCCCCAGCCCGCCCCAAGTTCTCTTGTCCTGCTGGGGTGTGGGGGTGGGGTGAGCCCCCTAGTTGGGGGCAGCGTGGTGAACGTCTGCTGAGCCCTTCGAGCATAAACTGCAGCCCAGATCACAGCTCCTAGCTCCCGATTCTCTAGCCTGGTTCCCCCGAGACCCAGCGCCTCCTGCAGAACTCCAAGTAACAGGCTCACTTGGGAGCTTGACCCAGGCTGGGTTCTTGGGACAAGACAAGCCGCCTTCCAGCTGAGGGTCTGTCATGTTAGCTGGCCGGGCCCTGGCTCCTTCCCGCGGCCAGGGTCTCCAAGGGATGCCCCAGGCCCCCGAACTTGGTCTTTCGGTCCGGTGTTTTGCCTGCAGTGTGGTAAAGTTGGGGGGCACTTCCCTGCACAGGGAGGGGCCCTTGGTCCCTGGCTGGACCCAGAGCTGTTCCTGGCTGTGGGCAGCCCCACTTTGGGAGCTGGGAAAGTCTGATTGGGTCTGGGGTCTGACTGGGGACTGGGGAGAGGCTTCAGGGCCTCTCACTGGCCCCAGCCAGGCCCACCTGCCTGTGTGCAGGGAGCACTGCTGACCACTCTGTGGTCTGGGCACTCCCCCAGCCTCTGCCGGTGCCTCGTTCGTGTCTAGCTCACTTTCCTGGGCAACCCCTCCGTCCTCCCCGAGGTGAGCCGTCTGGCCCTCGGGTACTTCCAGGTGGGGCCCGAATTTAGGATTAGCCCCAGCATCTCCATTCATGTCTGCACCCCGATTCGAGACACGAATGTGTCCTCACCCTGTGCCCCTGGCTGTGGCCCGTGCGTCCCCCTGCCCTCCGCCCCTCCTCACCCGGGCCCCCTCTCCGGGATGCGTTCCCCCTCAGCAAGGCCTGAGGCGCCACTGCCACCCGCCCTGCCTCCCGAGCAGGCAGGGATCCTGGCGACCTCCGTTTCTCTTTTAGCAAGTCCTTGCTCTCACCAGGCCTGGCTCTCAATGAGATCATTTGCAAAATATGCTTCCCGGCTGGCCGGGGGCCTCCACATTGTGTCACCTGCAGCTGCTTGGAGCTGAGAGCTGGGCTTCCTGTGCCCTGGCCTCTGGCCTTTGTCGTTTAAAGTGCTGGTTTTGGAAGCAGGCGCCCCCTCCCGTGGGCGAGGGTCTTAGTGGGTGAGGATCTCAGCGGACCTCTGGTGGGGCAGGCATGGAGCAAGCCAGGCTCCCTGGTGGCCACCTTTGGGGTTGGCATCCTCAGAGCCCCCCTGAGGCCAAGGATGGTGGGGAGCACTCCCCTCTGCCCGGTTTGGGAGTGTGTCTGAGCAGGAGGAACCTAGAGGGGATGTGATGTGGCCCTGGGCTCTCCGGGGCTGCCCCCAACTTCCACTGTCTGGACCTGAGTCCAGGCAAGGAGGCACGTAGGAGCAGGACCTCTCGAGTCTCTCACTCACTCCCAGGCTGTGTGACCTGGGGTGGGTAACTTGTCCTCTCTGAGCCCCCGCCCAGGCCTGTGTGTAGTGATGCTACCGCTGGGAGGCTGCAGGTGAGCAGCCCCAGCCTCGGGGCCGTCTGGAGATGCCCCCTCCCTAGAAGTGGACCAGAGCCAGCAGGGCGGGGGCGGGGGTGGTTCATGCCCCTTTAAGGAAAGTCTGCTTCTCCATCTGCGGGGAGGGTGTAGGCACACTTTTCTCTGAGGTGTTGGTCTCTGTCCCACAGGGAGGAGAGGCTGGCTCCTCCAAGTTCTGAAGGAATCTTCCCCCTCTCCCTCCCCCTTGGCCCTGGGCCCTGGCGTCCAGGAGGGCACATGGCCATGGATGGGCCCGAGCTCTCAGCGGTGGGGGGGCCCATGCCTGCCCATGTGCCGGGGGAAGCAGGCAGGACTGGGGGCGGGGACCGCTGGGGCCCAAAAGTGCCCATATATAGTCACCGGGGTGAGCAGTGAGCCTGGCCAGTGGGGCTGCTGCATCCCAGGCCCAGGGCTGGCCCGGCCCCCAGGTCCAGCATCAGGCCCAGCCCCCCAGGTCCTTGAGGGTGGGCTGGCCCTGGAGCAGAGGAGGAGGGGCTTGTGTGCTGAAAGCAGCTGGATTTGGAGCAAAGCATCATACATAGCAGCAGACACAGGTTTGGTGCTCTAGGAGTGTTTGTTGATTGACAACAAAAATCTCGGGGGCACTCAGTAGTCAGGACCGAGTGTATTTCCTGAGATACCACTTCTGAAAGTTGGAGGCTGTAACCTGGCTGCCCTGTTGGCCTGAGCTACCCAAGGGCCCCTGGCTGTGGGCTGGGGGCGGGGTGCCTGCAGCCCTCGCTCTGGAAAATGCCCCCCGTCATTCTGGTGACACCCCGAGTTGTCTCTACCCCATCTGCATAGTACCAGGAGCTTCCGCTCTAATGGATGGCATATTCCGGAAGATGCGCTCCGCCCCCCGCCCCGCCGGATGCTGCCTGGAGTCCAGCTGGTGGGGAAGGGGCAGTGCTGCCCTCCGGCTGCTGGTGGTCTTTGCGGGAAGTCTGCTCCTGGACCCCTTGGGCCCTGCCCACCCTCACCCTCGGCGTTTGTCCCGAGGTCTCTGCGCCAAGAAGGGAGAAGCAGCCGGCCTCTGCTGCATTCCGACTTTCGCGCTGTTAAAAAATCACAGTGCTAACATAGAGTGCTCCTTTAATTTAGTTTCCATTGCGTTGCTAAGCGCCTTTGTTAAATTTTGTATATTGATACTTTTTGTTGTTGTCAGCAGTTTTTTTTTTCTATTTTGGGGGGATATAAAGCCATTACCGTGAGAGAAGATTAAAAAGATACATTACAATTAAAATGTTAATGAAATCTGCATCATACAACTTTTGAAACCCTTTAGGCATTAATCTTGCCTGTGTCATGTCCATTAACTTTGGCTATTCTTATTCCACACTGACCCCTGCTGAGAGATTTGTGCTATAATTGGATTTTTTTTTCTTAATAAAAAAGGAAAGAAAGCTTTTAAGAAAATAGAGATTGAGTGGTGGCCCCAACTCTGCGTGAAGAGAAAGGGAGAGAAGGATCTCCCTTGAGGGTAGCCGTGGGCCCCTCCCGGGCCGTCAGCCCTCTTTCCTGCCCACTGGATGGCCAGCAGTTCTGGACACGCAGGCCCAGCCCCTGCTGCTCCCCCAGGGGACCCGGCATGGCCATGTGCTCAGACTTGTGTCTTCGCTAGGCCCGGCTCACCTGTGGCAGGAGGGTGTGCCGTGGCCACAGTCAGGGTGCAGGTGTCCAGGGCTCAAGGATCTCGCCTTCCAGGGGTAGGTCCCCAGGTCCGGGTGCTGGGTGAGTGGCTGCAAGGGGGACCGATGGTTTTGGTTTCCAGTTTTCAGGATACCTCATTCCCCAGGAGGTGTGCACCTGGAAGTCTGGTGTCCTGGGTGCTGGGGGCTCCAGCACGGGGCAGGGCTGGAGTTGGGGGGCGGGGACCTCCCCAACTGCCTATGCCCAGGGTAGCCGGGACCCCCCCCTGCCCCTGCCGAGAGTGGGCTCCCCCAAGGTGCTCCGTGAACTTGTCTGCACATTCTCACCCTTGAGTGGCTGGAACCTGTGGTGGTTCCCGTCTGGACAGCACCCCTGACTGGGGTGAGGCTCAGGCCGGGTGGGGACACGGGCCTAGCCTGGGGCGCCTGGGTCTAGCCGGCCCTGAGCAGTAGATAGTCACAGCCGTGGCTCTGGGAAGTTGGTCAGGTGGTTGGCAGGGGGCTGCAACAGACAGATTTCGTGTCTGTGTGTTTTTGCAACACCTTTCTATAAAGGGAAACATAATTTAAAATATGATTACTTAGTGTTGTAACAGCCGCCTTAGCGCTCCACGCTATGCCGAGATCATTATCAGAGGCTGATATTAACTTGCAAAGAATATTATGCAAATTGCCCGCTGACTCCTCCGGGAGCCCTCCCCCCGGATGGAGATGTGCGTGGGGAGCGGGCGGGTCCCTCCCCAGGGTGGGGGTGGTGACACCCTGCATCCCGGGCCCCCCAGCCATCGGTTCCTGACTGTCTCCGGATGCTGGGTAGGGCCTGTCCCCTTTCTCCATACCCGGCCTGGCTCCTTGTCTGTGGGGGAACGTGGCGGGGGGCAGGGTGAAGGCTGGATGCTCAAGTCCCCCAGGCTCCCCCCGGGCTGTGTGCTGTTTGTGCAGCGAGTGTTGTCTCTGTGTCAGGCCCTGGCTGGCACCTGGTGGCCTTCACGAAGCGGCCAGTTCGTGCAGTGGTTATGGTGGCCTGTGACTGGCTCTGGCAGCAGCTGGACCTGGGGGCCCACAAACCCCAAGTGCTTGTCACTCCTGCAGGGATTGGAGTCGCAGATGGGGCGCCCCAGCCCGGGTGGAGCAGGCCTTCCTGTCACCTGACTCAGCACTGCACTTGGTGTTCCCCAGGGGCTCAGGGCAGCCCCCCGGGGAAGGTGGTGGGGGGATTGGCATGTGGCTCTGACCGTCCCCTCACACCTGCCCCCTCCTCGAGTCTGAAGGTGGCCCCCTGCCGTACCAGGGCCAGTGCATCCTCCTCAACGTTGTGAACGTTGCTGCAGGAGTTCCCTGTGGGGTCTCCCAGTTCCAGGAGGGCAGTGATGCTTGTTTGCCTGTGGAGAGGGCAGGTCGGAAGGGACGTGAGCCTTGCAGTCACCCTGGAGTGTAACGGGGGTCACCGGGTGGGGTAGGGTCACTTTCCTGGGCCCAGGTAGCAAATGACCATAAACTTGGGGGCTTAAAGCAACAGAGATTTACTCTCTCACAGTCTAGAGACACAGGAACGGAATCAAGGAGCCGCCAAGGCTGGTTCCTCCTGGAGGCTCTGGGGCCCTTGCCTCTTCTGGGGCCAGGAGTGCTGACGATCCTTGGGCCTATGGACACATCCCTCCCGTCTCAGGATCTTACTAGTTATGTCAGCAAAGACCCTGTTTGCAGACAAGGTCACATTCTGAGATTCTGGATGGACCCTAGACAACCAGTGTGGCAGGCTGGATTCAGAAACCCTTTAGTGCCTAGAGGAAAGGGGTGGGTCTGGCCTTCCCAATGGCTCAGTGCTGTGCTTGCCCAGGAGGGCGGGTAGGTGGCCAGACATACAGACAGTAGCCACCGCTCCCGTGAGCCGCTGGACGTCGGGTGGGAAGGGTCAGCACACGCAGGCTAGGAGGTCTGGAAGGACCTTTGGTTCAGGAGCTAAGCCCGGGTCGAGGGCGGGAAATGGGGCCACCGATGGAGGAGAGTTTTCCTGAGACAGTGTCTATGGTTATGTAAGTTTGGGGACAGGAGGCAGAATTTGTGTTAATTGTCATAACCCAGTTTAGTCGGCCAGTCCTCGTCCCGGGAAGCGGCCTGGAAAGGAGAGGGAGGGAGGTCTCTGTGGAGCCCTCGGGGCTGGACCCCGAGCTGCAGCGCAGACTCGGGCCCCCGAGACCCTCCCATCCCTTCCCTGCATCTCTACCATCTCTCAGAAGAAAACCAAGGTCGTGAGGTAGGAGTGAAATATTGGAAAAGTCGAGGCAAACAGGCAAAATAAGAGCAGAGATGCCGTGAGGAGGTGGGGGCCCTGGAGGGGACCCTGGTGTCCAGGCGGTGGGGCAGGGACCTGGGACTTTGGGGTCCAGAGCCCGGACCTCGGGGGCCCTGAGGTTCCTGGGCCTCGACCATGCCGTCAGGCGGCGTGGAAGGCCTGGGGTGGACACGTGATCCGGGGGCCTGTGGTAGGGCCTCTTCCTGCCCACCTCTCCAAGTCCAGAGCCCCAGGCTTTGTTCCAACGCAGGTGACCACCTGGCCAGGTGAGGGCCTGGGAGGCTGCAGGCAGTTTTGTGCTGGGCCTTTCGTGTGATTCCTGATAACCCAGGAAAGTGGAAGTCTCCCCGCCACCACCACCCCCCGCATCCATAGGTGTCAGCCCCCAACTCTACTTGGGAGGTCTCTGGGGTATCTAGGGGCTCCTGTCCCTCCCCCACCCCACCCCCAGCTGCCTGGCAGTGGGTGGTGGGCTTCTCTTCCGGGAGGACACGCTGCTCAACTCAAGCTCAGAAGGAGAGTCCTGGCCACGGTCAGAGGTGCTCTTCTGAGGGGATTTAGGATGTCTGGCCAGGACGTGGGGTGGACCCCGGCGCGTGGGGGCTCCCAGGACTGGGCGCCCCTTCTCCGGGGCAGGGTTGTGCTGACTTGGCCTCCTCCGGCCTCCTGCTGCACTGTCCCTGTCTCGGGTCTGAGCGCGGTCGGGGAGGGCCCCCTTCCCCCACCCAGCACCGACTGTGGAGGACACCGGTCCTGGTGACTCAGGAACGGGTGGAGGGTGAACAGTATTAAACTCACTGAGAAGCTGCACGTACTGAACGCAGAACTGTTTCTGAGTCAGCGACCACCGCCTGGCCAAAGCCCCAGGGCCACTGGACAGTCCCACTGGCCCCCAGCCCTGGCCCCTTTACAGCCAGAGGGTCTCTGTGGAATCATGTTCCAGGCATCTGTCAGGTCTGCTTTCAAATGTTTAATTCAAAGCATTCTAGGTACTTACACATAAAATCTACCATCTTACGCTTTCGAGTGCACAGCTTGGGGGCATTAAGTCCATTCACATTGCTGTAACAAGCATCGCCATATCCACTTCCAGAACTTTCTCATCTTCCCAAACTGACGCTCTGTCCCCGTCAAGCCCTCCCTCTCCCAGCCTCAGGCCCCACCTTCTACTGCCTGTCCCTGGGTTTGATGAGGTGAGGTGAGCCTCTGGGTGAGGCTCCGGGGCCTCACGTGGGTGGAATTCACACGGCCTTTGTTCTCTGCGTCTGGCCGTTGGTCAGCATCATGTCCTCAAGGCTCATCTGTGTGTGGCCTGTGTCGGGACCTGCTTCCTTTTTAAGGCTGAGTCTGGTCCACTGTGTGGATGGCCCTCCTGGCTTTATCCTTGGTCTCTCCGAGGACACATAGCTGTCTCCACGGTCCCCAGTTGTGAATGTGTGATCACGGGTGTGCTCGTGTCTATCCGAGCCTTGCTGTGTCTCTCAGGCTCATTTGGTCCAGAAAACATGAGGTCTTCTCTTGGCTTCTTGTGACCTTGACCCCAGAGTCCAGGCCAGTTCTGCAGAGTTTCCCCCAGCCTAGGTGCATCTTGGGCCGTTTTAACTGGGGCCACGTCACTGTCCTGCCGGCTGGAGGCGGCACCTGGCAGATTTTGCCCGGTCCCCCCGGGAATTTGTCTGGTGTGTGTGTTTCTAAAGCAATCCCAGCATGGGGGGAGGGGGTCGCGGCCAGGGGCGTGTTTGGGGCAGGGGTGAGCGGCTAGCCACTCATGGGACCGTGTGCTGGGGGAGGGAGAAGGGGATGGGTGGGGGAACAGAGTTGGGTCTTTGGAGGCTCTTGAGTATGGAAGGGTGCCAGGTGCGCTCAGCACCAGCTGCTCCTGGAAAGGCAGGTCCCGTCCGCCCAGTGTCCCCGTGGAGGAGCTCTGAGCCGGGTGCTGGCCGGCTGCTCTCTCAGCCTGGCCCGCTCTTCCTCTGGGCCGTGGGCTCTGCGAGGAGGGGGTAGGAGGTGCACCCTGCCTGGTCCCCTCCTATGCACCCCGAGCCGGGTCAGGACGAGCAGCTCCTCAGCCCTGCTCACCGCGCCACCTCTGCCTCCCGATCCGGAGCCGCTCCGGGGCTGCCCTAGTCCTTGGTGGACCTCATCCCGGTTGAGCAGATCTGTCGGAAACCTTCAGGTCCCAGGGCCAGGTCCTTGTTGGGGGGCCTGGGGGTTGTGAGTTTCCTGGTCGGGCTCCTGAACCTCAGCACCACAGACCTGGCCCCCTGAGCCTTCCTGGTGCCAGCGCGGCAGGGCGGGGCTCCCTGCTGCCTCTCGCAGCTCTGGGCCACATGGCTTCTCTGTGTCCAGATTCCCCTCTTCCTGGGACACCAGTCATTGGCCTCGGGGCCCATCCTGGGTGCCCAGGACCTCATTTGACCTGTCGCACCTGCAGAGACCCTGGTTTGCTTACGGTCACATTCTGAGGTCCCAGGTAGACATGAATTTGTGGGACCCTGTTCAGCCTCGCCGAAGAGTTGAGGTCAAATTGTCCACCTGCCTCTGTGCTCACCTCTCCACCCCAGTCTTGGAAGGAATAGCCATCTCATCCCCATGTCTCCTGATCGTAGGTTCTACCCTGGCCCTCTGTCCTCCTGTCCAGGCTCCTCTAGAACCCCCAGCCTGGCTGTTTTGACCTCTCGCTCCTCCCTTTTGGGGGCAGGTGGGGTGCTCAGGCCTCCGGTCTGGCAGGATGGCCCCCTTTCTACAGCTGAGAGGCTCATGAGGTTTCTAGCCTGGTGCCAGAGTGGTTCCTTGCCCGCATAGAGGTCTCTGTCAGAGAGGGGGATGGGGGGGTTGGTCTGATGGCTTTCATGTCAGCTTGTGTGTCTGATGGATTAGGAGTTCCTGCAGCCTCAAAACACACCGGATCACCCCTCTGGCTCCGGAGTTTGACAGAACTGAGGCTGTCAGCACAAAACGCTAGTCAGAAGTGGTCCACAGGGGAAGGTTAAGTTAGCAAAATAAAATCACCTCTTATGGAAAGCATGTCTGCTTCTCATTTTGGGGAGAAGGATGGGAGCAAACCCTAGAGCTTGGGCATGTCCAGTGAGGCCGTTCTGGCGGTGAGATGGCCTCACCTGCGGTGGACGGCTGGCCACTGATGGGTGTTGGTTGGATGTGGCAGCTCAGGACCGCCCGCCCGCCTGTCTCTGGGGCTCTGGGCAGGGCCAGACCTTCCTCCCACCTGGAGCTGCAGCACTGGGGGGTGGGGGGGTCTGGTGCCAGCAGGGGGCACTGCCTGGGGAGCAGGTGGGGTTTCGGCAGGCACAGAAGTGTTGCTCTGCAGGCTCCCTTCTGTGTTGCTGGCTTTGACCCCAAGGGCCTGCCCAGTGATTTATGGGTGAGGGCACCCCTTGGCCACCCAGGAAGAGGCAGGTCCAGCCGCTGGCTCAAGATCCCGAGGTGGAGGCTTGGGGTGACCTGCTGGGTGTTTCCTTTCATCAGACCCACACCCGCCCCCCTCCGGCCCACCACCACTGCCCTCTTGGGGGAACCACACCCCTTGCCCTGCAGGGAGCACCTGGCAGTCATGGTTTTGCCTGGATGATGAGCTGCCCAGAGCAGCTGTCAGGTCACGTCAGGGCCGAGGGGTCTTTGGAGAGTGTCTCGTGCCTGCTTGTTTCACGGAGGGAAATGGACCCAGGGGTAGGGAAGCTCTGCCCAGTCTTGGGATTCTTAGGGGTCTAGGGTGCTGCCCTGGGCGGGCGGGGCAGGATAAAGACACCTGGATTCCCCGGGGCAGCAGTGGCTGCCTGGCCCAGGTCATCAGGCGGACTGATCGTGGGCCAGGATGGCTGCATGGGGGGCCAGTAGGGAGGGGCAAGCGTGTCCTTGTCCTGGGTGGGGGCGGGACCGCCACCCCCCGGCTCTCAGATATTCCTCAAGGTTTCGGTTCCTCCTCACTATTTCTTAACTGCGATTTTGTAATAATTATAACCGCACGGAGCCCCCGAGCGGGCTTGTTCCGAGCCCCGGCAGCTGTGATTACATCGCAGCCACTGATTTCCAAGAAACCTCACGAGGGAATTCGTTAGAGCCGCAGTGGAAGCCTGAATGACCTGGCGCAGGGGGAGCGCCCGCCTGGCCGGCCCAGGCTGCCTGGGGAACGGTGCGTGCAGGGCGTTGGTTCACGTGGTGGGCCAGGTTAGCCCGTGGGCAGCTGGCCGCGCTGTGTCCACCCGGCTGCCCTTCCCTCTGGGTTTTTCCAGCGGCCTGGGAACCTGGCGGGTCCCATGGTGGCCCTCCTGGTTCCGAGTTTGGTTTGGCTTTTCTCCTTGGGAGCTCGTCCCCACCTCCCTCCTCAGTTCCAGAACACCTGAAGTTCCCTTCATACGAACACTGTTTCTTCTCCCCGAGACTAGGGGAGATCCTTGGCCCCGGGCTGCTGTGTTTCTGGATGGCTTCTTCCTCCGGCCCCCCGTCTCCTGTGCGGGGGCAGCTGGTGGTTCCTGGGCGGCTGGAGGGGCAGTGGGCAGGCTCCTGCCCCGGTTTGTGTAGAGGGGTGGGGGGCCTTCCTGGGACCCCGGTCAGGGCCGCTCGTGATGGAGACAAATCAGCAGGTCCTCTGGTGCTGTTGTCACGCTGATGGATAGACAGGTGTGGTTCCTTACTTATTCTTAAATGTAAAGTCATCTTAACACTCGTGCTGGGAACTGGTCTGTTTCTCTCACTTGCAGCCCCGTCACGCCAAACTGCACTGTGTGGAAGAGCGTGACACACACCCCACCTGTGTGTGGGGGCAGCTTGGCGGGTTCCAGGCGGGGCTGGCCTGAGTCTGTGCCACCCACAGGCCACCTGCTCGGACAGCGGGCTGGGGTCCTTTCCCTGGCCCTTCCTGCTTGGGGTATTGATGTTCACCCCCTACCAGGTGTCTGGAGAGGAGATTCCCCGCCCCTGCCCTGTCCCCTACAGCGCCTCCCAAAATAAGATGAGCAGGGTACCAGGATCCTTCGTTGGCTGATTGCATGCAGTCTGGGCTGGGCGTTTCTGCGCTGTCTGGCATTAACAGCCAAGTAACATTACCAGGTAACTCAGTCGGTAAAGAGTCTGCCCACAATGTGGGAGACCCAGGTTCAATCCCTGGGTTGGGAAGATCCCCTGGGGAAGGGAATGACAACCCTCTCCGGTATTCTTGCCTAGAGAATTCCACGGACAGAGGAGCTGTGGTGGGCTGTGGTCCATGGGGGTCACGGAGAGTCGGACACGACTGAGCGACTAACAGTCTCACTAGGACCCGTCAGTGGGCTGACCCGCGGGCCCCTGTAAAGAGCCTCCAAGGCTGGAGACGGAGGCGACAAGGGGCGGACCTGGGGCCCCACGGTTACGGGCTGGGCCCTGCCTCCAGTCTGCGCCTAGGCATGGTCATGGACCGAGGAACCAGGGAGCCAGGCCCTCCTAAGGGTCCTGGGCTGCTGCGGGCCTGCAGGCCCTGCCCCTCCTGCCTCGGGCCCCTTTGCAGACAGAGTGTCCTCCACCTCGAAGCTGAGGGGCAGCCCCCTGGCCGATGCCGCCGGGCTGGGCCTCTGGGGCTCGGGTCCCCACTGCAGCTCACATTTGGGGATCTGGTGGGTGAGCCTCCTTTTTGTCCCCTCAGCCCCTTCGTGTGCCAGGTCCCGCCTGCCCAGCCTGGGAAGCTCAGACACACGCATGAGTAGTTTTCAGGTTCTGTGCCCTAAATTAATATAGCGTGCACTTCGTTTTAAAAAGCCGTGATTGAAGTCAAATTAACGTATTTACCTTCAGTGCTCCCAGGGGAAGCGTGAGAGAATCGCAGAGGTGCGGTGGCTGCTGCCGTGTGTGGTGACGTGACGGCTGTTGGCGGGTGGCACCTGGCTCTCAGGACCTCCCGGGGCAGGCGGGCCTCACGAGTGCTGGCCCCCAGCCTCCCCTGCACCTCCCCCGACCCGTGCAGGCGCCTTGGGCCAGTGGGGGGGGCTTCTCCCTGGAGCAGGCAGAGGAGACTGGGCAGTGGGCTGTGCTATGACCCTGAGGACTCATGACCCACTCACCCCACCCGCCTTGGCGACTCTTTCCCCTGGGCTTTGATCCGCCCCTGTGGGCGACACCCAGGGCCTGAGCCTAGATCTTCATCCTCCCCTCTCTGGCCTCTGCTTTCGGCCCGGGAGCATTTCGTTTTAAATCTTGTCTGTGGATGCAGAGGCCCTCATGTCCACTCCCAAGATCCAGGGTCCAGGTCTTAGGCCAAGTGAGCAAGTTCCTTCCCCACCCAGAGCCACAGTTTCCCCATCTGTGTAATGGATGACGGTATTTCTCCTAGCCTTGAATTCAAAGAGGACACAGGACCTGGGAATTTAGGCCGTTGAAACAAAGCCTGGGGTGACTGAGGGAGCCTCTTGCACACACAGACCTGTCTGCTTTTCTCACGGAAACTGGGTACTGAGCTCAAAGGGCCTGAGGTTTTCTGGATTAAGGTTTATGGGAGTGAGGGTCCTGGGGAGCCCTGGGCTGCCCCACTGCAGGGTGGGGGGTGTGCCTGGTCCGTGGGTCTGTGGACACATGGTTTGTGGGTGGGCATTGCCCCCTCCCCAGCACTATATTTTTTGAAAGTTGTACATGGGTTTTTATATGCAGCGCTGAAAGCTTTATGAGCAAAAATCTATTAATAGAGTGATTGTATTTATCTGATTTTCTCTTTTAAAAGGCACTCCTTTGTGTAGTGAGTGCAAAGCAATGTTTAAGCTCCTCGTTCAGTTCTCAAACTGCTTCTGCTCGTCTTTTATTACCATTTTCGTGGGTGTTTTACGCACACTTGGCCAGGCCGCCTAAGAAAGCACACTGATCTCAAGTGCACGGCCTGATGTGTTTCTGTGCAGCCAGCACACCTGTGTGACCGGGGTGACGGTGAAGGCTTGGCTCCCAGGCCCCCACCCAGACCTCGAACCTCTAGCGCTCGGAAGAGCTTTGTTAGTTGTTCAGCTGCTAAGTCCTGTCTGATTCTTTGTGACCCATGGACTAAGCACTCTAGGCTCCCCTGTCCTCCCCATCTTCTGGAGTTTGCTCAGATTCATGTCCATTGAGTCGGTGATGCCATCTGACCATCTCATCCTCTGCTGCCCCCTTCTCCTCTTGCCTTCAATCTTTCCCAGTGTCAGGGTCTTTTCCAAGGAGTCGGCTCTTTGCATCACATGACGGGAGGGCTCACTGCTCTTGAACCTCCTGTAGAGAGAGGGCCCGGCTTCCGCTCAGCGTGGAGACTGCAACGTGTCCTGTGGGCACGAGTCTGGAGGGTTCCTGGTAGATGATGTTGCAGGGGGCTCTTCCATAATTTCAGTATCTAATCTCCTGAGGGCTCGGCATCTTTTTTGCTTCAGGGCTGTTATGGACACCCGGCTGCTAGGGAGGTCCCAGGTGTGAGTGCTGGGTGAATACCTCGGGGGGAGGGGAGGTGCCAGGATGCAGGTGTGTGTAGCTCAGCCCGCTCAGGACAGGTGCCAGCGCTGCCTGGGTCTGTTTGCACCCCTGCGACAGGTGCCCTGCCCGCCTGCTGTGGTCTTCTCTTTGTCAGCCCCATTCAGGTCTTTGCCTCCCTCCCCCTTCCTGAGCCTCCCTTTCTTTGATTGACTTACCGGATTTTTAGATATTCTGAGCACACAGCCTCTGTGTTAAAGGCGTTGCAAATACCTCCTCCCTGTGGCCTTCTCGCTCTCAACGGTGGACTTTTTGAATTCTCGATTTGAATGAAATAGTTTGTCAACAGATTCCCTTCTTTTTTAAGTGAAAGTGAAGTGTTAGTTGCTTAGTCATGTCTGACTCTTTGCAACCCCGTGGACTGTAGCCTGCCGGGCTCCTCTGTCCATGGAATTGTCCAGGCAAGAATACTGGAGTGGGTTGCCATTCCCTTCTCCAGAGGATCTTCCCAACCCAAGGATCGAACCTGGGTCCCCTTAAGGCAGAGTAATATTTTTTCACGGTTTGAGCAGGAAAGCTTGCTCAAAGAGCATTTGAGGAACCGTGTGTGTTTATAGTCCCTGAGGAAAGAGTGTTGCACTCAAAATGTTCAGTTAGTTACACAATTGCTGAGGGTCCCCCGGACAAGGACGCCCGCCCCTGTGGGACTCTTTCTGCTCCTGGGCAGAGATCGCCAGCTGCATGTCTCTGGGGTACCACCTTGTTGAACAGTTAGCATGCCACAGGGTCTGGGATGCAGGCAGTGTGAGATAGTAACCCGGCAGAGGAACCTCAGTCCCCTGGAGAATGAAACAAGCCTGGTGGCCTCATCAGGCGGTCCCTCCTGGGACAGGGAAAGGTCACAGTCACTCTTTACCGCATTTCCAAGTTTTTGACAATTGTTCAGCCTCCCTTTGTGATCATAATTTCTAAGTATACTTTTTAGAAGTAGGTTTAGTGTTCTGATTCGTAACACACTGTGGTTAAGAGGAGCCCCAGAGCTGTTGGGCTCTGGGCAACCACTGAAGCTGCCCGGTTTCTTTGCGTTTCACAAGGAAGCTCTGATCCATTTTCAGGAACCTCGCTCACTGCAGAGGTGGGTTTTGTTCTTAGTGATCACCACCCCCCACATCCTGGAGCTCGGGAGCCCATGCATTTTGCCAACGTGGCCTTCGGGTTAGGCTCAGCCGCCCAGCTCCATCAGGGAGTGAAAGAGGCCAGATTCCCATGGAACCGCTGCCAATAGCTACATTGCCATGAAAGGTAAAGGGACTCTGGAAAAGTATTTGTTTCTGAATTCTGAAGCCTCGGGGAGAGGGCACACAGTGTCCAGAACGTTTTGTGTAGTCTGTAGAAGTGAATCTGCTGCGTGGAGGGCCCCAGCCGCATCGGGGCAGAAGAGGAGAGTTTTCTTCCCCAACTTTCCCAGACCAGCCCCGCGTTAGGTCTCGCTCACTGCAGATCTGGGTCAGCAGCCCGTCCCTCGTGGACCTCACGGTGTCTGGAGACCTCCGCTTCGCTGGTGGGGTGACGGCTGTGTGAGGGTGAGCCGGCGCAGGGCGCCTCCGTGGGAGATGACCACTGGCAAGCATCATTTTGTGGACAACGCTCTTCTGGCCTGCATCTTCCGGGGGGCAGAAGCTACCTGCGGATGACCGGAAGGGGTCAGCTCCTCTCACAGGGCAGCCAGCAGGGTCGGCCTTGGGGAGGGGACACTGCATGGCCACTGAGCAGAACCGTAGTGTGAGGCTTTGATTGCTGTTTCCCTGAGTAGGAGCGTGAGTGGACGGTGAGGACCGACACTGGTGTGGAGCCCCCGGAAGGGAGGACGCTGCTCCCGTGGGTGGCACCGGCTGGGCCAAGCTGAGCCCGGGGTGATTGCTCTGGATTCGCTGCCTCTTCTTTGCGCTTCTTCCTGTGGATTGAGAATCACAGGGCGTACCACGTCAAATGTTTCCCTGTCATCGGCTGAAGATCTGCTTGTGATGGACTCTGGGAAACTGCCAGGAACAGTCAGACGTAAAATCTGACTTCATTTATTTCAGGGTCTGATTTGGGGAAAAGGAAGTCGGTTTCGTTCACAGAAGAGCCGTAGGTATTCGATCAAGTGGGACAGGGCATGGCTTTAGCCTGGCTGCCTGTTAATCGAGAGGATGGTACATTTAGAAAAATAGTGTTAGAAATCAGTAACACCTTTTTAAGGATCCCTAACTGCTTTCGGAGTGGAGAGTGTTAATGTTTTAAAAATGTCGTGGCTGGTGCAGAGTACTGACCGTTACGCTGGGGTGACTTGGACCAGCCATCAGGGCGGCGGTGAACTCCCGCACGGCCCCGTCACCTCGTCTTGCAGGATGCTGGACCCTGCACACAAGCACCAGCCATTTTCACTCAACACTTACGAATAAGCCCGTCAAAGCCCAGCAAATTGTGCCCAGATGTAAACATTTCATGACTTTTCAGGCTCATCCTGTCCAGGTATTATGTGTGTGTTAGTCGCTCAGTCGTGTCCGACTCTTTGCGACCCTGTGGACTGTAGCCTACCAGGCTCCTCCATCCATGGGGTTTTCCAGGCACGAGTACTGGAGTGGGTTGCCATTTCCTTTTCCAGGGGATCTTCCCAACCCAGGGATCGAACCCGGGTCTCCTGCACTGCAGGCAGACGCTTTACCATCTGAGCCACCAAGGAAGTGCCTGCTAGTAGCCCCTTTTAAAAAAAAAGTGTTTAATTATTTACTTATTTGGCTGCGCTGGGTCTTAATTGCTGCATGCAAACTCTTAGGTGTGGCATGTGGGCTCTAGTTCCCTGACCAGGGATGAAACCCAGGCCCCTGCGTTGGGAGAGCAGAGTCTTAGCCATTGGACCACCAGGGAAGTCCCAAGTTACACCTTTTAACTCTCTTCTTGATGGAGAGGACTGCAGGTGACGGGAGGGACGTGACGGGGACCAGCGTGTCTTGCACAAACGTCTTAGCACATTGGGCAAACCCAGAGTACGCCTGTCAGCACCCCCCAACACACACACACGCATACACACACACGTGTGCCTCTCACACCTTGTTAGAGTGGTCAGATGCGTGGACATGGGATCTGATGAACACAGGTAAGAAGCAGAGTGTGTCTTAAAGCCCGGCTTATTGACCACGGTTTGGATCCTATACTTAGAAATTATCCAACTATTTAAATATCAGTAGTTAATTCAATTTAATGTCAGCATGGGGTGTTCGCTGCTGGCTCGGCAGTAAAGAATCTGCCTGCAGTGCGGAAGCCACAGGAGACGGGTTCAGTCCCTGGGTCGGGAAGATCCGCTGGAGAAGGGCATGGCAGCTCACTCCAGAATTCTTGCCTGGAGAATCCCATGGGTAGAGGAGCCTGGCGGGCTACAGTCCATGGGGTCGCAAAGAGTCGGACTTGGCACACTCGCATAGGGTGTTAGGATGAACGAGGATCTGGGGAATTTTAAGTTGGTAGACCACACAGTTCCTGCTTGCTTTTTAGCTTTGTATTTTGAGATTATAGGTTCACATGCTGTTGTGAGTAGAACAGAATGGATGGGTGAACAGCAGTGGCTCATCCCTGTGATGGAGTCTTATTTGACCGTAGAAAGGAGTGCAGTACCCTTGAAATAGGTGAATCTTAGTGTGTGAGTGGTGTCTTGATAAAGCTGGTGTCAAGAAAGACAACTGAGAGAGGCAGTGGACCCTTTGTGGGGACCCCTGGGCTGCCCTTTCGTAGCCCCCCCACGCCTCCTGCCTCCCACCCCTCTTGGGCTGTGACAGCCACCAGCGACTCCCGTCTGTTTCACTAAGCGGTCCTTCTCTCCCCCTGTGCCCCCTTGCCAGCATTTGCTGTGTCAGTTTTTCATTTCAGTCATTCTGATAGGTCTGCAGTGCTTCTCGTTGTAGTAATTTGCATTTCCTGGATGGCTAAAGGTGGTAGACGTCTCTCATGTGCTAATTTGTCATCTGTGTATCCTCTTTCATGAGATGTGCCCACCCCTGGTGGCTCAGACCGTAAAGAATCTGCCTGCAGTGCAGGAGACTCAGGGTTGATCCTTGGGTTGGAAAGATCCCCTGGAGAAGGGAATGGCAACCCACTCCAGTATTCTTGTCTGGAGAATTCCATGGACAGAGGAGCCTGGCAGACTGCAGTTCACGGGGTCGCAGAGAAACAGACATGCCTGAGCAACTAACACTTTCACTTTTCACTGTCATCCATGACTTTAGCCAATTTTTAATTTTTTTTCCAGCACATGTGTATGTATTGTTCAGTCGCTAAGTCATGTCTGACTCTTTGTGACCCTATGGACTGCAACATGGCAGGCTTCCCAGTCCTTCACTATCTCCTGGAGTTTGCTCAAACTCATGTCCCTTGAGTCAGTGATGCCATCCAACCATCTCATTCTCTGTCACCCCCTTCTCCTTCTGCCCTGCCTTTCCCAGCATCAGGGTCTTTTCCAATGAGTCGGCTCTTCGCATAAGGTGGCCAAAGTTTTGGAGTTTCAGCTTCAGCATCAGTCCTTCCAATGAATATTCAAGACTGATTTCCTTTAGGATGGACTGGTTGGATCTCCTTGCAGTCCAAGGGTGTGTATATGTATACCATTTATTTTAAAAGCTGGGTTCTGAGCATACATTTGTTTTTATACTTTGATGTCTTCACGTAACATAATATAGGTTTTTTTCATCTTCTGTGATTTTTCTTTAATTGAAGTATAAGTTGATTTATGATACTGTGTTAGTTCCTGATGTACAGCCCAGTGTTATATATATTACTTTCCCATTGTGGTTTATTATAAGATATTGTAATATAATTTGTCATATTCTTTTCCGTCACGGTTTGTTATAAGATACTGGGTATAGTTCCCTGTTCTATGCAGTAGGACTTGGTGTTTATCTGTTTTGTATATAGTAGTTTGTATTTGCTGGTTCCATGCTCCCAATCCCACCCTCCCCAGACCCCCTGCCTCTTGGCAACCACAAGTCTTTTCTTGGTGAGTCAGTTTCTGTTTTGAAAATAAGCTGATCTGTATCATATTTTAGACGCCACATACAAGTGACACCGTATAACGTTGTCTTTCTCTGAGTGACTCACTTCACTGAGTCTGACCAGCTCTAGCCCCATCCGTGTTGCTGCAAATAACTCTCTTTCTGTTTGTGGCTGAGTGCTGTTCCATTGTGTGTGTGTGCCACGTCTTCTTCATCAGTTCCCCTGTCGATGGACATTTAGGGTGACTCCGTGTCTTGGCTGTTGTAAATAGTGCTTCTGTGAACATTGGAGTGCACGTATCTTTTCGAGTTAGCGTTTTGTCTGGGTATATGCCCAGGAGTGGGCTTGCTGGATCACGTGGAAACTCTAGTTTTAGTTTTTTAAGAAACTTCCATACTGTTTTCCATCATTGGCTATACCAGTTTACGTTCGCATCAATGGTGTGAGGGGGTTTCCTTTTCGCCACACCCTCTCCAGATTTGTTTGTAGATTTTTTGATGATATCCATTCTGACTGGAGACTAGTGGAGTGCACGGATATCAAACCAGTCCATCCTAAAGGAAATCAACCCTGAATATTCATTGGAAGGACTTATGCTGAAGCTGAAACTCTGAAACTTTGGCCACCTGATGCGAAGAGCTGAGTCATTGGAAAAGACCCTGATGCTGGGAAAGACTGAGGGCAGAAGGAGAAGGGGACGACAGAGGATGAGATGGTTGGATGGTATCACCGACTCGATGGACATGAGTTTGAGCAAGGCCCAGGAGTTGGTGATGGACAGGGAAGCCTGGCGTGCTGCAGTCCGTGGGGCCTCAAAGAGCCAGACACGACTGAGCGACTGCACTGAACTGATGCTGACTGGTGAGACGTGATACCCCCTTGCAGCTTTGATTTGCGTTGCTCATAGTTAGTGATGTTGGGCATCTTTTCACGTGTCTGTTCGCCATCTGTGTTTCTTCTTTGGAAAATGTCTACTCAGGTCCTCTGCCCGTTTTCTGATTGTTCCTTTTTGCTGTTGTTGTTACTGACTTGTTATGAACTGTTTGTATATTTTGGAACTTAACCCCTTGTAGGTAACATCATTTGCAAATGTTTTCTCCCATTCTGTAGGTTGTCTTTTCATTTTGTTTATGGTTTCTTTTGCTGTGCAAAAGCTTTTGAATTTGATTAGGTCCCATTTGCTTATTTTTTCTTTTATGGAGAGATTGACATAATAAATTATGGCTGTGATTTATGTCAGAGAATGTTTTGCCTATGTCCTGTTCTGTGTCTTATATTTCTGTATATGATGTGAGTATGTTCTGACTTCATTGATTTACATGTGGCTGTCCAGCTTTCTCGGCTTCCCAGGTGGCTCAGTGGTAAAGGCTCCACCTGCAGTGCAGAAAATGCAGGACACCTGGGTTCAATCCCTGGGTCGGGAAGATCCCCTGGAGGGGAAAATGGCAACCCACTCCAGCATTCTTGCCTGGAGCATCTCATGGAAAGAGAAGCCTGGTGGGCTACAGTCCATGGGGTCGCAAAGAGTCTGACATAACTGAGTGACTGATCTTGCAAGCACGTCCAGCTTTCCCAATGCCTCTTCTTGAAGAGACTGTCTTTTTCCCATTTTACATTATTTTTTTCCCCATTGTACATTCTTGTCTCCTTTGTCATAGATTAATTGACTGTGGTGGTTTAGTTGCTAAGTCGTGTCCAACTCTTGCAACCCGCCAGGCTCCTTGGTCCATGGGATTTTCCAGGCAAGAATACTGGAGTGGGTTGCCATTTCTTTCTCTGGGGTATCTTTTGGACCCAGCAGTCAAACTTGGGTCTCCTGCGTTGGAGGCAGATTCTTTACCAACTGAGCTTATTGATTATTTGATTACTATTGCTTTGTAGTGTTGTCTGAAGTCTGCAAGGGTATGCCTCCAGCTTTATTCTTTTTCCTCAGGAGTGCTTTGGCAATTCTGGGTCTTCATGGTTCCATATAAATTGTAGGATTATTTCTTCTAGTTTTGTGAAAAATATCATGGGTGATTTGATAGGAATCACATTAAGTCTGTAGGTTGGATAGTATGGCCATTTTAACAATATTAATTCTTCCAATCGCAGAGCATGGGGTAATCCTGCATTTCTTTGACTCATCCTTGATTTCCTTTATCAGTGTGTTACAGTTCTTAGCATGTAAGTGTTCCACTTTCTTGGTCAGGTTTATTCCTAAGTATTATTTTTTGGATGCAATATTTTCTTTTTTACTTTCCTTTTCTGATGTTACATTGTCAGTATAAAGAAATGCAACAGATTTCTGTACTTTAATCTTATACCCTGCTCCCTTGCTGAATTTATCATTTCTAGCGCTTTTTGTGTGGAGTCTCAGAATTTTCTATATGGAAAACCACATATAGCATAATGTTACCTGCATATAGTGACAGTTTCACCTCCTTTCTTCCAATCTTGATGCCTTTTATTTATTTTTCTTGTTTTGACTGCTGTGGCTGGACTTCCAATACTTTGTTGAATAGAAGTAGTCAGAGTGTGCGTCCTTGTCTTGTTCCATTTTTTTTTTTTTAAACATTGTTGCAATGAGGGGGTTCCAAGCAGAAGTTTTAAATTTGGGTAAAGCAGTCAAGTTTATCAGTTTTTCATTACAGAAGAAGTATTTGTGTTGTCCCGGATCCCAAAGACACTCTCCTGTGCTTTCTTCTAGTTTTAAGTTATACATATAGGCTCTGATCCGTGCTGGACTAATTTTTGTGCCGCTTGCTGAGAGGCTGTCTGTCCTTCACTGATCGGTCTGCGTCTCTGTGAAATGTGAGTGGGGCATGTTTGTGGGTCTGTCTTGGGGGTTCTCTATTCTGTTTGTTGGCCTTTCTCTCCTCATACAGTCTTGATTACTGTAGCTATACAGCAAGTCTTAAAATCAGGTAGACTGATTCCTCCCACTAATTATTTTCCAAAGTGGTCTTAGCTCTTCCACTTCTGTTGCCTTTCTATATGAATTTTAGAATTATCTGTCTATAGTTACAAAAAATCTTGCTAGGATTTTGAAAGGAATTGTGTCAAACCTCTTTACTGTGTTGAGTCTTTCAATCTGTGAAAACGCTGTGTCTCTCCATTTATTTAGACCTAAATATCAATAACCTCAGGTATGCAGATGACACCACCCTGATGGCAGAAAGTGAAGAGGAACTCAAAAGCCTCTTGATTGAAAGTGAAAGAGGACAGTGAAAAGGTTGGCTTGAAGCTCAACATTCAGAAAACAAAGATCATGGCATCTGGTCCCATCACTTCATGGGAAATAGATGGGGAAACAGTGTCAGACTTTATTTTTTTGGGCTCCAAAATCACTGCGGATGCTGACTGCAGCCATGAAATTAAAAGACGCTTGCTCCTTGGAAGGAAAGTTATGACCAACCTAGATAGTATATTAAAGAGCAGAGACATTACTTTGGCAACAAAGGTCCGTCTAGTCAAGGCTATGGTTTTTCCAGTGGTCATGTATGGATGTGAGAGTTGAACTGTGAAAAAAGCTGATCGCTGAAGAATTGATGCTTTTGAACTGTGGTGCTGGAGAAGACTCTTGAGAGTCCCTTGGACTGCAAGGAGATCCAACCAGTCCATTCTGAAGATCAATCCTGGATGTTCATTGGAAGGACCGATGCTAAAGCTGAAACTGCAATACTTTGGCCACCTTATGCGACGAGTTGACTCACTGGAAGAGACTCTGATGCTGGAAAGGATTGGGGGCGGGAGGAGAAGGGGACGACAGAGAATGAGATGGCTGGATGGCATCACCGACTCAATGGACATGAGTTTAAGTGAACTCCGGGAGTTGGTGATGGACAGGGAAGCCTGGCGTGCAGTGATTCATAGGGTCGCAAAGAGTCGGTCACGACTGAGTGACTGAACTGAACTGAACTGGACTGTGATTTCTTTCATCAGGAATTTGTAGTTTTCAGCATGTAAGTCCTGTATGTGTTTTGTTAGATTTACATGTTGGTATATTTTTCTGTGTGTGATTGTAGGTGGTATTGCATTCTTAATTTTAGTAATTGCTAGTACATGGAATTGCAATTTGTCTTATATCCTATGACCTTGATAGTCTCACTTATTTGTTCTAGGAGTTTTTGGTAGATTCCCTAGGATTGTCTACCAAGACATCCCTGTCATCTGCAAACAGGAACAAGGTTATTTCTTCCTTCCAATCTGTGTGCATTTTCTTGCCTCATCTCACTGTGTTGAGTAAGAGTGGTGAGCAGGCATCCTTGCTGTGTTCCCTATCTTGAGGAGAAAGCGTTAACTGTAAGATTTTTGTAGATGCTCTATATCGAGTTCAGGAAGTTCTCTGAGAGATTTTATCATGGATGGATATTGAGTATTTTCATAGCTTTCTTATGCATTGAATGATATTTTCATGTGCTTTCACTGATTTTCAGATATTGAACGAGCTCACATCCCTGGAATAAATCCCATTTGATTGTGGTATATAATTCCTCTTCAGTTCAGTTCAGTTCAGTTCAGTCGCTCAGTCGTGTCCGACTCTCCGCGACCCCATGAATCACAGCACGCCAGGCCTCCCTGTCCATCACCAACTCCCGGAGTACACTCAAACTCATGTCCACAGAGTCGGTGATGCCATCCAGCCATCTCATTCTCCATCGTCCCCTTCTCCTCCCGCCCCCAACCTTTCCCAGCATCAGAGTCTTTTCCAGTGAGTCAACTCGTCGCATGAGGTGGCCAAAGTATTGCAGTTTCAGCTTTAGCATCAGTCCCTCCAATGAACATCCAGGATTGATCTCCTTTAGAATGGACTGGTTGGATCTCCTTGCAGTATAAGGGACTCTCAAGAGTCTTCTCCAACACCACAGTTCAAAAGCATCGATTCTTCGGCGATCAGCCTTCTTCACAGTCCAACTCTCACATCCATACATGACCACAGGAAAAAACATTGCCTTGACTAGACGGACCTTGGTTGGCAAAGTAATGTCTCTGCTTTTTAATATACTATCAAGGTTGGTCATAACTTTCCTTCCAAGGAGCAAGCATCTTTTAATTTCATGGCTGCAATCAGCATCTGCAGTGATTTTGGAGCCCAAAAAAATAAAGTCTGACACTGTTTCCACTGTTTTTCCATCTATTTCCCATGAAGTGATGGGACCAGATGCCATGATCTTTGTTTTCTGAATGTTGAGCTTCAAGCCAACCTTTTCACTCTCCTCTTTCACTTTCATCAAGAGGCTTTTGAGTTCCTCTTCACTTTCTGCCATAAGGGTAGTGTCATCTGCATATCTGAGGTTATTGATATTTCTCCCAGCAATCTTGATTCCAGCTTGTGCTTCTTCCAGCCCAGCGTTCCTCATGATGTACTCTGCATATAAGTTAAATAAGCAAGGTGACAATATACAACCTTGACGTACCTCTTACATGTTGCTAATGTCTGTTTGTTAATATTTTGTTGAGGAGGGCTTCCCTCATAGCTCAGTTGGAAAAGAATCCACCTGCAACGCAGGAGACCCCGGTTCGATTCCTGTGTCGGGGAGGTCCACTGGAGAAAGGATACACTAACCACTTCAATATTCTTGGGCTTCCCTTGTGGCTCAGCTGGTAAAGAATCCGCCTGCAATGTAGGAGACCTGGTTTCGACCCCTGAGCTGGGAAGAGCCCCTGGAGAAGGGAAAGGCCACCCGCTCCAGTATTCTGGCCTGGAGAATTCCATGGCCTGTATAGTCCATGGGGTCGCAAAGAGTCACTCACAACTGAGCGACCTTCACTTTCACTTTGCGCCTGTATCACGAAGGACACTGGTCAGGACTTTTCTGTCTTTGTACAGAGTTTGGTTTTGGTATCAGGGTAATTCATAAAATGAATTGGAAAGCTTCTTTCTCTGTTTTCTGGAAAAGATGGTATATATGTTGCTAATTCTCCTTTAAATGCTTGGTAGAATTCTCCAGGGAATCTAGGCTTAGAGATTGCTTTTTTGAGAGTTTTTAAATTAAAATTTTGATTTTTCAAACAGTTAAAAGGCTATTTGAATGTTCTGTTTCATTGTGGTAGTTGCCCTAGCCCCCCATAAGAGTTGGTTAATTTATATTGTCAAGTTTATGCGTTAAAGTTGTCCTTATTATTACCTTATTGTTCTTTTGACATCTGCGCGGTCTGTAATGAAATCAACTGAAGCATTTCTTACACTAGTGATTTGTCTTCCTTCTCTTTTTTTCTTTGTCAGTCTTGCTAGAGGCTTTCCAATTTGATTGATCTTTTCAGAGAACCAGCTCTTCATTTCATTGATTTTTTTCCCCCTCTATTGATTTTCTGTTTTCAGTTTCATTGATTTCTATTTTCATCACTGTTTTTCTTCCTTCTGCTTGTTTTGGGTTTGTTTTGTTCTTTCTTTGAGTTCTTGAGATGAGAGCTTATTGGTCTCACACTTTTCCTTCTTTCTAGTGCGTGAACTTAGTGCTACAGATTCTCCTCATGGCTCTTAACTGGTGTCCCACCAGTTTTGGTATATTATATTTTCATTTTCTTTTAATTTGATTTCCTTGAGACTTCCTCTCTGACATATGGATGACTTAGAGGAATGTTGCTTGTTTCCAAGTGTTTGGAGATTTCCCTGTTACTTTTCTGTTATTGATTTCCTGTCTGAGCCCACTGCAGTTGGAGAACACAGTCTGTATGGTTTCAGTTCTTTTCAATTTCTTGAAGTTTTTTTTCCTGGCCCAAAATATGGACTATCTTGGTGTAAGTTTCATAGGTACTTGAAGAGCGTGTGTATCCTGCTATTTTGGGGCGGATAGTTCTGCAAATGTTGATCAGATCCTATTAGTTGATGTTTAGTTCTCTGTGTCTTTGTGGCTTAATTTTCTAGGTCACGCTACAGGCCATGGGGTTGCAAAGAGTCGGACACGACTGAGCGACTCTGCTGATCTGATGAAGTTGTGAAGTCCTCAGTTCTCACTGGATTTGTCTTTTTTTCCTCCCAGTTCTCCCTCTTTGCGCTTCCTGTGTCTTGCTGTTGTGCTGTCTGGTACACACGTAAGCTTGCTATGTCGTCTCAGAGATTAATAATCCCTTGACCACTGCGAAATGTCCCTCTCTGTCTCTGATAACTTTCTTTGCTCTGAACTCTGTCTTATTGGATATTGATATAGCACCTTTGTTTTCTTTTCCATTTGGGAGGTGCAGGGGAGGCATGCCACCAAGTCTGTGGGATCTTAGCTCTCTGATCAGGGATCAGACTTGTGCCCCTGCAGTGGAAGCGCAGAGCCCTAACCCCCGGACCACCAGGGAGTTCCTGGCCTTTGTTTTCTTTTCTGCCTGATCTGTCTCTCTCTCCCTTTGTATTTTTTGCTGTTTTGAAGCTTTATTGAAATCCAGTTGATCACAAGTGTTGCACTAGTTTCTGGTGTGCAGCAGAGTCGCTTCTTTCTTTTTGGTTGTTCTCGGGCTTTGTTGCCGTGTACAGACTGCTTTCTGATTGCCATGCACGGGCTTGTCATTGCAGTGGCGTCTCTCGTTGTGGAGCTCAGGCTCTCAAGCATGGGCTCAGCAATTGTGGCACGTGGGGTTAGTTGCCCCAGACACGTGGGATCTCTCTAAACTGGGGGTTGAGCCTCTGCATTGGCAGGCGAATTCCTAATCCCTGGACCACCAGGGAAGTCCCTATATATACTTTTTAAACTTGCCTTTATCATTATACTTGAAGTGAGTTTCTTGTTGACAGCATGTGATTGAGTCTAAAAAAAAAAATCTGCTCAATCTCTGTCTTTTAATTGGTCTGTTTAGGTCATTTACATTTAATGGAATTATTGATAATGTCAGGGCTTAAATCTACTATTTCTTGATTCTGTTTGATCCTGTTTGTTCCTTGATTATTTCTCTGTTTTTTTCTCTTGCCTTCCAGTGGGTCACTTGAATGTTTTATAAAATTTTATTTTGACGTATCTGTGCTTTAGTAACAGCTCTGTGGAGATGTAACTCCATACCATGTAAAACTCCGCGGTTTCTAGTCTGTTGAGAGTTGAGTAAGCGTCGCCACGATCCGTTCTAGAGCGTTTTCGTCACTCCGGGGAGAAACCCGTCCTCTCATCAGTCACTCTCATTTCCTCCATCCCTGCCGGACCTCGCTGCTCCTCGTTCTCGGCGAACACTTGTCTACTTCATGTCTGTAAATCGCCTGTTCTGGACATTTCGTATAAACGGAATCGTATAACATGTAGCCTCTTTTTCTGGTTTTCTCATTTACCGTCACCTTTTTAAGGGTCACCCATGTTGTAGCATGAAGCAGTACTTCATTCTTTTTCATGGTAAGCTATATACTATTGTATTGAGAGACCACATTTTGTTTATCCATTTTCCCATTGATGGACATTTTGTGTTGTTTCCAGTTTTTGGCTGTTATGTATAATGGTGCTGTTAGCATTCACGCACAAGTTTTTGCATGAACATATGTATTCACTTCTTCTGGGGAGCTACCTAGGAGTGGAATTGCTTGGTCACGTGTTAACTCTGTGTTCAGCCTTTTGAAGAACTGGCAGACTGTTTTCCGAAAATGGCTGTGCCATTTTACAATCCCACCACATCATCACCAACAATTTTAATCTGCCTTTTTTATTATAGCCATTCCAGTTGAGTGTGCAGTGCTGTTTCATTGTGGTTTTAATTTGCATTTCTGTAATGGCTAATAACATTCAGTATCTTTTCATGTGCATATTGGACATTTATGTCTTTCTTTGGAGAAGTGTCTCTTTAGATGCTTTGCCCATTTTAAAATTCAGTTATTTGTCTTGTAATTGTTGAGTTGTCAGTTCTTTATATATTCTTGATACAAGTCTCTGGTCAGAACTATGACTTCATCTCTTTTTTCCTTGGGCTTTTTGTGTCACATCTCAGACTCCGCTGTCACAGATATTTGCCCCTGTGTTTCCCTAAGTGTTTTATACTTTTAGCTATACTCTTACACTTTGGTCTTTGACTCATTTTAAGTTCAGTTCTGTATATGGTGTGAGGTAGGGGTCCAACTTCATTCTTTTACGTCTGACTATCCATGGGCCTTGCACTATATTTTGAAACAGTTCCCCCCCTCCCCGCCATTGGATGGTCTTGGCACCCTTGTTGGAAAATCAGTTGACCATAGACGTATGGGTTTATTTCTAGACCCTCAGTTCTGTTCCATTGATCTGAATGTCAGTACCAATACGTGAACCGTGAACTTCCAGATGTTCAAGCTGGTTTTAGAAAAGGCAGAGGAACCAGAGATCGAATTGCCAACATCCGCTGGATCATCGAAAAAGCAAGTGAATTCCAGAAAAACATCTATTTCTGCTTTATTGACTATGCCAAAGCCTTTGTGTGGATCACAAGAAACTGTGGAAAATTCTGAAAGAGATAGGAATACCAGACCACCTGACCTGCCTCTTGAGAAACCTGTATACAGGTTAGGAAGCAACAGGTAGAACTGGACATGGAACAACAGACTGGTTCCAAATAGGGAAAGGAGTATGTCAAGGCTGCATATTGTCACCCTGCTCATTTAACTTATATGCAGAGTACATCATGAGAAACGCTGGTCTGGAGGAAGCACAGGCTGGAATCAAGATTGCCGGGAGAAATATCAATAACCTCAGATATGTAGATGATACCACCTTTATGGCAGAAAGTGAAGAAGAACTGAAGAGCCTCTTGATGAAAGTGAAAAAAGAGAGTGAAAAAGTTGGCTTAAAGCTCAACATTCAGAAAACTAAGATCATGGCATCCAGTTCCATCACTTCATGGCAAATAACTGGGGAAACAGTGGAAACAGTGGCTGATTTTATTTTTCCGGGCTCCAAATCACTGCGGATGGTGATTGCAGCCATGAAATTAAAAGACGCTGACTCCTTGGAAGGAAAGTTATGACCAACCTAGATAGCATATTAAAAAGCAGAGCTATTACTTTGCCAACAAAGGTCCGTCTAGT
The DNA here is from genome assembly GCF_049115385.1 of Moschus berezovskii. NCBI lineage: Eukaryota > Metazoa > Chordata > Mammalia > Artiodactyla > Moschidae > Moschus > Moschus berezovskii. The sequence continues at coordinate 3,345,410 of NC_142470.1, forward strand.
CAAGGCTATGGTTTTTCCAGTGGTGGATGTGAGAGTTGGACTATAAAGAAAGCTGATCGCTGAAGAATTGATGCTTTTGAACCGTGGTGTTGGAGAAGACTCTTGAGAGTCCCTTGGACTGCAAGGAGATCCAACCAGTCCATCCTAAAGGAGATCAGTCCTGGGTGTTTATTGGAAGGACTGATGCTGAAGCTGAAACTCTAATAGTTGGCCACCTGACGTGAAGAGCTGACTCATTTGAAAAGACCTGATGCTGGGAAAGATTGAGGGCACGAGGAGAAGGGGATGACAGGATGAGATGGTTGGATGGCATCACCGATTCAATGGACATGGGTTTGGGTGGACTCCGGGAGTTGGTGATGGACAGGGCAGCCTGGCGTGCTGAGGTTCGTGTTGTCGCAAAGAGTCGGACACAACCGAGTGACTGAAGTGAATCCGTACCACACTTTCTTGATTACTGTAGCCTTGTAGTAAGTTTTGAAATTGGGAGGTACGAGTGCTCTAACTTTGTTCCTCCTTTACGAACTTTTTTGGCTGTTCTGGGTCCCTTGCATTTCCATATCGATTTTAGAATTAACTTGTCAGTTTCTCCAGAGATGTCAGTTGGGATTTTGATTAGGAGTGCCTTGACTTTGTCGGTCAGTTGGGGGAGTATTCCCATCTTAGCAATATTACATCTAATCCATGAACATGAATACCTTTCCATTTATTTAAATCCATAGTTTCAAAGTTTTGCAGTTTTCAAAGTGTAAGTTTTATAGTGAAGTGAAGTGAAAGGTGCCCAGTCATGTCCAACTCTTTGCAACCCCATGGACTATACAGTCCATGGAATTCTCTAGGCCAGAATACCGGCGTGGGTAGCTTTTCCCTTCTCTAGGGGATCTTTCCAACCCAGGGATTGAACCCAGGTCTCCCACATTGCAGGCAGATTCTTTACCAGCTGAGCCACAAAGGAAGCCCAAGAACATACTGGAGTGGGCAGCCTATCCCTTCTCCAGCGGATCTTCCCGATCCAGGAATTGAACCGGGGTCTCCTGCAGATTCTTCAGGCGGGCAGATTCTTTGCCAACTGAGCTGTGAGGGAAGTTTCATACTCCTTCTGTTAAGTTTATTCTTAAGTGTTTTACGCTTTTGGCATTATTCTGTATGGCACTTCTCACTGAGTTTCATTTCCAGGTTGTTCGCTGTAGGCATACACAGATGCATTTGATTTTTTCATCTATTGACCTTATATGCTGCAGCCTTGCTGAACCTGTTTCTCGTTTCTAATAGTCTTTTGGTTGATGCCTTAGCATTTTCTTTGTACAAGATCGTGCGGTCTATGAACTGAGATAGGTTTTCTTTTCAGTTTCTGACTATATGTCTGTTATCTCATTGTCTTGCCTGATTTCTCTCAGTTGAACGTAGAGCTTGTACAATGGTGGCCTCCGTCCCCTGTTCTTTATCTTAGGGAGAAGGTATGCAGTGTTTCACCTTGGGGTATGATGTCACTTTTAGTTTTTTCCTCCATCAGACTGAATGCCCCCATTCCTAGCTGGTTGAATGCTTTTTAGGTGCTGATTGTTTTTATGTGTTGTTTACCTCTTATGAGTTTTCAGATGACAGATGTTAGAATTGTCTGACAAAGGGTTTGTTTTGTGTTGTTATTGCTTTTATCTGACAGAGGTTTTAAAGCAACACTGCAGTATTCTAGTGTTAGATATTCAAAATGAACTTTGATATCAGTTTGTCAGAATTCTGCAGTGTAGTTGACTTTATCACTTTATGATTTTCGTGGTCTTGAGCATCACGTAGAAGTGATGCTAGCTTCTCTGGTTGAAACAGTATATGGAGTTTAGGAAATTCAGGGTAACTACTTCTCTCATGAAAAAACACATCCAGATCGTGAAAATGAAATATGCACTGGATTTCTAAATCAGGGCAAAGACATCGTGTCGTGTTTTTAACCCATTATCAAAGCAGTCTCATTTGCCCAGGGTTCCCCTTGATTGCAGAAATTTGGGGTATTACATGGAAATGCTTTTTCAGCTAGTGGTTTCTCTGAAAAGTGTCCCCTCCCCTTTACACGCTAGCCTCTTTAAAATATTAGAAGTTTCTTTATGTCCCAGGAATTCTGAAAACATTTGGCTTATAAAACTACTCATTATCTATTAGCCAGTAAGGATACAGCTCTTGAAGAGAGTCTGTAATTCTTGGATACCTTTCAGGGTTAGGAAAAAGTTCTCCCTTCAGTGTGAGGATCGTGCTTCCCTCAAGACCAGGGAGGCCACTGCTTCAGCCACAGGTCAGAAGTAAACACTGTCCTCGATGCAGAAAAGGGACGTGGCCCAAACCACACATGAGGGCACTGGCAGACTGAGGGACTTTGCCAACAACCCGCTCAACCTGCTTCTGCAGGTGAGTCCGCCTGGGCACCTGGCATGAGTAGTTGTTTAAAGATGGTAGACAGGATCTTGTACAGATGCTGAGTTGCTCTACAGTATGTGGGATCCTCCCGGATCAGGGATCGAACCCGTGTCTCCTGTATCAGCAGGCAGATTCTTTACCACCGAGCCACCAGGGAAGCCCAGGGGTATCTTTTCTATGGAGAAAATTCTTTGAAATCTTTCCTGGACAAAAAAGTGAATGAGTGTGTGCATAGCTGGGCATAGCCTGGGCAGAACACAAGCAGGCAGGTGATTCTCCTGGACAGCGGGGGTCCTTGCCCTGGGACAGTCCCCTGGGTGGCCCCTGTGATGGTGAAGTGTCAAGCATTCGACATTGTGCTTAATTTCCAAGGTTTTGATAATTCTCTGAACAGTCTGCCGTCCACCTGAAATTGATGTTTGCGTGTCCCTGTGGGCTCACCCCTCACCCAGCTGCCTGCCCGTCACGGGGCTGGCGCAGCCTCACCATCTGGCCTTTCCTGAGCAGGTGGTGTTGGGACCGGGGGCTGGGGTGGTCTTACAGGAGCAGGTGTGGCAGGGGCTCTGCCCTTTCCACTACTTCCAGCCTCTCTTGCAGGCTGAGGTGACGCCTCCATGGCCTGCCCACCCTGCATGAGTATCAGCCTCTTGCTCTGTAGGGCGGAATAAGGTCGAGTGAGGTGAGCCCCCAGTACCTGGGGATGTCAGTTGCAGGCCCTTCTGTGGTTCCAGAGACGGATGGGGGGGCGGGGACACACGGCCCGCTCCAGTTCCAGCCGCCAGCCCCCACCCCTGCAGCAGGAGACCACCTGGCGTCTGGCAGGCGAGCGTGGCCATGGCTTCCAGGGCTATCAGGAGCAGGCGCAGCTGGGGCGGGGCTGAGCCGCTGGGGCCGCTTCCTCCCCCGCAGCCCCCAGGGGAGGGTCTGTTCCATCCTGGAACATGGGAGCAGTGGGGCTTGTCCCCACCTGTGACAGCTCAGAATGCACGGGGTGACCTCAGGCCGGGGGATCTGGGGATGTCTCTGTGTCTTTCTGCCTCTCTGACTCACACTGATGCACACACGCTCACACACACACAAGTACCTACATGCCTGCACACACTCACACGTTGTACATACATGTGGTCACACACATGCACACATGTGCACACATGCACGCAACACACACATGCTTGCTCACACATATACATGTACTTAAAACAGGAGGCACACACATGTGCGCACATTCACACACACATATACGCACAGGCACACACCTCCCCATCCGCGGCTCCCCTTCTATCTGTGCAGACCCCCAACCCCCAGTCTCTCAGGGAACCTGGTGTGTCAGCATGCGGGGGGAGGCTCTGGTGAAGGAGTGGCTGGAGAACGAACACCTGGCCGCCTGGCCAGTAGAGCGAGCTGGGGAGGGGGCCCCGGAGGCCCGAGGGCTGGGAGGACAGGCCCCGGGACTCCTGAGGGTCTGCAGGGGCTCGGTGCCCAGCTGTGCCTCTGATGTATTTTCCTCAGGAGCAATCCAGCCGTGTGTCCGGACAACTTTAGGCGCGGATAAGCCGGTGAGCCTGCAGGACGGCCCTCGACCTTGGAGGCCAGCAGGCCTGGGCCTCTCCGCCCCTCACCTCAGCCAGCCAGCTTGTCCTGGGGGCCTGGCCTCACCTCGGGGAGAGAACGTGCCTTCTTGACGTGCTGTCGGTAGCAGCTGGTGATCGGCATTCCCGGGCCATCAAGTTGGGTGTTTGTATTTGCGGCCTTTATTTTTCATAGAGGTGATTGCCTTTTACAGCCCTGCTGTGGGCCGCGGACCGTGCCTGCAGTCCCAGGGTGCGCTGGACCGTCCTCCTCACGCAGGACGCTCCTGCGTCCCCAGGGCACTTTGGGGAGATCTGGTTTGTGGTTGAGATTCTCACGCTGGAGCAGGAGGATGACTGTGTGCAGCTTTTATTTGCCCCCCAGGATTCTGACTGCATTATCCGTATTTCCTTTAATTTGTGGGATTTCTAGTAAATGGGCTTAAAAATAGGTCTGGGCATGATGCCAGGCAGATGTGGGCAGCAGGCGTCTCTGCGTCTCGCTAAAGACAGTGGGGCAACCCCCGTGTCACCCAGGCCTGGGCCTCCTGCAGGCTCCTCTGGGGGCCTACCCGCTGTGCCCTGGATGGGCAGGGGTGTGTAGCCGGGCGTCCCGACTCCAGGCTGCATTTTGGGGGCCCAGGACTGGGCTGAAGCTGTGCCGAGCGCCATTCCGTCCCCTGGGGCTGCCCAGGAGGCTGGGGGCCGGGATGAGGGGTGGGAGGCAGATGCCTGCCCTGATGGAAGCCGGGTCACCTGCCTCTGGCCCTGCTCCTCCTGGGCTCCCCTGTCCAGTTGATCCCACTGTCCCAGTTGCAGAGACCCTGAAATCTGGTGTCAAGGCCACCTGTGGGAGTCCCAGATGCCCCTCTGGTGCCCACCCATGGTGGCAGGGGCTGACAGGCTCTGAATGGCCCTGGACATCTGCTCGGAAGCCCTACTATGCGTCTCCCGCAGACAGGACTGGGCCCAGGGGGTTGTGCCAAGGCCGCCCCAGGTCTCTCCTGCCTGTGCAGGGCTGGAGCCCCCCGGGGCTCAGGGGACCTGCTGTCCCCCCCAGTCCTGTTCCCATGCCCTTCCATGGCTTGATGCTCTGCCTGCAATTCCCGGCTGCCCAGTTCCGTTCCCCCAAGCAGGCATTGCCCCAGGGCCGGGGCACATGGGCTCTGATTCTCCTCTGCCGCGGAGTCAGGTTCTTCTGTAGAGCTGGTTGGGTGTGGAGGCAGGGGGAGCCCAGGATTGGGGCCCTGTGTGGGACGGGGGGCCAGGGGGCCCCAGGTACGGGGGTGCAGGGAGGCCCGTTGCCAGAACCCCTCAGTGGGACAGGCTGGCCGGCCTTGGGGCAGGGCTGGGGGGGGTCCCTGAGGTGCCGCGGGTGTGTCCCCTGCCCCCTCGCTGTCTCTCTTCTTCAGGGCCACGTGGGTGAGCCTGGCTCGGGAGTGGCCTGGGACGCCGCTGCTGGTGGGGCCTGGACCCCTGCTACCCCTGCAGCCACCCAGCCAGGAGGGTGGGGGTGGGGTGCGTGCGCAGAGGCCCCCATCTCAGCGTAATTGCTGCCCCCTCCGCCCCGCCAGTGGCTGATTTAGTATTTCTGTGTCGGTCTGATTTACATTAGATTTTTAAGCATAATTAGAAATGCAGGGGAGCTTTGTGTCTTACCTCGACTATTTATGGCATGGTATGCAGATGAAGACAGCTATGAATATTAAAGACCAGAGCGTGTGTAGAGGCGCTGTCGTTAATGAGCTGGGTGACCAGCCCGGCCTGGCGCGCTCGCCCCCCGCCTGCCCGCCACCCGCCACCCAGGACCTGGCTGCTTCCAAGACCCCTGCCGGCCCTCGGAGGGGACATCAAGGTGCTGTGGGGACCACGGGGAGGCAGTCAGCGCCTGAGGCCCGGCTCCCCATCCTGGGCAGCCCTTGCTGTCAGTCTGCCTCCTCCCCGACCCTGCCCCATGCCCTCGAGCCTGGGCACCCGGGGAGACCCCGCTTCAGCCCACGAGGGAGGAGAAGGTGCCATCTGCAGGCGCGGAGCCGGCTTTCTAAGTTATTAAACGATGCCCGAGGGGGACACTCTTCAAGCTTAAGGTATTTAAATTACAAATACGGGTGAGAGAGATTGTCAGCTCTGTTCTAAACACTGCTTAATTCTTCACAAGCCTTCTGGACCCATTGGTGGGATACAGGGTGTCCAGGTAGGCTCCTGGTGGGGGGTGGCCACTGTCCTCTCGCTTGGCCGGCCATTGCTGTTTCTTTAGGTTCATGCCCTGTTTGTTTGGCTCCCGATCCCCGACCCGCACTAAAGTCGAAATGTTTGAGCAAGGGGTCAGAGGTTGGCCTGTTGGTGGCAGGAAGTCACCCTCTCAGTGGCATGTAGGATGGAGCTGGGCCACCCGACCGCTAGTCAGAGGGGTCAGAGACCACCCCATAGGCCACGTGCTGTGTGGCACAGGGCCCTGCAGCCCACCTGATGGTACATCCACCCAGCCCCTGCTTGGCCCCTCAGGGTCCCACAGCCAGTGGGGCCGATGGGGCCCCGGCTGTGGGTGCCCAGTCCGGTGCCCTGGGCCCCCAGGGGGCTGGGGATCATTCTGGAGGGCTGGCCAACTGCGTGCATGCCCCTCTCTCTAAGGGCCGGCCCTGCCTCCTGGGACGGCAGGGGAAGGGCTGGGAAGCACATTTCTGAATTTGCGGATTCTGGCAGGCTGCCCTTCTCTGTTTGAGAAAAAAAAAGCTTCCAGGCAAACATTTGTTAGTGCAGTTAAAACCGGCTTTTATGCTTGATGCCGGTCCAGGCTGTGGTCTGGGCGGAGGCTGCCCAGGTGCCTGGCAGAACCCAGGAGGCCTCTCGCCTCTGCCTGTCCAACTGGAGTGTGGTGACCTGGGGTGGGGGTGTCTTGGAGGTGGGGCCACAGCTGGGGACCCACGTGACCCTGAGGTTTTGGAGGCCTGCACACCCCCTCCCCTGGGCACCAGGGACTCTCGGACTGCCAGGCACAGAGGCTGAGGTCAGGTTCCTTCTTTGCAGCAGAGTCCTGGAGACCAGAGGCAAGTCCAGGCCTCAGTGCCCTCTCTGCCCAGCAGGGTCAGCCCCTTCCCACCCCCGCCCAATGACCTAAGTTGCCCAGGATGAGGGGTTTTGAAAGCAGGCAGCTGGCAGAGGGGGGTGGGTGATCAAGTGTAGTCCCGGCCAGAGGCCTGGGCAGGAAATTCACCCTCTGGGTGCCCCGGCTTCCTCATCTGCACCCACCTGGTGGAAATAGGGCTGGGAGCCAAGCACACAGGTGGGGACCAAGGGGGGAGGCTTCTGGTGGCTGACACCCCACCCAGAGCTTTGCTGCCTTGCCCCGGCCCTTCCATTAGCAGCCCCGTGGCGGCCCAGCCCTGCCTGGGGAGGTATTAAAAGTTTAATGCAAACCTGAGGCTCACACTGGGTGGGACCTCGCCTACCTCTTGGGGGGCTGGCACACCCAACTGGGGAGCCTTGCTTCACCTGGGCACCTGGGCCTCCCAGGATCAGCCCCCAGGCCGCTTCCCCCTTGCCCCTCTGAGAAGCAGAGCGTCAGCCAGGGACTGGAGAGCCGGCTAACTGGAGACTGTCCTGCAACGGGGATGCCAGGCCATTGCTCCAATGGCATCTGGCCAGGGGGAGCCTCCCCCACCCCCCACGCTCTCCTGTGGCCTCTGGGTGGAGTCCTGAGTGTATTCCTGGGGCCCTGACGTGCCCATGTGTGTCCGTGCCGACTCAGGAATCTGCCCACAGCCCTGCAAGACGGACGTGGTCCTGGCGGACATGACCACTGGGGCCTGGCCCTGACTCTGCAGTGCCCTGACTTCTTCTCGCCAGGCCAGCTGCCCCCACCCCCACCCTGCCGAGGTCCTGAGGTACAGGGCCTGGTGGCTGGGCAGTGGGGCTGCCAAGGGGATGGGCCCTGGGCTGGGGGCCGGAGGTTCTCCTTTTACTGCTTCCAGAATGTTCCTGGCACCTGCCCCCCCACCTTCCCCTGCAGTGGGTGCCTTTAATGGCTGTACATTTGCCAAGGTCCAGACCTCTGATTAGATTGGTAAAATTAAATCCTGGAAAATAATTTTTATTTAATTTAATTTATCTCGCCTCCCTTTCCCTCGCTGGTAGCGATCCTGCAGAAATGAAATGTTGCGTTCCTCTGGCGTGCCCCTGCTGAGGGAGGCTCTTTGGGGTCTGGGGTGGGTGGACTCCGATACCCCCGCCCCTGGACACCCCCTCAGCCTCCGTGTGCGTGTGTGTCTGCTCTCTTGGGACCCTTACCCCTGCATCCTTCTCTCGTCCACCTGGGGGCCACGCTGCCTGCAGGGCTCCTGGTCGTGCTCTGGTGGATGACCCATCATCCCAGGCCCAGCTCTCAGCTGTCCCTGAGGGAGGTCCCACAGAAGAGAATCCCCCCTGCCCCCCACTTCTTCCTTGGGAGCTCTTGGAGTCTGTATGGAGTGGGACCCTCCCCCGCAAGGCTGGCACAGCTGCATGGGCTGGACTCTGGCTTTGTGGTGTCAGCTGGGGTTTCCCAAAGCGGGTTCCATTCTGAAGGGCATTATGAGGGGGAGAGCTCCATGGTGCAGTGGCTTTGAGGATGGCCGGGATGAGTGAAGTTAGGGGTCTTGGGCATTCCCTCCACATCTTCAGAACCTTCTGTAAGTAGCCAGCCCAGGAGTCCTGCTGCGAAGGGAAGAGAATAGGTGGGGAAACTGAGGCACAGAAGAACGAGGCAGTCATGTGGGGGTGGGAAGGGTGAGGCCCGCCCAGGCCCCCCGCCTCTCTCTTCTCCGCCACTGCCCGTGGGTTGGCCCTGGGCTCGTCCTGCTTTCACAGCCCTGGGTGTGTAAACCAAGCCTTTATTTTATTCTTTTCTTCTAAAGTTCAGCTTTGTTCTCACTCTGGCCGAGGCTTCTAAGAAAGCAACCTGAAACCAGCTCGGGCTGGGCTGTCTGTCCCAGGCTGGGTGGCTGGGGCAGCCGCCTCACCCTCACAGGTGGCCTGAGGACACGGCCACAGCAGGGCTGGCTGTCCCTGTCCCTGGGGACCAGGCAGCCTGTCATCTCGCAGGGAAGAGTGGTGGTCCCTCTCTGGGCGAATGGTCTGGCCGCAGCCCCGGGGGGCGGCCCACGCAGCAGGGCTGGGGGGAGGTCCCAGCAGGGAGCGTCACGAGATGGATTTTACAAGTCGCGTGTGCCAGGCTCTAGCTGGGCACGTTGCTAATAACATCGTCTCCCTCAACCCCTCAGCCGCCTTAGGAGGGTGACCCTCACCCCATCCTGGTCGGGCATCCTTTGCTAGATAGAGGCCACGGGACCTGCGTTCAAGGTGGCCGGGCACATGGGGCAGTGCCCAGTGGAGCCAGGACATGCTCTTGAAGGGGACAGCTCTATAAGCTGCACACCGTCCCCTGCTCTCAGCTGGGGATCTGGCTGCTCCCTGCCCAGCCCTGGGCAGTTGAGACCCTCTGGAGCCAGTGCCCACTGCACCTTCACGGCCTCTGCCCACTCCGGCCAGGCTAGGTTACCCCTCCCCTCTCACGGCACAAGAGCCCCATCTGACTCAGGAGACCCCACCATGGTCTCTGGGAGTCTCCTAGCAGTGGGTGCAGGGGGCCATGTGGCGGGCCCATCCCCACTGTGGTGTGTGTTCCTGGGCAGTACAGCCCGTCCCTTACTTAGCCCTCCCCGGCCGTGCCCAGCATGGGTTAAATGCCCATTAGGGGTCGGGCAGACCCACCCCAGGCTCACCAAGCTCCCATGTGGCACCTGGAGCACTTCCTGCGGAGGTGGCGCCTGAAGGTGGCAGGTCTCGAGGAAGGGCCCGGCCGCAGCACAGGCAGGGGAGAGCTCGTGGGGGGTGTGATTCTCTGCGCTTCCCTGCCCATCGCGGGTCCTGCTGTCCTTTGACCTGAGTGTCCCCCTGTTGTCCCAGGTCGGCTTCCTCTGTGCCTGGTCTGCCCCGCTTCTGTGGCTGGGTGGGCGCAGGGGGCCGTGCCTGCGACCCCCACCTGAGGCCCCAACCCCGCATCTTGGGGCTGGTGGGCTTCACCTAGCCTAGCGAAGGGAGACCGCCAGGAGGACACCGGGAGCCCAGTCCCAGGGGGCCTGGCAATGCTATGGGTGGGGGGGACACGCGAGCGGAGGAACGCAGACGTGAGTGTCTGTGGGGACCCGTAGTGTGGCCGCGCCCCAGATGCAGAGGCCGCTGGAGGGGCCATCCGCGTGGGGAAGAAGGGTCCTCAGTGCCTCAGATGCGGCCGCCCCACGTGAGCCTCGAGCCGGGGGAGCCCGGCTGGACCCCGCTGTCCTCGGACCACATGGCCCCCAGGTCCCCAGAGCGCCGAGCGGGCGCTGTTTCTGTGAACGCTGCCCATGCAGGCCTGCGTCGCCCTCACCCCGGAGCTGTCATGGGCCCCACGCAGGACTCACAAAGCCGCCTCTGCGGTCACTGCTCCCTGGGCGGGCTCCCCACACCTGGACTTCTTCCCGCTCTCCATTTGCTGGCTTTTCCTACGGTCTCTCGCTCCCCGAAACCGAGCCCCATGGGGTGTGAATGGGAGGCACCAGATGGCCGTTTCCTTCTCTCCGGATGCCGTGGAGGGGACTGTGTGGGATGCCGCCCTCATGACCGTGACGCTGGGCACTGCAGGGACCAGGCCTGCCTTGGCTGTCTCCCATCTCAGCCCATGCAGGCGGCCGTCCCGTGAGTGGCAGGCAGGGAAACCGAGGCTGGGCAGGCCAGTGGTCTGCCCCTGGGCCCACAAATCCAGCGGGGCGGTGAGGCGGGCTGGGGGCACCGTCCTGTCTTCAGCAGGGCAGGCAGCGTGCCAGGGACAGGCTCAGCAGTCCGTGGACAGTGTGGGCCCACACGGGTAGCCCGGCCACACAGGTGACCTGCTGCCTCCCCGTGCCAAGTCCACCAGGGACCAGGGCTGGTTCTTCAGGGGGCTCCTGCCTGCTGGCCACCACGGGCCTGGCCCCAGCTGCCATCACAAAGTTGCACTTCTTTAAGAGAGCTGTCCTGGCCAAGCAATGGGAGTTGGGGTGCAGAGTGGCTTCCTGGGTGGGCGAGTGAATGGGGGTGTTGAGGCTGGACCATCGAGCTCACGGCTCCCCAGGAAGTGGGGAGGGGGATTCTGGGGCACTGGGGGGTGGGGCCCTGGGCCGCCTCTTCCTCCTCCTGGCTCCTCTCTCTCTCCCCTCTTTCTGCCCTTCTTTGCCTCCCCTCTGGGCTCCCCTCTCTCACCAGCCTCTGCTCTCAGTCTGCCGGACCCCTGGCCTCCCTGCCCCCTCGCCACGGCCCCCCCCAACCCTGCCGCCAGCCACCCCCCATCCCTTCCCAGGAGTCAGGCGGCTCTGCCAGCCCAGCAGACTGTTTGGAATAGTTTAAATGCTTTGACACTCTGGCTGTACTGGGTGGCAGGGTGGCAGTTTACTGGGTAATTCATATGCAAAACTGCACTATAAATTTCCAGGCTGTCTCAGTTGCCGTGGCACCACGAAGCGTCTCCCCGCGTACAGTACAGTATTTCTGCCATCTTTGTTTGCATTGCAGTGAGTCATCAAAAGTCTGTCTTGTACCAACACCCGAGCCGTGCATTCCTCTGGCACCAACACTCCACTGTTTTTTAAAGCCGGGGCTGGGAGCTGGCATTTACTTCAGCTCCCAAATCAAAGGCGGCTATTCATTCCCGAGAGCTGCCTGAATGTCCGTCTGCATCCGGCCTCTTCATTTGGATGCCGTGCACTGCCCCGGAGAGCCGGGCTGGGTGCAGCTGAGCCGCGGCCCAGCCCCGCGCCGAGCCCCGCGCCCCCCCGCCCCGTTCCTGCTCCTCCTCTCCCGGCTCCTCTCGCCCTCCCCACCCCAAGGGCTCCCGCTCCGTTTGCTGCATTCCCGGAGCAGCTGGTGGCTGCGGGCGGCCGGGCGTGCGGGCGAGCCTGCCCCTGCCAGGCTGAGTGGGCAGTGCCGGGGCCACGGCGGCAGCGGCCAAAGGTAGGTCTTCCCTGCCGCTGCCGGTGCCACCGGCCGGGCCGGCAACTTCTCCGCAGCCGGGGGTGCGGTGGGGGCGGGGGGCGGTTTACTGCGGGCTCTCCCCGCCCCCCACCCAGCAGCCGCCCACCTGCCCAACTCCTGTCTCCGCACTCCGCCCTCCTTCACCCGATGCCCGCACTTTCTTCCCGCGGGACAGAGCGGCCCTTTGTACGGGCTCTGACTGCGCGGAGTTGGGCCGGCCTTTCTCCAGCCCATCCGGCCCGGGGGAGTCCAGCCCCAGACCCTGGGGGCCGACAGCACACCCGTGGCAGCATCTGAGCCCTGGCCGAGCCCTCCCCTGTCTCCCTCAGGACCCCTCTAGTCACCTGGGCTGGGAGCGAGCCAGCAGGGATTGGCTGGCAGCAGCGGCGGGGTGGGGGTGGGAGGCCCGGGAGGGCATGCAGGTGGGGCTGCGACAGGCTCCCAACTCCTGCACTGGCCGCCTGATCCCCAGGCAACTCAGGTCGGGGGGAGCTGGGTCCCGGAGTCGGACTTGCAGCTCAGGTCGGGGGAGTCCGCAGTCTCCTTTGCTCGTAGGGAAGCAGAGACGGCGGAGCGACTGAGTTCTCCCTGCTCCAGCTCCCTTCTCTGGGCAAACCCCCACCCCTGCCCGCCTCTCCAGGGGGCTGAGGGTGGCTGCTTCTCAGCCTGCAGGGACAGGACTCCCCCCACAGCCCCGGCGGGCCCTCTGCACGGCTGCTCTAAGAGAAAAGGGGAAAAGCAAACCGAAACCAAAGCCTCCGAGAGGACCCCCCTTCTCCCATCGCCGCGGTGCCATGCTCTGGGTTCTGGCTCCTCCCAGGGGACAGGCGGCAGAGGGGCCCTCTGCTGCTGACTTTTTCCTGGGAGAAGAGCTGTGCAGACAGAGGCCCGCCACCCTCACCCCTCTGGCTCTGAGGCGGCCGGTCCGTCCCGTCTTCTGTCTCCACGCCTGTCCTCCTGGGCCCCTCCAGGACAGGGTGTCTCCGGACCTCAGGGGCTCTTGCTCTCTGCCCCGGGGTGGCATGGGGGCACCCCCACACACACCTGGCTGGGAACCCAGCTGGGGCTCCTGGGCAGCGCTGAGAGCTCTGCTGGGGTCCCGCTGCTGGCGGGTCTGTGGCCAGAACTGGTCTGGTGTGATGTGGCTGGGGCGAGGCTGGGGTGCCCCGGAGCAGGGTCGGGGGCGGGGAAGGCGGGCGCCGGGGCAGAGCGGGGTGGCGCGGAGCACGGCCTGGCTGCCGGACGTCCAGGAGCCCGCTGCTGACCCCGCGTGCACACCCTGTCTCCCGCAGATGCGCCCCACCCGCCGGCTCCCCCGCTGAGAGTCTGAGGCCGGCCCCCTCGCCTCCCGCCATGTCACAGATGCTGCACATCGAGATCCCCAACTTTGGGAACACCGTGCTCGGCTGCCTCAACGAGCAGCGTCTGCTGGGCCTCTACTGCGATGTGTCCATCGTGGTCAAGGGCCAGGCCTTCAAGGCCCACCGGGCCGTCCTGGCCGCCAGCAGCCTCTACTTCCGCGACCTGTTCAGCGGCAACAGCAAGAGTGCCTTTGAGCTGCCGGGCACGGTGCCGCCCGCCTGCTTCCAGCAGATCCTGTCCTTCTGCTACACGGGCAGGCTGACCATGGCGGCTAGCGAGCAGCTCGTGGTCATGTACACGGCCGGCTTCCTGCAGATCCAGCACATCGTGGAGCGCGGCACCGACCTCACGTTCAAGGTGAGCTCGCCGCACTGCGACTCGCAGACCGCCGTGATCGAGGACACCAGCTCCGAGCCCCAGAGCCCCTGCAACCAGCTGCAGCCGGCCGCCGCGCCCCCGTACGCCATGTCCCCCTCCGTGCCCATCCCGCTGCTGACCCGCGTCAAGCACGAAGCCCTGGAGCTGCCTCTGGCCACCGGCCCGGGCCTGGCCCCCAAGCGCCCTCTGGAGACAGGGCCCCGGGATGGCGCGGCGGTGGCTGCGGGCACGGCCCCTCTCAAGCTGCCCCGTGTCTCCTACTATGGGGTGCCCAGCCTGGCCACCCTCATCCCCAGCATCCAGCAGGCACCGTACTCCCAGGGGGAGCGGACCAGCCCCGGGGCCAGCAGCCTGCCCACCACGGACAGCCCCACCTCCTACCACAACGAGGAAGATGAGGAGGACGACGAGGCCTACGACACCATGGTGGAGGAGCAGTACGGCCAGATGTACATCAAGGCCACGGGCAACTATGCAGGTAACGCGTGGTGGGCCCGGCCCCCGCCACCACTGCGGCCTCCTGCCCACGGGCGTGGCCGGGGCCCTCCAGGCACCTCCCGTGTGGGCATTGAGGCTGACCGGGCCTTACCCGTGGCCTCACAGCATGGCAGGGAGATGGGCATGTCCCAGGGCCGGGACAGCTCAGAGTGGCCGCTGTGCTGGAGGCGTGCGGGGCTCAGTCCCAGCTCAGATTGGACGAGCTGGCTGGAGCTGACCCTGAAGCGCAAGCAGGAATTGGGTCCCTCTTGCAAGGCCTTAGCTGAGGACTTAAGTCGACCCTGGGTGAGATGAGAGGCCCTGGAAAAGTTTAGCTGCAGCGGAGCGTGTGGGCCAGGACCTGGGCTTTCTCTGGACAGATGAAAAAGACTGTGGGCCTTGGTGGACCATGGACCTGCCCAAGGGCTCGCAGGGCACCATGCGGCCCCGGCTGGCCCCTCACCTGCTTGAGGCCTCAGTGGCCCTGGCAGTGAGGTTGCCCCCTCAGATCTATCTCTGTCACCTTTGACCTCCACGCTTCGCCCCTCCCCTGTGCTTTCGCCTTGAGGCCAGAGCATCCTTGGAGCCTCCCAGTCGCGGCCAGCACCCCGGGGCAGGTCAGAAATTGCCTCCTGAGTGCAACGAGTGCACCCCCCCCGCCGCTTGTTTTGGGAGGACTCCTGCCTTTGGGATCATAAAGCTGGCACACTGACTTGAGATGCCTGGTGCTGCCTGTAAACTGCCTCACGGCCCTCAGAGAGGGTTCAGGATTCGTGGGTTTAGCGTCCTACCATCGGGGCCCCAGGTTGTGTTTTCCCCCCTGCCTTCCACGTTCCCCGAAGACCGGCTGTGTGCCTGGCCCGCCGCCTGGTCTGATTTGCATGCGGAGTCTGAGTCCAGTGACTGGCTGGCCGGAAGCTTGGTGCCAGTGGGAAGTGACCTCCCAGAGCTGGGCCCAGGGGCGCTTCAGAGACTCTCTCCTCCCCTGAGACTGCCTGTGTCCTTGTGCCCCGATGGGGCAGGCGCAGGTCCTTCAGTCCTGGGGGGTTGCAGACGGGGAGCCAGGAGCACCGGCCAACTCAGGCCCTTGGGACAGCCAGTCCCCAGTGGCCGAGGATGGGGTGGCTGGGTCTCGGCTCTGGTCTGGCCCATCTGGGCCCCTCCTGGGGTCTCTGTCAGAGCTGCCGGGGTGGCGGTGCCCTGGACAGCTCCCGCGGGCTCGGGCGTCGTCTTCCCTGGAGCGCAGTACTTGTTTGAGCTTGTTTTTGTCGGGCTTGTGAGAGTCCTGCAGGATGCTGGCACACAGACCGTCTCTGTCTGGGCGGGGTTTCCCTCTTAGTGATAGAGGATAGCGCTCCGTGTTCCTGACCCCAGGAAGCCCACAAGCTCAGGTGTGGGTCAGGCCTGGGCGGCTCCCTCTGCCTGCTCCCGCCCCAGCAGCCCCCAGAGGGAGCTGGGGTGGTTCCCAAACCCCTTGGATGTGCAGCCTCTAAGGACCGCCCCCCCAAAGGTCGGCAGCAGGACAGGGCTCAGCGGAGGGGTCAGGGCCGAACCTGCTGAGGGCCCAGGGGCGGGGCTGCCCACCCGAGGTCCCTGGAGGTGCGATGCCAGACCAAGAGGGGGCCTGGTACAGCTGCCCCCCAGGGTCCTCCCCGCTCAGCCCGCCCCGCCGTGTGGCTTCAAGCACTGAGGTGAGAGCCAGGACAGGGTGCTGAGGGTGGTGCTGGTCGCAGGCAGGGTGGTAGCTCGTCTGGGGGCACCTGCTGCTCTGGGTGCACAAGCCTGGCCCCGTCCTGTGATCTGGGATTTTCTGAGAGGGCAAGGGACAGTGGCCATGGACAGCCGGGGAGGGCTCGGGAGACCGAGCTGCCCCACGGCCTTGACTGTGCCTGGGCCCCCTTCCCAGCCCCTCTCCCATCGAGACCACAAGCCGAGTCCTCCGGGGCAGACACGGCTCAGCAAGTCCTGCGTGCCTGTGTCCCACGGCCCCCGGAGCCCCTTACCCCACGCCCCCAGGGGTGTTGGAGGTGGACAGGGTGGTGGCGGCAAGCTGGGCGACTGGAGGGACAGTGCGCCTGGGAGCGGCCCTGCCTCCAGCTGACCTGCAAGGCTCTGGTCTGGGTGTTCTCCTCGGTGAGCCCATAAGTGGGGCAGGGAGGGGGGTGTGATTTCTTGGTTAAAATCTAGGTTATTGGCAGTGACGTGGCTGGCATCGCTGGGTGCCGGGCACGCTGGGAAGAGGGTTGTGGGGGAGGGTCCGTGGGGGCCGGGCAGGCAGAGAGGGCCCGTCCCCAGTGGCGGGCTGCTCCTTGGGCGCTGGCTCCCCGGCCCCCAGGCTCCCACTGCGCACTGACCGAGTCTGTGCGGGGGACGTCCCCATACCCTCCAGGGCCGCGCGATAGCCAGGTGCGCCTCTCCCGGCACCCGGACAAAGGCAGGGCAGGGCTCCGAGCTGGTGGGATCTGGAGTGTTCGAAGGTGGACTTCTGGAGCTTTCGGGCTCTCTGGAGTCCCTTCTCCTTCCTGGCCAAGGGAGAGGGTGGCCTGAGTGACGTTCAGGGGTCTTCTGACCAGCACCCTGCGTGCAGGGCCGTGAAGGAGCCAGAGACCAGAGCCCTGGCCTCATCCCCATGAAGAGCTGCTGGCAGCCCCTACCGGCTGGGCCCCTGCTTGTAGAAATCGAGGACTAGAACGTTACAGATGAGCGAATGCACCTCAGTTCTCCAGCAGCCCCCTCTGGTTCCTGTTCTCATCCCGTGTGTCTCCTCCATCCCAGGCAGGTCCTGCCCCGCCGTCTATCGGGGAGATGCCCTGGTTGATTCATCCACGTCCCCGTCGGTGGACACGGAGGGGTGGGGGGATGAGCCAGAGCGGGGACCCACGTCGCCCCGGGCCCCTCCTCTGTTCTCTGTAGTCTGACTGCCTTCTGGCCTCCAGGCCCACCCCTGCCACTGTGCAGGCGTTGGGTCAGCAGGCAGGTGTGCCTCCCAGGCATCTGAGACGGGGGCACCTGGGTATTTATGCTCCAGCCACGTGCTTCCATGTTAACCCTTTCCCTGGCAGGGACGGCCTCGGGGTGTCTTGCGTATGTGCGTGGACGCTGCTGGTGGCCTGGCGTGGCTCTGCTCCTCCTCCAGGTCTGCCCACCGTCCCCATGCCTGGACGCAGGGTGGACCCGGCGGTGCTCAGGAGCAGGTGCTGGCACACGGCTCCACGTCTGTTCCCAGGTTCCAGAGGCCAGTGCGGCCGCTGATCCATTTTATGGCTGGGGGGTCCAAGCCTGCGATATCCACCCCTCTACACAGTGGGGCATCTCTCCAGCAGGGCCCCTGGGGTACCTGGCAATCACTGCTCCCACCTGCAGCTCAGAGCCCACAGGCGCTCACTTGGGGGTCCCTCTGAGAAGGGAGAAGACAGGGTTGGTTCTGCAGGCCCCCTGCCGACCCCCAACACTGCCTGCTGGCCTGGAGGCGGGGGTGTCATCCCGTGAGAGGGCGGCAGAAGCCCCGGCCTGTCCAGGTCCGCTCCCTTTGAGGTGGCATCCTAGCAGCTCAGGAGAGAGAGGGGCCAGCACCAGGGGTCTGTCCCATTGTGCGCCCCAAAGGCTGCTCCAAGGGCCGGCCGGCACCCCCGGTGTCATCTGGGACTGGCCCCTGAGGGCTTCCAGGGGTGGCCTCCCTGGCCCCCTGCAGTGTCCCGTTTAACCCTCACCCACCAATGCCCTGAGATCTCTTCTTAAACCAGTTTTATTGAGGTGTGACTTACATACCCCAGTGACATGGGTATGAGATGTACCCGTTTGAGGCTGGCTGTGGGGCCGTCAGCACAGTCAGGATGTCTCTGGCATTCTGGGGACACTCACACCTCTTTGCGGGTACTGCCCCCCCGCCAGCTGCAGGCAGCCTGGGATCTGTTTTCTGTCCTCTGCGGACATTTGTCCATCACCTAAACCATCAGGCTGTCCGCACTCCAGTCTAGCTGTAGCATCAGCAGAAAGACTCTGAGACTCGCCTGTGCTGGGCGGGCAGTCCTGCCTTACCCTTCCCACCCTGCGTTTATATAAGCGTTTACACATTTTTTAATGTATAAAAGTGTTTACCCCTTTTATTCATGTGCCAGTTTCAAGTGTACAGGTGATGAGGCTGGTCACTGTGCTTCGGCAAGCAGCAGTCAAGTTTGCGCAACAGTTTGCTCCCCTCAAGGTTGTCCCGGATCGTCCCTACCCCAACCCTGGCCACCACACACCAGCTTCCAGGCGCCGTCGCTTCTGCGTACGCGGGGGTCGCGCAGAATGGAATCTCTTGTTCTTGACTTCGTTCACTTGCCGTGTCTTGAGACCCGTTCATCCCCGTGGTTCCGAGTGTGGGTGCCTGGCCCTCGTGGTTGCTGGGTCGCTCTCCCGCGCCATGGACGCGCCACCAGCGTGCGGCTTTCGTCATCGTGCTGCCTTGTTTAAGTGGGCCTGCGTTTTTGTCTGTCTGTTGGAATGGTTGGTTTTTTCCTCAATTTATGGATGTGGTGTATTGATTGCATCAGTTGATTTTTAAATGTTGAGCCACCCTTGTATTCCTGGGATAAACCCCACTTGCTCATTGTGTGTTACCATTTTGTATATTGCTGTATTTAATTTGCTAGTATTTTCTTAAGGAAGTTTGCATTTATGAAGGCTAATTATCCGTAGTCTGACTGTAGTGTCTTTGCTGGTTTTCTGGGATGATACACGAACATCCCTTCTCCGTTGTTTTCTGTAAGAGTTTAAGTTTGATGTTATTTCTGTCCTAAGCGTTCTTTCACCAGTGAAGCCACTTGGGCCTGCAGTTTTCATATTCAGCTGGTAAAGAATCCGCCCGCAATGCAGGAGACCTGGGTTTGATTCTGGGCTTGGGAAGATTCCCTGGAGAAGGGAAAGGCCACCCACTCCAGTATTCTGGCCTGGAGAATTCCATGGCCTGTATAGTCCATGGGGTCACAAAGAGTCGGACACAACTGAGCAGCTTTCACTTTCACTTCACTTCTGTTAGTTGAAGTATAGAACTATTCAGATTTCTCTTTCATCCCCTTCAGGCCATGGTAATTTGTATCTTTCATGGAACTTATCCATTTCTGATCTACGTAAATGTTAAAGTAGCCATGCCAGACCTGTTATGTTTAGTATTTTCCTGCTGTTGGCTCTTTTCGTCTTTTTACTGTTAATCTGTTGTTGCTGTTCGGTCGCTAAGTCATGTCTGACTCTTTGAGACCCCAGGACTGCAGCACGCCAGGCTTCCCTTTCCTTCACTACCTCAGTAGCTCAGTGAGACTATGAACCGTGCCGTGCAGGGCCACCCAGGACGGACAGGCCGTGGTGGAGAGTTCTGACAAAGCGTAGTCCACTGGAGAAGGGCGTGGCAAACCGTTTCTGCATTCTTGCCTTGGCGGCCCCATGAACAGTGTGAAAAGGCAGAAAGATGGGCCGCTGGCACTCTGCCGTGTCTTCCTCTTCCGTGTAGGTAGCGCATGGCTGCGGTCGTTGTCGCTCCGTCACCACGTCAGGTCTGGCTGAGACCCCATGCACACCAGCCCTTCCTGTCCTTCATTATCTCCCAGAGTTTGCTTAAACTCATGTCTGCTGGTCAGTGACTCTATTTAACCGTCTCATCCTCTGCTTACCCCCTTCTCCTCCTGCCTTCAATCTTTCCCAGAATCAGGATCTTTTCCAATAAGTCGGTTCTTCACATCAGGTGACCAAGGTATTGGAGCTTCAGCTTCAGCATCATTCCTTCCAATACATATTCAAACTTGATTTCCTTTAGGATTGACTGGTTTAATCTTACAGTCCAAGGGACTCTCAAGAGTCTTATCCAACACTATAGTTCAAAAGCATCAGTTCTTCGGCACTCAGCTTTCTTTATAGTCCAACTTTCACATCTGTACATGACCACTGGAAGAACCATAGCTTTGACTAGACGGACCTTTATTAACAAAGTAATGTCTCTGCTTTTTAATATGCTGTCTAGATTTGTGATAGCTTTTCTTCCAAGGAGCAAAGGTCTTTTAATTTCATGGCTGCAGTCACCGTCTGCAGTGATTTTGGAGCCCAAGAAAAAATCTGTCACTGCTTCCTCTTTTCCCCCTTCTGTTTGCCATGAAGTAATGGGACTGGATGGCGTTATTTTAGTTTTTTTAATGTTGAGTTTCAAGCCAGCTTTTTCACTCTCCTCTTTCATCCTCATCAGGAGGCTCTTTAGTTCCTCTTCACTTTCTGCCATTAGAGTGGTATCATCTACATATTTGAGGTTGTTGATATTTCTCCTGGCAATCTTGATTCCAGCTTGTGATTCACCCAGCCCAGTTATTTTGCATGATATATGAGCACACGGTTGAGATATGCTTTTTAAATCCAGTCTTAGCATCTTTTATTGGGAATCTTTAGACCATTTACATTTAATGTGATTTTCAAGGGGGTTAAGGTCAGATCTGTTATCTCATTAGTTTATTATTCATGTTTTCTTTTTTCCTCTGCTTGATTGAATTTTCCCAGAGTTCCTCTCTAGCCCTACTGTTAGGTGCCCTCACCTTCCACTCCCACCATGCTTTTGTTGTCTAGAGCTGACGCACAAATCTTTGACTTATCCCATCAACCTTCTCAGGTATATTGCTCCCTCCTACGGAACTCAGACTGTCACAACAGTGTTTTTATCTGCTCTAGTTCTTTGTGAAATTGTAGAATATTTTACTTCTTCATAGACTGTTTTGAATCTTATCTTGTGCTCCGTTGTGTCCAACTCTTTGCAGCCTTTTGGACTGTAGCCCGCCAGGCTCCTCTGTCCATGGGATTTTTCAGGCAAGAGTACTGAAGTGGGTTGCCATGCCTTCCTCCAGGGGATCTTCCTGACCCAAGAATCAAACCCAAGTCTCCCATGTCTCCTGTACTGCAGGCGGGTTCTCTACCTGCTGAGCCATCGGGCAAGCTTTATTAACGTCACTGTTTTTACTTGAACCAGTTGTCTTTTTTCTACTTTTAGTCACTTTTGCAATTTAGAGCGGAATTTCTTCTCTCGGGCACGTTATTCTCTGAGTTTAAACAAATGCATATAGTCGTGTGATCACCTCCATAATCAAGACCCAGAGTGGTGTCACCCCACACAGTTCATCATCCCCGTGAGGCCCCACTGTGGTCTTTTCTTCCTCTCCCCCGACTCTGCAACCACTGGTCTGTTTTTGTCCCATCAGTGGCATGACACAATGTATGGTCTTTTGAGTCAGAATGCGTTTGAGATTCATTCTTGGTGTGTGAGTTCTTGGCTCATTTGTTTTTTGGCTGCTAAGTAATACTCCCACAGTGGGTTTGACATCTTACAGAAAGACACAAATGAACTTTTTGGCCAACCCAATATTTGCCAGTTGAAGGACCTGTGGTTTTTTTCTAGTTTTTAGTGGTTCAGTTCTATTTGGTGAATTAGCCTAGGAGTGAGATCACGGGTGGTGTGGTAAGACGTGTTTACCTTTATAGGAAACTGCCCAAACACTCGCCTGAGATAGCTGTCACTTTGCATCACAGCAGCGGGGCAGGAGTTCCTCTTGTTCTGTGTTCTCATCTGTACTTGGTTTTGCCTTTTTTTTTTTCTTAAAGCCATCCTCAAGGTCTGTAATGGTGTCTCATTGCAGCTTTAATTTGTATTTCTCTGGGAGGGATGGGGGTGGGAGGAGACGGGGACAACAGAGGATGAGATGGCTGGACGGCGTCACCGACTCTGTGGACAAACTCCGGGAGTTGGAGATGGACAGGGAGGCCTGGCGTGCTGCGGTTCGTGGGGTCGCGGAGGGTCGGACAGGACTGCGCGACTGGGCTGGACTGGACTGAGCCGAGTGTCTGTCGGCGTGGAGCAGCGTTTGTGCGTCTGTCTGCCGTCTGTGCGCCCGCTCTGCTCAAGCGCCTCTTTGAGCCTCTGTCCTCTTTTAATTGGGTGGTTTGAATATTGAGCATCGTTGATATTGTGCATTCTTCATACCTTCCAGGGGAGAATCCTGAGTCGCATATGTGATTTGTAAAAATTTTCCACCAGACTGTAGTTTGTCTTTTCTTCCTATTAATAATGTCTTTCATAGACACTGAAAATTTTTGATAAAGTTTAAGTGGTTAATCATTTATCTTACAGATCATGCTTTTGGTGTTGTATTTGACTCTTTACCTAACAAAGTTATAAAGAATGTTCCCCCTATGTTTTCTTCTAGATGTTTTATGGCTTTGGGTTTTACATTTAATCTGTGGCCCATTTTGAGTTAATTTTTGTATGAAGTGAGAGTTATAGTCAAGGTTCTAAATATTTTTTTCATGTGGATGTCTCATTTACTTTTGAAGAAATTTTAAATATATGAAAACACTCTATTATATTTGCCCACATATTTACCTTGTCCAGTTCTTTGCACTTCGTATAGATTAGTTTCTATCTGGTGTCGTTTTCCTTCTGCTTAAAGAATTTCCTTTAACATTTCTTACAGTGATGGACTAGTGATGAATCCCAAAAAATTACAGAGAGGTTTTTATATCATCTTTTTAAAAATCTGCCTTATTGAAGTATAATTTATATACAGTGAAATTAACTTTCACTATACAATTGTCACCTTCATTTTTAAAGGGTATTTTTGCTGGATATGGAATTCTAGGTTGACTATTGTTTTCTGCTTTCAGTAGACTATTATTTTCTGCTTTCTCTTGTTTTCTGAAATGCATTTTTCCCCCCTCAGGAAATCAAAGTCATTTTTCTCTGTGTGTCTCTTTACAAGTTGTGTCTTTTCGTTTTAGGCTGCTTTTACCTCTGCGTACAGTTTGTTGAGCTTTTTGGACGTGTGCATTTATGCCTTTATTCCTTCAGTTATCTTGTGCCCATCCCCACATAACTCCAATTAAACATGCTTTTGCCCCTGAGATCCCAAGGCTCTGTTAATTTATTAGTGTAGAGCCTTTTTTCTCTTTAGGCTTTAGATGGAGGAGTTTCCATTGCTATTTCTTCATGGTCACTGATCTTTCTCACGGTTCCATTTTGTTCTTATTTGTATGTTACATTTCTCCCCTCATGAGTTCAGGCTTTGACATTTTAAAAATATTTTCTGATTGTGTTTCTAGCTGGTTTAAAGTCTTTGCCTGTTAATGCCCTCCTGTTTGTCATTTCTTAGTCTGTTTCTGCCTACCGATTTTTCTCCTGCTTAGGATCTCCTTTTTTGGTTCGTTTTTTCTTTCTTTCTCTCTTTTTTGATTTGGCTGGGTCTCAGTTGTGGCATGTGGAATCTAGTTCCCTGACCAGAGATCAGACCTGGTCCCCCTGCATTGGGAGTGTGGAGTCTTAGCCTCGGGACCTCCAGGCAAGCCCCTTTTTCGTGGTTCTTCATGTGCCTGTTAATTTTGTGACAGATGCTGGACATCGAGAATGCTGAGCACTGGCAGGCCATCTGTTGTCCCGAATCTCTTATAGTGAAGTGGAGTTTCCATAATGAGTAATGACGGTGAGCACTTTTTCAAACTTTTGGCAGTTTGGCCGTCTTCCTTTGAGAAGTGCCCATTTAAACTTTCTTTCCCACACGTTTGTAGGGCGAGTTGTCTGTTCTTTATTCACAGCTTCTCAGGAGCTCTGTCTACTCTGGATCGGCCTCTTTTGTCAGTTTAAAAGTTTTAAATAGCTTCTCCCACTCTACAACTTGTCTTGTCATCTTCTTACTACGATTTTGCTGTAGTGAGTTTATTAATTCTTTTCTTTTTCAGTGGCGATTTTGATGTCGTGTTTAAAGAAGTCTTCCTTTACCTCGTGGTCACTGTGATATTCTCTATGTACTCTAAAAACAATTTTTTTTTTTTCTGATTTGAAGTCATTTTAAATTTAACAGAGATGTTTCCAGAAAAGTACAAAGAACTCCTGTATACATTTTCCTCAGACTCATTGGCTGGTAAGAATTTGCCGTATTTGCTTTATCATTCTTTCTCACTTGTTCAGTTCAGTTGCTCAGTCGTGTCCGACTCTTTGTGACCCCGTGGACCGCAGCACGCCAGGCTTGCTTATCCATCACCAGCTTCTGGAGCTTGCTCAAACCCATGTCCATTGAGTCGGTGATGCCATCCAACCATCTCATCCTCTGTCGTCCCCTTCTCCTCCTGCCTTCAGTCTTTCCCAGCATCAGGGTCTTTTCCATTGGGTCAGTTCTTCACATCAGGTGGCCACAGTATTGGAGCTTCAGCATCAGTCCTTCAAATGAATATTCAGGACTGATTTCCTTTAGGACAGACTGGTTGGATCTCCTTGCAGTCCAAGGGACTCTCAAGAGTTTTCTCCAGCACAACAGTTCAAAAGCATCAGTTCTTCGGCGATCAGCTTTCTTTATAGTCCAACTCTCACATCCATACATGACTACTGGTAAAACCATAACTTTGACTAGATGGACCTTTGTTGGCAAAGTAATGTCTCTGCTTTTTAATATGCTGTCTAGATTTGTCATAGCTTTTCTTCCAAGGAGCAAACAACTTTTAATTTCATGGCTGCAGGCCCCATCTACAGTGATTTTACAGCCCAAGAAAAGAAAGTCTGTCACTGTTTCCCTTATTTCCCCAGTTATTTGCCATGAAGTGATGGGACCAGATGCCATGATCTTAGTTTTCTGAATGTTGATCTTTAAGCCAACTTTTTCACTTCTTTCACTTTCATCAAGAAGCTCTTCAGTTCTTCTTCATTTTCTGCCATAAGGGTGGTGTCATCTGCATATCTAAGTATTGATATTTCTCCCAGCAATCTTGAGTCCAGCTTGTGCTTCATCCAGCCCGGCATTTCATATGATGTACTCTGCATATAAGTTAAAAAAGCAGGTGATGATATATAGCCTTCACAATACTCCCTTCCCAATTTGGAACCAGTCCATAGTTCCATGTCTGGTTCTAACTATTGCTTCTTGACCTGCATACAGATTTCTCATGAGGCAGATCAGGTGGTCTGGTATTCCCATCTCTTTAAGAATGTTCCACAGTTTGTTGTGATCCACACAGTCAAAGGCTTTGGCATAGTCATTAAAGCAGAAGTAGATGTTTTTCTGGAACTTTCTTGCTTTTTCTATGATCCAACGGATGTTGGCAATTTGATCTCTGGTTCTTCTGCCTTTTCTAAATCCAGCTTGAACATCTGGCAATTCTTGGTTCATATACTGTTGAAGCCTAGCTTGGAGAATTTTCAGCATTACTTTGCTAGCATGTGAGATACTCCAGGAGTTGGTGATGGACAGGGAGGCCTGGCGTGCTGTGGTCCATGGGGTCACAAAGAATCGCACACGACTGAGCAACTGAATTGTACTAAACTGAGATGAGTGCAATTGTGCGGTAGTTTGAGCATTCTTTGGCATCACCTTTCTTTGGGACTGGAATGAAAACTGACCTTTTCCAGTCCTGTGGCCACTGCTGAGTTTTCCAAATTTGCTGGCATATTGAGTGCAGCACTTTCACAGCATCATCTTTCAGGATTTGAAATCGCTCAGCTAGAATTCCATCACCTCCACTAGCTTTGTTCGGAGTGATGCTTCCTAAGGCCCACTTGACTTTGCATTCCAGGATGTCTGGCTCTGGGTGAGTGATCACACCATTGTGGTTTTCTGGGTCATGAAGATCTTTTTTGTATAGTTCTTCTGTGTATTCTTGCCACCTCTTCTTAATATCTTCTGCTTCTGTTAGGTCCATACCATTTCTGTCCTTTATCGAGCCCATCTTTGCATGAAATGTTCCCTTGGTATCTCTAATTTTCTTGATGAGATCTCTAGTCTTTCCCATTCTGTTGTTTTCCTCTATTTCTTTGCATTGATCACTGAAGAAGGCTTTCTTATCTCTCCTTGCTATTCTTTGGAACTCTGCATTCAGATAGTTATGTCTTTCCTTTTCTTCTTTACCTTTAGCTTCTCTTCTTTTCTCAGCTATTTGTAAGGCCTCGTGAGACAACCATTTTGCTTTTTTGCATTTCTTTTTCTTGGGGATGGTCTTGATCACTGCCTCCTGTACAGTATCAGGAACTTCCATCCATAGTTCTTCAGGCACTCTGTTTATCAGATCTAGTCCCTTGAGTCTATTTGTCACTTCCACTGTATAATTAATTGTAAGGGACTTGATTTAGGTCATACCTGAATGGTCTAGTGGTTTTCCCTGTTTGGCAATAAGGAGTTCATGATCTGAGCCACAGTCAGCTCCTGGTCTTGTTTTTGCTGACTGTATAGAGCTTCTCCATCTTTGGCTGCAAAGAATATAATCAGTCTGATTTCATTGTTGACCATCTGGTGATGTCCATGTGTAGAGTCTTCTCTTGTGTTGTTGGAAGAGGGTTTTTGCTGTGACCAGTGCGTTCTCTTGGCAAAACTATTAGCCTTTGCCCTGCTTCATTCTGTACTCCAAGGCCAAACTTGCCTGTTACTCCAGGTATCTCTTGATTTCCTGTTTTTGCATTCCAGTCCCCTATAATGAAAAGGACATCTTTTTTTGGTGTTAGTTCTAGAAGATCTTGTAGGTCATCATAGAACCGTTCAGCTTGAGCTTCTTCGGTATTAGTGGTCGGGGCATAGACTTGGATTACTGTGATATTGAATGGTTTGCCTTGGAAATGAACAGAGCTCATTCTGTCATTTTTGAGATTGCACCAAAGTACTGCATTTTGGACTCTTTTGTTGACTACGATGGCTACTCCATTTCTTCTCATGGAATCTTGCCCACAATAGTAGATATAATGGTCATCTGAATTCAGTTTGCCCTTTCTGGTCCATTTTAGTTCACTGATTCCTGAAATGCCGATGTGCACTCTTGCCATCTCCTGCTTGACCACTTCCAATGTGCCTTGATTCGTGGACCCGACATTCCAGGTTCCTGTGCAGTGTTGTTCCGTGCAGCACTGGACTTTACTCCCATCATCAGTCACACCCACAACTAGGCATTGTTTCCGCGTTGGCTCCGTCTCCTCATTCTTTCTGGAGTTATTTCTCCACTCTTCTCCGGTAGCATATTGGGCGCCTACCAGCCTGGGGAGTGCATCTTTCAGTGTCGTATCTTTTGGCCTTTCCATACTGTTCATGTTTCACTTTTTTGTGTATAGTTGTTTGTTTGTTTGTTTTCTCCTGAACTATTTCAGAACAGTTGAGGATCCTATGCTCTTACTCCAAAATACTGAGCGTTGTTTATCCAGGGCATATTCTCTTGCATAAACACAGCACAGTGTTCCAAACTCAGGAAATTCAATTTTGACAGAGCACTGCTATAGAATCAACTGTCCATGCTTAGTCAGTTGTCTCAACGTTGTAGTATATCTGGAATTGTGGTTTTTTTTTTTCATGTGGGTGATATGGGACTGAAGATGCACTTTTTTCTCATATGACTTTCCATACCACTTTCTGTTGAGGAGACCACCTTTTCCGCACCAATGCGACACTTCCCCTGTATTGACCCCAGATGTCTGTAAAATGTACGAATTCTCTCTGAGCTTGGGTCTGATCCATCTGTCTCTGCCAGTCCCCAGTCTCCTGATTTCTATAGTGTCAATCTTCCAGGTTTTTGCTCCTTACTGCTGCCTTGCTTTGGTTCTTTTTTGCATTTGTTTATCCTTTCGGGGGCTTCCCTGGTGGCTCAGAGGTTAAAGCGTCTGCCTGCAATGCAGGAGACCTGGGTTCAATCCCTGGGTCGGAAAGATCCTGTGGAGAAGGAAACGGTAACCCACTCCAGTATTCTTGCCTGGAGAATCCCATGGACGGAGAAACCTGGTAGGCTACAGTCCACGGGGTTGCAAAGAGTCGGACACGACTGAGCGACGGAACGGAACGAAACGGATCCTTTCGGGACCAGTTTGTCAAATGTCACACAATGCCTCTTGGAAGCTGGTGGATTTCATTGACCCTCTGGATTAGTCTAATGTGAACTGCTGTCTACAGGATTGGGTGTGTCCCTCCATTTATCTACATCTTTTTCCATTTTTCTTTGGAATATTTTGTAGTTTTTCAGTCCATCTTTCGTTAGATTTATTCCTGGAAATTCATTTTTTTGGTCTTAATCCACATGGTATTTAAGTCTCTCTCTCTCTCTTTTTTTCGTTATTTGTTACTAGTATCTAGAAACAAATTTTTTTTTTTTTAAATCTGGCCACCTAACTAAATTCGCTTATTTATTCTAACAGTTTGCTTGCAGATTCTTTTGGATTTTCTCCGTGCACAGTCATGTCATCTGCTAAAAATGACCACTTTATTTCTTTATTCCTGTTCTTCCCCTTTTAATTTTCTTTCTTGCCTGACTGTACTGGCCAGGGTTTCTCATTCATTCTTGTCTCCTTTCCAAACTCTGGAGAAGCTATCAATATTTCATCTTTAAGTAGGATATTTGCTCAAGGCTTTTGTGTGTGTATGATACACTTTATCAGATGAAGGAAGTTTTCTTTCCTAGGTTAAGAGTATTTTTTCTCGTAAATAAGTGTGACATTTGAACAGAAGCTTTTTCAGACTTCCCTCGTGGCCGTTATTGAGACTGTGTGCTTCCGCTGCAGGGGACGCAGGTTTGAGTCCTGGTCCTGGACCTAAGATCCCACATGCTGTGCAGCATGGCCAAATAAAAAAAAAGATTAAAAGAGCCTTTTCTTTAAATATTGAAATGGTCATGTAGTTTTCCTCTTCTGCTTTGTTAATGTTATAACTTGCTTTTTGAATATCAAAAGACCTTGTGTTCCTGGAATAAGTTCAACCTTGTGACGTAGGATCCTTTTTCATTACCCCTGGATTCAAGTGCCTGATATTTTTCTCCTTTTGAGGGCGGTTTTCCAGAGCTGGGACATGCTCCTCAGTGTTCATCTCCTAGAAGGAGGCCGCAGGAGGGAGAGACCGGTGGGATGTCAGGTGTCCAGCAGTTGCTAAATCCAGGGAGCCACCCCACTCCGGCCAGACTTTGCGCGTGGAACTCCTGGCTCTGTAGGGGGTGCCCCCTGCCCCCTATAGTTGTCCAGAGCTCCAGCCTGGAGCATTGGGAATCCTGTTTAATGCACACACCCCCACCCCCACACAGCACAGGCCCTGTGGGTGCTGGTGTGTGTGTGTTGCTCAGTTGCTTCAGACTTTGTGTGACCCCATGAACCGTAGCCCTCCAGGCTCCTCTGTCCATGGGATTCTCCAGGCAAGAATACTGGAGTAGGTTGCCATGCCCTCCTCCAGGGGCTCTTCCTGACCCAGGGATTGAACCCCTGTCTCTTGCATTGCAGGCGGACTTTTTACCATCTGAGCCACCTGGGAAGCCTGGGTGCCAGTATAGGTTCCTCAAACCCACCTCAGAGGAGGTGAGAGTTTGGACCCAGTGCCTGGATCACCAGCCACGTGGGACCAGCCCATGCTTTTCATATGGGCTCATATTTCCTTTAGGATTTTTGTACCATAGGGACAAGAGAGGGGGCCCTCTAATTTTCCTGTAAGGTCACGTTTCCCTTTTTGCTGGCAGAATTATCTGGCCTCATAAAATGAATTGGGAATCACCCCCACCCCTTTTATAAAATGACCTGGCAGAGTCTATGTAAGATTAGCTGACTTCCTTCCTAAATATTTGAAGTAATTCACAGGTGAAGCCGACAGGCCAGGAGTCTTTTGCTGGATGGTGTTTCTCACACTCTTGTTTATTAGGTCCTGGTTCAGATCTCTGTCCCTTCTTGCGTCAGTGTTGGTTAAGTTATGTTTCTCTAGAAACTTATGGGCCTCATCTAATTTTCAAATTTATTGGCATGAATCTACTGCTAATATCCTCTTAAAATCTTCCTAATGTTTGTGGAAGAAAGTGGCAAACTGTGACACAGACAGTTCTGCCCCCTGGCCAGTGTAGGTACCACCCCCACACAAAGGATGATGTTTATATTTTCAAAGAGAAATTTCAGAGGAAAAAAGGGGCGAACAGAGAAGGATATGCAACAGAACGTAGCCTAAAAGACTGACCCTCTGACCCTTTACAGTAAAAGTCTGCCAACCTCTGTTCTATAGAATCTGCTGTGTCATGTTCATACAACAGTAGCATTTAATATTGTTAATTAGGGTCTTTTCACCTCATTATCTTTCATTTAGGCTTGCTGGGGATTTTCCAAAGTATTAGTCATTTTAAAAAAAAGTGTGTGAATCATTTTTTAAAAGCCTTTATTGAATTTGTTACAGTACCGCTGCCGTTTTATGCTTTGGAGTTTTGGCCCCAAGGCACATGGGATCTTGTTCCTCAAGCAGGGATCGAACCTGTACCCCCTACATTGGAAGGTGAGGTCTTAACCCCTGGGTCTCCAGGAAAGTTCCAACACGCTAGTCTTTTCAAAGAGCCAACTTTTGGCTTTTTCTCTCATATATACGGTTGAACTTCAAACTGCATGGGTCCGCTTACATAGAGGTTTTTTTGCAATAAATGCAGTGCTTGTAAATAAATATGCATTTCTTTGCCACACTGTCTTTCCTTTTTTGATGTCTGGTACCACTGACACAGGAGAAGGCAATGGCAAGCCACTCCAGTACTCTTGCCTAGAAAATCCCATGGATGGAGGAGCCTGGTGGGCTGAAGTCCATGGGGTCGCTAAGGGTCGGATGCGACTGAGCGACTTCACTTTCACTTTTCACTTTCACACATTGGAGAAGGAAATGGCAACCCACTCCAGTGTTCTTGTCTGGAGAATCCCAGGGACAGGGGAGCCTGGTGGGCTTCCGTCTATGGGGTCACACAGAGTCGGACACGACTGAAGTGACTTAGCCGCAGCAGCAGCAACCACTGACACGTTAATACCTACAGTGCTTCGTGTCATATAGGACAATATTAATGTAGGTACTGACAGATAGGGGATTCACCTTGGAAACAGCGTAAACATAAGGACATCAGTAAATACAGCCCAGTACTGTAAGTATATTCTCTTCCTTACAATTTTGTTAATAATATTTTCTTTTCTTTAGCTGACTTTAAGAATACAGTATAAATATATATAACATGCAAAATCTGTGTGAACTGACTACATATGTAAGGCCATATGTACATACTACATATGTAAGGTCATATGTACATACTGCATATGTAAGGTCAACAGTAAATTATTAGTAGTTAGGTTTTCAGGGAGACAAAAGTTTTACATAGATTTTCAACTGCTCAGGGGGGTGGGTGCCCCAGCACCCACATTGTATAAGGGTCAACTGTGCTTTATATATATATACAAACACACACACATATATAATTATATATAAAATTTCAATTTATTATATGTTTTTATATATTTAATTATTAATTTCAAATTAAATATATATATTTAATTTTAGTTTATTTCTACTTTCTCTGAGTTAACCTGCTATTCTTTCCCTAGCTTTTGTGGTCAGTTGATTTCTCAGCCTTTTAAAAGATACACACTCAAGGACTATCCATTTCCTGCTCATCACGGCTTCATTCTACCCAACACATTTTGATATGTCGTTATTTCCATTATTATTCAGTTAAAATAATCCCCAGTGCTTTCATGATTGTTTTTCCTTGACCCTTGGGTTATCTAAGGGGGTTATGTGGGTCTAAAATTTCAAACCTGTTTTGGGTTTCTGGTCATCCTTTTGTTCTGATTTCTGATTTGTTATCTCCCACGGTCAGAGTCTCCTCCAAGTGCTCCATTGCGCTGGCATCTGCTGAGACTGGCTCTGCACCCCGGTGCATGTCCCACATGCGCTGGAACACGCCGCATTGTTCAGCCTGGTGAGCTGCGCCGATCACGACGCCGAGCCTTGCGTGCGCTTCCTGCTCTGCTGCTCTCTGCTCACACTGGCTGTCCCCCCAGAGGGGGTGTCCGCACCCCCAGGCAGGTGGGCCATCCCTCCTCTCAGCTCTGTCAGTTGCCGTGAAGCTGTGATCTGGGCCCTGTTCTGTCTCGTCGCTGGCTTGTTTTATCTTCTTGGCAAGCTGGTCTTCTTGGAAGCGTCCCACAGCACCAGGAAGGTCCCTTGCTTTGAAGGCTGCGTGGTCTTACGTCAGCGGAGCTGCCCCGGCACCCTTCTCTTTGATGTTCACCTGCTGCATCGTGTCCCCAGCCTTCTGCTTTCAGACTTTCTTTGTCCTTTTGTGTAAGATTGTCTCCTGGTGTTTTTGTTTGTTTTTTATGCAGTCTTTACAAGTCTTCGTTGGAGTGTTTAGTCCACCTACATTTCATGAACTGCTGGTATTTGGGGGCTTCATCTACCTTTTTTCCCCTGAGCAGCTGTGGTTTCTCCATTTTTCCTCTTTCTTTCAGGTTAATCAAGCACGGTAATCTGTTTATTTGCTTTTCTATGCCTGTTTTAAATTTGCCTACTGCTCTCTTTAGGGCTTTCCTGTGGCTCAATGTAAAGAATCCACCTGCCAATGCAGGAAACAGAGGTATGATCCCTGGGTTGGGAAGATCCCCTGGAGAAGGAAATGACTTCCCACTCCAGTAATCTGCCTATAGAATGCCCTTGGACAGAGGAGTCTAGTGGGCTGCAGTCCACGCATGCGTGCTCGGTCGTGTCCGATTCTTTGCAACCCTATGAACTGTAGCCTTCCTGGCTCCTCTGTCCATGGGATTCTCCAGGCAAGAATCCTGGAGTGGGTTGCCATTTCCTCCTTCAGGGGACCTTCCCAATCCTGGGATTTAACCCATAGCTCCTGCCTCATGTCCTGAATTGGCAGGCAGGTTCTTTACCACTGAGCTACCCGGGAAGTGCCATCACTTCATGGCAAATAGATGGGGAAACAATGGAAACAGTGACAGACTTTCTTTCCTTGGGCTCCAGAATCACTGCAGATGGTGACTGCAGCCATGAAATTAAAAGACGTTTGCTCCTTGGAAGAAAAGCTGTGACTAACCTAGACAGCATTTTAAAAGGCAGAGACATTAGTTTGTTGACAAAGGTCTGTCTGATCAAAGCTATGGTTCTTCCAGTAGTCATGTATGAATATGAGAGTTGGACCATAAAGAAATCTGAGCGCTGAAGAATTGATGCTTTTGAACTGTGGTGTTGGAGAAAACTCTTGAGAGGAGTCCCTTGGATTACAAGGAGACCAAACCAGTTAATCCTAGAGGAAATCAGTCCTGAATATTCATTGGAAGGACTGAGGCTGAAGCTCCAGTACTTTGGCCGCCTGCTGTGAAGAGTTGACTCACTGGAAAAGACCGTGATGCTGGGAAAGATTGAGGGCAGAAGGAGAAGGAGACGACAGAGGATGCAGTGGTTGGATGGCATCACCGACTCGATGGATCTGAGTCTGAGAAAGCTCCAGGAGTTGGTTATGGACAGGGAAGCCTGGCGAGCTGCAGTCCACGGTCAGACACAGCTGAGCGACTGAACTGAACTGAACTGAACATCTGGGAAGTCCTTAGAGACTAGCAGAGAGACTTCAGTCCATGGGGTCACAGAGAGCGAGGCGCAACTGAGCAAGTAAACCACAGCTGGTCTCTCAAGGGTTGGAGGTCATCTTGACTCACAGCCTTCCTTCAAGGGCCCCCCCACTGCTTGCCAGGACCGCCACTGCTTTAGCCTCCTTTACGCCCCCTGTCGTACCGGGTAGGGGTGAGGGCGTTTGCATGTTTTAGCTACGCCCTTTCTCGTTGTTGTTTTAAACACCTGTGTTTAGACTCATCTGCACGTGTGTTTTTTCCATGTCTTCCTGTGTTACCCTCTGCCTGGGGTCAGTTTTTTGTTGTTTTTTTAATGTGGACCTTTTTTAAAGTCTTCCTTGACTCTGTTACAACAGTGCTTCAGTTCTGTGTTTTGGTTTTCTGACTGTGAGGCATGTGAGATCCCAGGGATTGAACCCCCGCTGCCTGCCCTGGAGGGTGAAGTCAACCACTGGGCCCCTGGGGACGCCCCTGGGGTCCCTGTCTTCACGTGACTCCATGTCGATTAGCTCGGAATTACCGGTCATGCTAGCTCTGCACGTGCACCCACTCTCCTCCCGGGGCTCCCAGGACACGCGTGTTGTGCATTCACCGCGTCCTGCGAATTCCCGGTAACCTTTTTTCTGTTTCGCGACTTTTCTGTTTCTTTTTCCCTCTGCAGCTTCCATCTGGATGTTCCGGACTGAGTTATTTTCTGGCTCACCAGTCTTCTCATCTGCTCTGCTTAATTTACTCCTGAACCAGTCACCTTTCTAGCGTTTGATTCTTTTTACTGATTCTAGTTTTCTGGTGAAATTCTCCGTCTTGTTCGTTCCTTGCACAAATGAAGAGAGGTTATTTGAAAGACAGCATCTGCCTGTTTTCTGTTACAGATCGCCTGTGGGTCCGATCGAATGTCTTTTTGTCGGTTGTGAGTTTTTTCCTTAATCATTCATTTCTGACCACACTGGGTCTTTGCCGCCGCTCATGGGTTTTCTCTAGTTGCGGCGGTGGCTTCTCGGGGGCTTCAGTAGTTGTGGCTCCGCAGCGTGTGGGATCTTCCTGGATCAGGGATTGAACCTGTGTCCCCTGCATTGGCAGGCTCCAGGATCTTAACCACTGGACCACCGTGAAGTCCCCCTGGTGATTTTTTATTGAACGCTTCACGGAAGCTCTAAGCAGAGCTGCTCCTCAGAGGGTCTGGGACCTGTCTTTAGAGGCTTTCATGAGAGATCCTCGGGTTTGTCAGGAAGTGACGTGACCTCCTGGAGTAAGTCAGGCGGGGCGCTCCTGGTCGCCCTGCTCGTGGGCCCTGGCTTTTCCCAGATCTTGGTGAAGTCCCTGGTGTTCCCCCGAGCACCGCCTCCTCCGCAGGCCCTCAGATCCGATGCTTGTCTAGCTCACACGTGGGACACCACATTCCTGACTTAAGTTGTTTTTCCGTTTCTTGGCAATAGCTTTTTTGCCTCTGGTCCTGCATGCGTGCTTCTTAGCGGTCGGCAGATACATCGAAGAGAACTTGGGAAGCTGTGTCCAGGTGCAGGCCCCCAGAGTGTCTGCGGGCTCTCGACCCCTCTGTCTGCCCGGCCCCCGGCTGCTGGCCCCTCTCCTTGGGCTTGCTGCTCCCAACAGTCACCCCCGACACCACCCTGCGGGAGAGCCACTGTTCTCTGTCCGATTTGTAATGTTGTGTTAGTTTAAGGTATGCAGCTGAGTGGTTCAGTTACACAACGTACGGCTGTCTGTTCTTCAAATTCTTCCCACTTTAACTTATTATGAAATACTGAGTAGAGTTTCCTCTCCTATGTAGGAGGTCCTTGTTTATCTGTTTTATACATAGAACCAGACATATGTTAATCCAAAACGCCTAATTTATCCCTCCCCTTCCCTTCCCCTTTGGTAACCATAAGTTTGTTTTCTGTGTCTGTGAGTCTGTTTATGTGTGTCAGTATGTCCGTCTGTGTGGTTTTTTAAGATTCCGCATATAAATGATGTCATCTGATAGCTGTCGTTGTCTGACTTACTTAGTATGACCATCTCTGCCAGGCAGCTTCCTCCGTGTCCTTTTTTATGGCCGTGCTGTGCGGCCTGCGGAATCTGAGTTCCCAGTCAGGGATCGAACCCGGGCGCCCAGCATTGGGAGCCACTGGCCCACTGGGGAAGTCCCTGTGCTCACTCTTTTAAAGAGCGAGAATAATCATTCAGTGGAAAGCCACCCACCCTCATGGCCCCTCGCCTCCCACTCTGGTCCCCAGCAGCGTCCCCAGTCGGCCTGGCGTCCACGGGCGGGCAGCGGGCCTGCGAGCCTCTCTAGGTCAGCACTGGACGGAAGGATGGGGAACAGAAGAGGCACGCGGTCAGAGGGGCGATGGAGAAATTGCTCGGCCCTCTCTGGGAGGTGGGAGGCCAGACAGGGGACCGGTGGGGCCTCCCAGGGCCAGACTCGGACACAGGAGGCAAAAACAAACAAACAGAACCCAGGTCTGAGTGGGTCGGGCCAAGTCAGGTGTGGAGCTGCCCAGGGGGAGTGTCAGGGTTCCGAGCTGTCCCAGAGGGGCCGGTCGCCAGGTCCTGGCTGGGGCACCATCCACGGACAGGCCTCTGCAACCCCCACGTCTTCCCAGCAGCTGAGCCCGGAACTTCCCGAATGCTGGGCCCCCGATCCCACGTGGGTCCCTTTGTGGCCCAGCGTCTGGGGGCCGCTGGCTCCTCCCCAGCCTTGGCCTCGAATCCTGTTCCCACCTTTATTTTTCTTTCTTTCCAGACTTCTGCTACTTTTTTTTTACCCCACGTGCCAAATTGCACTGGTTCTTGGATGCACCCTCCCCCCCGACGTTTTAAATCCAAGAAAGGAGGTTCATCTGACGTCTGGTGCGTCACGGTTACCTCGGAGGCACATAAAGGCGGGGCGATGGCTGCGGATGCTCAGCCCCTCCCTCCCGCCCCGGCCTGCGTGCACCTGCAGGAAGCCCACCTGCCCTGTTCCTGGGAGGCTGACGGGGGTGTCCAGTGCACGGATGTCCATCACAGGTGTGGCCCTTTCAAAACTGCAGGTCTAGTTGGCACCAAGCTGGCAGCAACAGGAACGAGCCAGATTGCCCACCTGTGGTGTGTTTGTCGTGGGTGGAAGCCACCTGGAGCTGAGCAGAAGGGGGCTGGGTGGCCTCCTGGGCACCGGGTGGTGTGACCTGAGCGTCCACCACCCAGAAGAGCTCCGTCAACCAGCCTCCAGGGCCCCAGGACTCGCCCACGCTGCTCTGATGGCCACCCTCACCCCACGCCCTGGCAGCCCCTCTTCTGTGTCCCCCCGGATGTTGGCTGTGTCTTTGACCGTGTCCTCCACGTGGACCCGCCCTGGAGATAACCCTGGACACTGCTCCTCCACTGGACACAGCGAACCTGGGATCCTCCCAAACTGTGCATCAACAATTTGTACCTTTTGGCCCCGTGGTGACTGTCGTGTGGACGGCTTCCCGGCTGTCCTTTCCCCTGATGCAGGATGTTGGCTGTTTCCAGTTGGGGGCGTCTGTGAACAGAGCTGTGTGGGCATTTCCGCTCAGGCTTCCGGGCTTCCGGCCCTCATCTCTCTCTCTTCTCCTATTGGATAAACACCTGGAAGCAGAGTGCTGGCTCAGCACAGCACACGTCTAACTTTGTAACAAATGGCCTCGTGGTTCCCAGCGGCCTGTGCCATCTTGTTCTCGCAGCCGGGCAGGCGGGTGGGTAGTGTTCCAGGGGCCCCGGGTCCTCGCTGGGTACACTGTGCTTGGGTCCCGCCGAGCTGTCCTAACCTCGAGGATTGTTGTCTCAGCGTGGCTTTAATTTCCATTTTTCTAAGGGCTTGTGATGAGCATCTTTTCTTGTGCTAATTTGCTGTCTGTGTATTCTCTGCTAACGGATCCATTCAGATCTTCTGCCTGTTTTAAAGTTGGGTTGTTCATTTTGCGCCGGTTGAGTCTCCCTTGTCTTCCCTGGGGTTTTCCTCTGTCAGGCACATGGCTTGCCTGGTCATGCCGATCTTTCTTTGGTCTTCTTTTGTAGACAACAAGTTTTCTTTTCATTGTGATGATGTTTAGTTTCTTATTTAATTTATTTTAGTGATTGTGCTTTTGGGGTTCTGTCTAGGTTTTTAGCCAAACCCAAGATCACCGATCTGCTGCTGAAAGTTGTGTAGGTCTGCAGCCGCTTGGGTTCATCTGCATACAAGGTGTTGGCTGGGCTTGTGGGTGTTCGGCGTGGCTTCTGCCGGCGTGTGACTCGTGTGTGACCCTTGTTGGGAGCCTGTCGCCTCCCCCACCAGGCCCCTGTGCGCCTTTGTCGCGGATTGGCTGCGCTCGCTCACAGGGGGTCTGTCTCTGGGCCGCGCGCTGTGTCTGGCAGGCTTGGTCACCACCAGCATCAGGTCGTGTGGGGCCGTGTTCTTGTTTCCGTTTGGTTTTCGGTTGTATTTTTCTGTATCATGGACTCGGGGCTCAGTTTCTTATTCTGCCATCTGAACAAATGGCATATACTTTTGTGGAGCGGGCATCACCTTCTCTGTCCCCTCCCCGCCCTGCCCCACTTCAACAGGGCCCCCCAAGTGGCTGTACCAGGGTGGCCTGGGCACCTGCCTGTGGTCACGGCGTTGATGGGGCTCTGATGGTGATGCCCTGCACACACCTGCACTTGGGGACGAGAACAGGGCCCCTCCGAGCCTCCTGGACGTGATGGCATCCTGTGGGCGGGCGTCTTGATGTGCGTTGCCTGTGCAGAGGGTCCAGCACGTTCTTCGGACTCCCTGCCCGTGACCCTCAGGCGGTTGGGGACGTTTGGGGCTGAGGGTAGTGTGATGCTCCCAGTTTCCCTCCTTCCATTCATTCCTTTGAAAAAGGGTCTTCATCGTGGCCGAGTGTACCTGAGAGATGTACTGTTAGAACCACTTCAGCGCACAGAGCCAAGCGCGTTCGTGAGTGTAACCAGCACCACCACCTTCTTCGCAAGCCGAAGCTCTGGCCCCACTGCACACTCACCGCGTCCCCCCGCAGCCCCCGGGCCTCGCACGAGTGCGGCAGGCAGGCTGTGTCATCCGCGTCACCTCGCTCGCGTGACGTCTCTCCCCTCTCTGGGTTCAGGCAGAGTCCTGGGCAGGTGGGCAGCGGAGGCTTGGAGGCACCGCAGGGACCCCTCTTCCCCCTGCAGGGTCCACCACCCGCCCTATGGACACACCGGTGTTCTCTCCAGCCCCAAGGCCTCGATTCTGCTGCCCGTTTGCCCAGGTGAGCTTCTGTTCCGGATCATTCCATTGGGACCTTTATGACCACGACCTTTATGACCAGGGCGGCCGCTCACCTCCCTGTGCAAGTGGCTAATGGCTTTCACATGCTTCCCACCAGATTTCACAGGGCTAAATATTTGAAGCCCATGACCCTAGAAACCAGCATCATAAAGAGGTGTAAATGGGGTCACCTGATGCGGCAGCAGGAGGCCGGCAGGTTCCCCCCACCCCGGTGCAGGGGGGGCCTGGGTGTGACCCCTGAACAGCCCACCGAGGTATCTCCCGCTGCCCTTGCCATCAGGCACTGTACGACCCGCCAAAGGCCACCAGGGGTGCTCGAGGGGACCCATCACCGAGCCCCAGCGCACAGGCTCTCCTGGGTTCCCGGAGCCTCTCTGTGAGTCGACACCCCCTTCCAAGACGGAGGCTGCTAGAGGCCCAGCTCCGACCCGGCACAGGGTGGTTTGGGGCCAGGGACATGCGGAGCAATTGGAGCACCTTTCCAGATGCGCCGCCGCTCAGGGGGGTATTTTTAGCTGGCGCAGTATCCGGCACGTGCCGGAGCAGAAATAGAAGAGGCTCTTTTGGTTGTTCTGGATCTGACAGCCTCTGGCTCTTGGGGAGCCAGGCTGGGGTGGGGGGGGGAGCGTGCAGAGCACAAACAACTTCTGCTGTTTGGAGAAACATCGAGGCCGAGGGTTGTGGATGGGATTATTTCTGCTGGCGAGCGCTCTTTATGTAAATGCCACGGCGCCAGCATTGGCGCTCTGCTCCGAGTCTGTGAGCCTAATCACAGCGGGCTGGGGTG
This sequence comes from Moschus berezovskii, assembly GCF_049115385.1. Lineage (NCBI taxonomy): Eukaryota > Metazoa > Chordata > Mammalia > Artiodactyla > Moschidae > Moschus > Moschus berezovskii. Next base: position 3,385,027 of record NC_142470.1, read on the forward strand.
GGGGGGCGGGCTGGGTAATTATGTTTTAAAATATCATCCGGGTTGCTTTTCCTGTGCTCCCCGAGCCCCTGGGTAATTCCGGGTTTGGAAGATTCTGACGGCTCTCTGCCATTCTGCCCCACACACCCCCCCGCAACAGCATTCCCCAAACATGCCAGGTGGGAGGTGCTGCCCAACCCCCACAGTGGCCACCCTTCTGGCTTCTGCCCTGATCTGAGCTCCCGGGAGGCTCCCTGCTCCCTGGAGTTGGCCCCTTCCGGGCCGAAGGCACCAGGTACCATGCTCACCGTGTGCACGTTGGCAGGCGCCTCCCCAGGAAGGGCTGAGCTCTGTGGGGACAGGGTAAAGGAGGGCCCGGGGGCCCCTGCTTGGAATTGGGGGTGACTCCAGAGTGAGTGATCCCAGACCCTGGGTGAGGCAGCGAGAGCAGCAGGTGGGTCCCCAGCCCATCCTCAGGGATGGGCCTGACCACCCTACCTTACCCCGTGGGACTCGCCCCGTGGTTTGCAGAACGCTGGTTCCCCAGGGCCTGGGTCCCCCTGACCCTTCCCCCACAAGAGCTTGGTGCAGAGATCACCTGGGGCTGTTGCACGCTCGCCTGCTCCAGTTCTTGGGCTGCGACCCTTCCTTGCCCACACCCCTCCCAAGACCCCTTTACAGCAGCCCCCGCGTGGCTTCCAGGTCCTTCTTCCAGCCCCACCTGGTCTCCCCCACCCCAGCCTCAGGTGTCCTTGCTGAATTGCCCTGTGACCCCAAGGGGGTGTCACGGTCCAGAGGACAGGGGGTGCTGGCCAGCCCAAGGGGCTGCCTCTGACCCTCTGGGAGTGGCCGTGTCACCTCCCCAACAGACTGCCCCTGAGCCCCTTGCCCTGCAGGAGGAGAGCGTCCAGCCTGGCCTCATCCCCTAGTGTCCGTGACCCCCCACCCCCCGGCTATCCAGGTCCTGGTGGGTCTGACAAGCCGTGCTCTCCTGCCCTGCCCAGGGCTCATCAAGGCTGCTGACGAGAGCCACTGCTCGCGGCAGGGAAGACCCACCCGCTGTCCATTGGAGCAGCCTGGGGCCCTATCCAACCTGCGGACATTGCCCGGGTGCCGGGTGGGTGAGGGGTCGAGCCCTGGGCTCCCCTGCAGGCCGTGCTGCTCAGCCAGGTGTGCGGCGGCCCACCCCAGAGCAGCTGGGGTTCTCACCCACACAGCTGCCGGGGCAATGGCCCTCCCAGGAGTGAGTGGGTGTGCCCATGTGCTGGGGACACAGACGAGGCAGGCACTGGCCCTGCCCTCTGTCTGGCCGGGGCAGGCACAGGCTGCAGGGGTGAAGAGGACCAGTGAACCGGGGTGAAGGTGCCAGTCTGCAGGTCTGGGTGGAGGCTTGCTGGGTGCGGGGCTCTTGCTGACCCTGCTGAGAGCTGGGCACGCAGTGCTGCAGGGGGAATTGGTGCCAGGCAGGAAAATGGGACAGGGGCATTGGGAAGAAGGGGGACATGGGGGAGAGGGGGACGGGCAGGGGGCAAGAACCGGGGGCCTGCTTGAAGGGTGCTGGGGCATGGAGCCTGGTGGCAGGGGGGGTCCTGTCCATGGCGGGGTCCTCCGTGTGGCCTCTGCCCTCACCCTGCCTTGGCTGCTGGCTGGGCACTCCTGTGGGCAGGGGACAGGCCCTCCACTCCCCCCTCAGCCTCCCAACACCCGGTGAGGCACAGGGGTATGCTGGGTGCCTACCAAGTGCCCGAAGGACTCGCCCGCCACCCTGAGCACTAGAGGGAACCCCCACCCAGGCCTCAAGAGACCCTGCAGGGGGTGGGAGAATAGGGGGGTGGTTGGGAGGCTGGCCTGGCGTGGGGGTGGGGCGTGCTTGTACTCAGGGTGAGGTTCGGGCAGGGGGGCTTCGGGGGGCACCCCTCACGCCTGCCGCCCCATCACCGCTGCAGTTCTGGCACGCTTGGGGGTCCCTGAGTGCCTCCCGAGTGGTGATCTGTCAGGAACATTCCCTGAAGGCTCAGAGGCTTGGAGCCGGCCGTGAAGATACGGCGTCTGCCCTGCTCGGCTCTGCCACCCCCCGGTTTCACTGCTGGATGGTATTGATGGGGCCACTCTTGGCCAGGAATAGAGGGCGCAGCGCCCACTTGCAGAGGGGCTGTGTGGCACAGGGCTGCTGTGAGGCGCGGCTGGGTGGGGGGTTGACAGGACGAGGTCTGTCCCCTCCCCGAGCCTTTGCTCCCCCAGCAGAGGCGGCTGCTCTGCCTCCACCGGGCTGTCCTCCGAGGCCTGGTGGACACACAGCCCTCCCCAAGAGCCTCCTGGGCTGGGCTGGGTGGCCCCCCACCTGCCCTGTCTGCTCTCTCGGGTTCTCCCCGCAGGGGCAGCAGCTGGTGGGCAGGGAGGGCAAGCGCGGAGCAGACCTCACGCTGGCCTGGGTGGAGGAGGGCCGATCTCCCCGTCCGTGGCTGCAGGGCTCGGCCGGGACGCCCCTGACTGGGTGGGTCCTGTGTCCACAGTGCAAGAGAAGCCGGAGCCGGTGCCGCTGGAGAGCCGCTCCTGCGTCCTGATCCGCCGCGACCTGGTGGCCTTGCCCGCCAGCCTCATCAGCCAAATCGGGTACCGCTGCCACCCCAAGCTCTACTCCGAGGGGGACCCTGGCGAGAAGCTGGAGCTGGTGGCAGGTGAGGCCCCGCCCCACTGCATCTGTTGTGTGCAGAGGCCCTCCCCTTTGGTTTTTCTTCGGAGCTGTGAACAATGTTACTCATCACCAATCAGTCAAAAAAAAAAAAAAGGAACATCTTAAATTTCCTCTTAATTTCTTTTCAGAAGAATGTGTCACGAAGAGGAGTTATTCAATTGAATTAATTTAGCATTTTAATTGAATCCCCTGGGCTGGTCGAGCTTCTGATTGGCAGGGGCCGCAATCACGATTGTGTTTTAATTTAAGTCGTGGCTAAAACCAAGTCCCATACAGGTTGCCCCGCCCTGTCCCCCCCAGCTCCCCCGAGTGTCCAGAAGCCACATTCAAGGGGCGGTGTCGCCAGCTTCCACACAGCGACTTCTCGATGGACTCGCTGCTTCTGTGAAAACAAACAACACAGTGGGGTCCAAAGCCCGTTAGGGCTGGTGCCAGTTGGAAATATTTATCTTCTCAGTGTTGGAATTCATTGGGCCTCACGGCTCCTTGTAGATGCCCCCGACCCCCCGGCCAAGCCACAAGTCTTGTGGGATCTTAGTTTCCTGACCATGGACTGGCACTGAGAGTGCAGAGTCCTGACCACTGGACGGCCAGGGACGCCCCTCCTTGCAGATGTTTGAGGCTGTCCAGCAGCGAGATGGGAACTGATGGGCCACTGGGCCCCCACCCCTGTCCAGCACCCTGCCTGCCACTCCTGGGCAGCTTCGTGGGGTTTTCTGCCCTGGACGTCCTCGCCACTCGAACCACGCCTCAGCGGGCCGTCTGGCCCTTTTAGCCGACAAGAAAGTCTCCAGGCGGTGTTGGCTGGTCTGGATGGGCCTGGGTGGGGTGAGGGTGCCACGTGCCCTGCCCCCATGCCGGCTGTTACCGGTCCAAGCAGGGCCCAGCTCCTGAGTTCCAGGACTGTCAGCATTGGACTGGGATGGATTCTGAGAGTGGGCAGGTTCCTCAGAGCAGTGGGGGTGGGTGTGGTCCCCGGGGAGGCCTTTTTGGGCTGGGGAAGGGTGCGGGCTGGCCGCCTTCCCTGGCTGGGTCCCGCCCCAGCCCCAAGCCTCCTGCTGGTCCCCCCTTTACCGATCTCCCTACCACGAGGCAGCTGTTCGGCCCATGTGGCTCAGGGTGACCCGTCTCGCTGTTGGGTTTGAGGCTCTGCAGACGTTGAGGGGGTGAGGCCCTTGGGGACACCCGGTGTGTCTTGGCTGGGGCGCCGATGGAGGTCTATATCCAGCATCAGCCACATGCTTCTTGGCCCCGTGGCTGCGGGCGTCCCTGGAGACCTGGCTTGTTGGGGGGACAAAGCGTGAAGCCAGGGAAGACCCCCCCCAACCCCTGAGCTGGCGTGCCACGTCTTCACAGGATGTCCCCCCACGGAAGGGAGCACTGCCTTGTTCCTGCTGTTCAGTAAGATGCTTCAGGACGTGCTCCGTAAAAAGTCAGATCGTAGACAAAGACCCAGAGAGGCTCTGAAGGCTCCCTGCACCCCGCGCTCAGCGCTTCCCTGCCCTTCCGTGTTCTTCACACCTGTGGCTCCCAGCTGGGGACGCTGCCTCTGGCCTCAGCTCCTTTCTCCACGGATAGCATCCAGGGTGAACCATCCGGGGTAAACTAGGGCTCCGGCAGCCCGAGCCTGCGGTCATCCCTGCCCTTCGTTGGTCGAGCCCTGGGTGGGCCCAGTCCGACCGGGCTCCATGGGGCGAACAGCACTGCAGGCTGCGTGGTCCTGCCTCTGTGCTGTGTTGGGGAGCCCCTCCCTGAGCTCCACGACTCCACCGCCCAGCCCTGCCCGCAGCTCTTTAATCGGGGAGCAGCTGAGAGCCAAGACAGGGGTTTACCCAAACCCACACCCAGGGCGGTTCCCCCGAGGGCCGGAAGGCCGTGTGGGGACCGCCCCGTGGCAGCGAGGGACCAAGGCAGCCTTCTCCTGGTGACAGGGCCCCCCGAGGGAACAAGGACAATCTGGGGTCCCTGGGCCTGGAGCAGGGACGCTGTGAGTGGCGGGAAGGCCTCGCCTGCCCCTCACCGGCGTCCGCCCGCCCTGGGCCCCGCAGCCCTGGGTCTGGGCTTGAGGGCCTCTGTGTCTCTGTGCCCGACGGCTGCAGGCTCTGGCGTCTACATCACGCGCGGGCAGCTGATGAACTGCCACCTGTGCGCCGGCGTGAAGCACAAGGTCCTCCTGCGCCGCCTGCTCGCCACCTTCTTCGACAGGTCGGTCCCTGCGGGCGGGCGGGCGCAGAGGCCTCAGCCCCACTAGGCGAGGCTGTGCGTGTAGGGCCTGCACCTGCCCAGCTCCACGCCAGTGTCAGCCTGGGGCCTGGGGAGGGCTTCTGGACCACCCCTCCAAGTGAAGAAGCATGCTGGCTGCCTGCTCCTCACCCCGACCCCCCGGGAAAACAAGCAGCAGGCCATGGGTAGGGCGGGCGGGCATCCCCTCACGCTGCCTCCCCTGCCCGCCCCTCCGCCAGGAACACGCTGGCCAACAGCTGTGGCACAGGCATCCGTTCGTCCACCAGCGACCCAAGCCGCAAGCCGCTGGACAGCCGCGTCCTGAACGCTGTGAAACGTAAGAGGCGGTCTGGGGGTCACTGGAGGGGGTGGGAGGGTGGGAGGCATCTCTAGGAGGTACCAGACCCCAGGTTTCAGCCTGGGAAAGGCGGCTTCTCCCGGAGGGAGCCGGTCTTGGGGTCGACAGGGAGAAAAGAACAGCTCGCGGGAGCCCGGGCTCGAGGTGTGAACGTTCTTGGTAGGTTTCCAAGCATGATGAATTCAGCTGCGAAACTATTTTAATATGTGAAATAGATCTAATTTTCCTTTTTGAACAAAACCCCTTATTTACATTTGGGGGTTATTTTGAGCTTTTGCCATCTGCTCGGCCTGCTTCTGCCTCCCGCTCCTGGGTGCGTGGGGGCGGAACCGGGTCCATCTTGGTGGCAGACCACCGCCCCCCCCATCCCTGAAAACCCCCAGCCACCCACCCACCCTGCCCCGGGACAAGGAAGAAGCCACCCATGCCCCGCCCGGGCCAGACCAGCCGATCCCGTCTTCTTAAAACACCGTCTTAGTTTTCTTGCTTAAAAGAATCCCTCCCATGAGGCTAATTCTGTTTAGAGCGAAGAAGGAGCTTCGAAGCCGGTAATTGCATCCCAGAGCACGCGGTGCCGGCAAGGTTCTGAGAGGAGGCAGGCGGGGTGGGGCTGGCCCGCCCTGCAGCGGGGCTTACAGTGGCAGGGGGCTCACTCTGGGGGACCCGCCTCCAAGTTCCCTGCTGTTTGTGGAGAGCGGGTCTCCTGGCTTCTGGAGCAGAAAGGAGGAGAGGGCGGGTCGTTATTGTTGAACACGATGCCACTGCCCTGGGCTGGGCTGAAGGCAGGCATGAGCCGGCCCCCTCATCACTCCTTGCCGGCACTGCAGTCCATCTCGGGCCCGGAGAGACCCACCCGCCAACCCCAGGAGTGGGACGGGGCCTCAGGGTGGAGGAGGGCCCCCCACTGGTCCGAGAGTGGCCGCTCCAGCCCAGAGCACCGCCCCACCCAAGGCGGGTCTCAGGCCCCCGGCCCCTGGGGAGGCAGAGGGTGGGGTCCCGGATTCCTGCCGGCGGTGGCCGCTCACGCCGCCCGCTGCCCTGTCCTTGCAGTGTACTGTCAGAACTTCGCCCCCAGCTTCAAGGAGAGCGAGATGAACGTCATCGCGGCGGACATGTGCACCAACGCCCGCCGCGTGCGCAAGCGCTGGCTGCCCAAGATCAAGTCCATGCTGCCCGAGGGCGTGGAGATGTACCGCACGGTCATGGGCTCCTCCGCGGCCAGCGCGCCCCTGGACCCCGAGTTCCCACCCGCCACCGCGCAGGCCTTCGAGCAGCGCATCTACGCCGAGCGGAGGGGCGAGGCCGCCACCATCGTGGCCCTGAGAACTGACGCCGTGAACGTCGACCTGGCCGCCTCCGCCAACCCCGCCTTCGAGGCCGGGGAGGAGGCCGACGGGGCCGGCTCGGTCATCCAGGAGGTGGCCGCGCCCGAGCCGCTGCCCGCCGACGGCCATAGCCCCCCGCAGCCCTTCGAGCAGGGCAGCGCCAGCAGCAGCCGGCCCGCCACTCCGGCCCCAGGGAGGAGACCGGAAGGCCCGTACGCGGGGCCCTTGTAGGCAGGAGCCCCAGGTGGACCGGCGCCCAGGAGGGTACGAAGCTGCTTGCATGCGTTACTAATACAGACAAATGTGATCAAGCCACTTACCTACTGAACTGCTACTGTTGCCTGAAAAAAATGTGATTTTTATTCTGCTTGTATTTAAAATTTATGAAGGAAACAAATGCATTCGTTATACTGTAAAACGATTAGGCCACTGGCGACCTAGTTGCGAGAAAGGTCCCAGGGGCTCCTTTTTGATATTCGAGAGGTTAGTCTCCAAGTTGTAGCTCCCCCTCCCCCGTGTGGGGAGGGGGCGAGAGGCCCCCAGGCCCCGGTGCCTGGCTCTGCTGGCCTCCCACACCCCCCCTCGCTCCCCCTGCCCGGGATGAGGCCCGGGGCCTGTGGGGCAGGAACACGCGCTTTGGGGTCCTCGGTCCTCACCCCTGGGAACGGGGACCCCCTCCCACCCCTCCGGGGCCATGGGCCAGGGCTGGGCCCCCAGGGGCCAAAACCTCATTTTACCTTCTTCCTGAGACTCGGGGGTCAGGCCTGCCAGGTCCGCCGTGTGTGTGGGGTGTGGGTACAGAGCGTGTGCGTGTGTGTGAGTGTGTGCACGGGTGGTGGTGACAGCTCGGCGGTGGGCCGTGCTAGTCCATGTGTGTGAGAGGAAGTGGTCTTGGCTGTGTCTGCTCTCCTGCCCTGTCCCCAAGGGGTCTGCCTGACCCCCGTGGCTCCATGGACCCTCAGTCCACCTGGGACCCAGGGCCCAGCCACCCAGCACCCCTTGGTTCCCGCCTGGCCGCCCGCCACCCCATGGGATGGGGCCACCGCCCCTGGTGCAGCCCACGCAGCCCTCAGCCACGTTGGGTTTATGTTTGCTTGTTTATTCGTTTTCGTCTTAATTCAGATCTATTTCATATTTGGTTTGGAAACTTTCAGACCCAAAAGAGCAAAAAAAATTGAGAGGCTGGGGTGTCCCTGCCCCAACCCACTACGGCTCTGGGGGGCAGTCTGTGTCCCAGACCCCAGGCCGGTCCCCGCTCACCCCTGTGGAAGGGCAGCCAGGGTGAGCAGGAAGGGAACCGGGCGCCAGGCGGGTGCTGGGCTCCCCACTTGTGCACGGAGCCCCAGGGTGCGTGGACCTCCAAGGCTGTGGGTAGGTGGGGACTGGGCACAGGCCTGAGCGGAGGTGGTTTGCAGGTGCAGAGGTTCTGGAATGCGTCGGGGGCGGGGGTGTTGATGGGTTGGAGGGGCAAGGGTTTTGTTGGTTTAAGGCTGGAAAGCTCACTGTGAAGTTTCATTGCTGTTTGAGGGAAGGGGGCACAGGCTGTCCCAAGTGCTCCCATCCAGATGCCCAGGGGCCGCCCCCACCCAGTCCCAGGTGGCTACCAGGCATGGCCCCCTACCCCAGCCCTACTTCCTGCACTCTGCCTTCCCTTCCCCCCCACCCCTGCCAGGCAGGTGTGACCCACACACCCCCGCCGCCAACCCACAAAGCTGAGCCACCCCCAGCCTCTTGCAGGTCCCAGCGGGGAGGGATCATCGTGGGAGGGGGGCTTTGGCACTCCCCCACCCCACCCCACCCCAAGCTCCTCGTCCTGCTGACTGCCGCGCTTCCTCGTGGAGGGCCCTTGGAGGAGACCTTGGTGGTGCGGGGGCGAGGGGTGCTTCTTCCAACCAGGCCAGACATACGGCTTGCCCTCCGCAGAGGTCTGATGGCCACGGGCTGGGCTGGGAGGACCCTGGGTGAGCACATGGGAGCTGACCTCAGCCCCTTCGCCCGCCTGTCCCTGCCCCAGGGGCTGCGGCTCCTTCCTGCCAGGGCTTCAGGCTGACCACGTGGCCCAGAGGTGGGCCTCTTCCGTCTCAGACCCAGGGGGCCGAGCTGGCACAGCCCAAGGCCCACAGCCCACCAGGGACCAGGACCAAGTCCTCCTGGAGTTGGGAGGAGGCCACAGTCCCTAGGTGGGGTGGGGGCGGGTGAGGCGGACCCCACCACCCCACTGGCTCCCCTGTGGAGGCCTCCTCATTGGCTGACACCCCATGTTTGCACTTTCATCCGACCAGCCCTGGGGACCCTCGGGGGCCGGCCACCCGTCCTGGCTGTGGACAGAAGGGCTTTGGTCTCGCCTCTTGACCCCCACTCCAACGTGGGACCCCTGCCCCCGGCCCCGAGGCCAGGACAGGGAGGCGCGCCGGCCTCCCAGAGAAGGCCTGACCGGCTGCTCAGGCCAGCACAATGTCCCGTGACCCCTGTCCTTTAATTGTTTATAGTCGCCGTCTGTTTCGTTGTTCTGGGTAAGGAAGGCTAGAGCTGCAGGTGAAACTTTAATAAGAATCTAATGTGAATGGCTGCTGAACTCTTCCTGCGCTCCGGATGGGCCAGGCCGAGCGTTTTGCACTAATGTGTCCCGCGGTGGACGTGGGGCGGAGCGTTTGCAGACGGGCGTGGCTGATGATTGTATCTGCCGGGGTGCTCCCCCCGCCATGTCCGGAATGTTCCGCGGGGCAGGCGGCAGCGGCGGGCCTGGGCTCAGGGGGGGCCTTCCAGAGTGCCTTAGCATCTTTTGATCATTTTTCCCAAGGAAAACCGATTAGGAGAACCAGACCCTGCCCTCCTCTGTTTACAAGACTAATTCCTGTCCCATGAGTGACCCTCCCCACCCCTATAGACCGAGAGACAAGCCACTCAGTATTTATGAGATAACCGCACCTTTATCCCTAAGCTTGACTATTAGCAATACGCATATATTACATAGAGTCTACATAGAGCTAAGTCTATCGGCGCCTTTTGGAGAGAGAAGGACTGGGCCAGTCCCAGCGGCCGTGGCGGGCGGCCCACCTGGGCTCCACGGCCGCCCCCCACCCCTGCTCTCCCTGGTGGCCAGGCTGGGCCCCAGGAGGCAGCTGGGATGAGTGCAAAGGTCCAGGAGAAGGGACCGTGATGTGACAGATACTGTGAGCTCGGTGGGGCTGCCCGCCTGCCCGGCCGGCCGGCCAGCAGCCTCAGTACTTGAAACTTGTCTTGCTTTCTGCACTGTCTGGTCTCACCCAGAGTTCTCTGTGGTTGCTTAACCTTGCACTTGATGCGATCGTCTTACCCTGCCCTTGAATGTGGACCAGAGGTGAGGGGAGAGGCCTCTGGGCGTGCAGCCTGAGGCCCCAAAACCACTGTCCGGGTGCTGGGGCCCCGGGAGCCGGGCGTGTTTCTCCTCCGTGAAAACTCATTCCTCAGCGGCCTTTCTGCTGGGAGGAAGGAGGAAAGCAGGGCTCAGCCTGGGAGCAGCCTGCTTGGTTCCGGCCCTGACTCTGTCCCCATGTGATGCCCAGAACCTCCCAGCGTGGGCTGCGTGCGTGCCACCCCCTGCCGTGGATGGCTGAGACTCCCCTCCACTGGGCTATCTTTATGGAGACACTCTGCTGCAAGTCGAAAAAGGCCTGTGGCCCATTAACCACCTGAAAACTCAGAGAAAACCTCTGCCTGCCTCTCTGCCAGCAGTAAATCCTAAACACAGAATTGAGAGCTCAGAGTCGTCTTGAGCTTTAACTACTGTTTCTGAACGTTGCTGCTGCATACATTTGTCATTATGTCAGCCAGCCAGCTCCAGGCGTGTCACCCGCCAGCGGCCAGAGACCGTGGTAGGGGGCAGGGGGGGTGGGGGCTCGGTACAGGGTGTTTCTGACCTGACAAGGGATTTTGGTTTTAGTTTGTTTGTTTTGTTCTGTTTCTTTGAGAAAAATGGAAAGGAGTATGATGCAGCATCTATCTAAAGCATTCAGATTGGACAACCCGCTTGAATTCTGATCAGTGCTTCTTCGTTAGCGTTTTGCACATGGTTGTCATTTTTATGTCAAAAGAAGCCAAAACTTGCAATACTATTTTTAGCAGACAAAAAAATAATAACTAAATATAAACCGTATAAATATTTTTGACTTGAACATTTGAATGGCATTGGGTGCAAATAGACCATTCATCCTATCATGACTGTTTGGGGGAAAAAAAGAGACTTTTGAAAAGGAGACGGTTGTTGTTAAAGAGTCCTTGGAGGGGTTAAGTAGTACTGTAACTCACGACTGTTAAAAATCAATAAATAAATTGTCCTGTGCTGTATAGGAAGCCTGTTTCACAGCAACACTGAGTTCCATTTCAGCCTCAGAAGAGACAGGCTTTTTTTTTTCCTTGTTTTGTTTTGTTTTTTTTTAAGAAGGAGGAAACCTCTGTTTATTCCTCCTGTGCCTCCCTTTCTTTCCTGCTGCTACTTGGCAGAATTCAGACTGTTGCTTTTTCGCCACGGCTGACACCCTATCATAACTCAGAGGACACAACGTCCGCCAGCGACCAGGAACCAGAGGGCCTGCAGTGTGCTCAGAGCCGATCCAGGAAGTGGCAATCCGTTACAAACAAAAGGATGTGATCGTTCATTGTAAAGCGCTTTGTAAAATTCACATTTACAGAATAATAAAGTCAGTTCAAACCCAGATTGCCTGCACTTGGCTCCTCTGTGGGGTTGGGAGAAGCCAGTTAGGGCGTGGGTTTGTTGGAGGCAGGGCGATCAGCCGTCCCAGGAGGGGCACCCTGAGGACCCGGGAGCCCTGGGTGGGAAAAGGGCCCATCCCCAGGCTCACTCCCATTGTCCACACCTGGTCCGCTCACCTCTCCTGCCCCCAGTGTCTTAGAAGGGAAGGGGGCTGGTGGGCAGGATGTCGGTGGCGGGGGCAGTCCCGTGCCTGGGGTGAGGGGGGGCGCCTGAGCTCCCGGTGAAGTGAGGGGGCTCGCCCTTGCATTGTCTGCAACCTGGGGCCCCTGGCTCACCTGCCTGCTCCTCCAGGTGTGCCTCCCATCCCACCTTTCCCCTCATCTGCTCCTGGGCCAGGTCAGCCCCCAGCTGGACAAAGCGGGAATTGCAAGTGGGCGGAGTGGTTTGCTGGTCCGAGAGCCCCTGGCCCCATCCCCTGACCATCTCTGGAGCCATCCCTGCAGGTGCACCCCGGGCTGGTTCGCAGATTCAGGCGTGGCAGCTCTGTCCACCCTTCACTCCACGGCTCTACCCACAAGGACCTTTCTGGGCTCCAGCGGGCAAGGCTGTGCATCCGTTTGTCCCATGGACTTCAGTCAGTTCTCAGGTTCTCACGTGAGACTCCGATGCTCGGACATCCGGGTGGTGGGCTCCTCACTTCCTCTGTCCTTGGAGGGTCTTGTCCAGCAGGGCCACTGCTGGCTTTCTAAAGGCACCCCTGGCCGCTCTCCTTTCTCAGGCTTGGTAGGAATTGTTCTGCCCAAACTGCTGTTGAGCCACTCAGACATGTCCAACTCTTTTCGACCCCATGGACGGTAGCCCCCCAGGCTCCTCTGCCTACCGGATTTCCCTACGCAAGAATACTGGAGTGAGTTGCCATTTCCTTCTCCAGGGGATCTTCTCCACGGATTAAGCCTGCTTCTCTTGCACTGCAGGCAGATTCTTTACCACTGAGCCACCTGGGAAGCCCTGCCATGGATGGATTATTTACTCATCTGTTTATCTTGAAACTGCCCCCCAACGGGGGGGTCAGGGAGGAGGGGTCTGGAGGAGGCAGGGTCTGTAAGTTTGCTTGGAGTGACATTCCCCCAAGGGGGCGGGGTCCCCTGGAGCCATGGCCAGGGTGGAGCAGGCACAAGGTCTAACGTGGGTGGACATGGTTTCCAGATGGGCCTCTCAGAGGGGCCACCCCGCAGTCCTCTCATCAATGCCCAGGAGCCTGGTCAGAGACAGGCCCAGGAGGAGCCTGGCGTGCCCGTCCCACCCCACACCCAGCCCTGGTGGGTGAGCGCTTCTGTGGGGTCTGGTTTTCAGCTCTGCTCACCCATCAGCTTGGCCGCCACAAACCCCGGGACCTCAAAACTACGGGATCAGTGAATTCCAGGTCACCCACCTGGGCTGATGGAGACACCTGATCTCTGGGCCACAGACTGCACCCCTCGAAGGCCCCAACTCAGGCAGCCCCGTGCCCCCGGTGGCAGGGACAGCTGAGGCCGGGGCCGGGGGTGGTACTGTGAGGAAGGGCTCCGCTCTGAACCCAGGACTCCTGCCATGCTCTGGTTCGAGCTGCCCAGCCCAGCCCCAGCCCCAGGTGAGCCTCCAGGTTCCCCGCAAGACGGGATCCAGCACCTGCCGGCCCGGCTCTGTCCTCCCCAACGTCTGTCCTTCAGCCGGCCTCCCTGCCCTTGCAGCCTCCACAGAAACTGGCTGAGGCCTCAGAACCTTTGCATCCCGCCCCTTTGTCCTGTCCTGGGAGGGGCTGCGGCGTCAGCAGGGCCCGGAGCTCGGCTAGCAGCCCTTTGTCCTCCGGAACAAAAGGTCGGAGCCCAGGGTGGGGGGTGGGCGCTAAGCCGTGGGGGAGGGGCGCCCTGGTCCACGCCACCGCGCAGGGGCAACCGGCCCGCTCCTGATGCGGGTGGACACTACAGGTGTGTCCTTCCTGGCCCTGAATGAGCATCACCGCTCCCTCAAGGCATCCCAGCGGTGCGGGAGGGTGTCCAGGCCTGTCTGCTGTGGCCGAGGAGGCCTGGGTGGTCAGTTATGGTTCTGTGTTGGAGCCATTCCATCTGGCCAGGAGGGTCCACTGGGAAATGGATGCAGATGTTTGTCAAGGGACCACTGGGGGTCTTCGCCTGTCAAGGGAAGGAGAGTGGGGCGGGCAGATGGGAGAGGGTCAGGAAGGGAGGGCTGGCAGGCAGGAGGGACACTGTCCCCCTCCCGGGCTGCCCGGAGCTCACTCAGCTCCGAGATATTTTGTGCCACACAGGTCAGGCACACGGGGCTGGGGGACAAGCAGCAGGTGGGTCTGGGGACATGGTGCGGACAGGACTCCTGCTGTGACAGGGGGGCATTCAGACCACAAGACCATCTCCCCTGGGGCTTCTCTGGGGTGTCTGTAGCCAGCCTCAGAGCTGGGGCTGGGAGAGGGCCTGAGGAGTCTGGGGTCGGGGTGGGGATGACCTTCACTCTAGGTGTCCCCACAAGGCCAGAGCTGGACGGACCTCCACCCTTGTCTGTCTGTCCTTCCAGGCTCGGCCTGGGGGAGGGGCTCAGTGACAGCGGAGGCTGAAGGCGGCTGTTCTGGGTGGACCAGGATGGGTAGGCTCTTCTTGATCGGAGGTCCCTGCCCCGCCAGCCCCAGGGCCCCTTGCAAAGGCGGGGCCCCCTGCAAGTTTGAGATTGGGGCGCACCGAGAGGAGTGAGGGCACGGCGGGAGAGTGGCCGTGGGCCACTGGCTCGGGTTCTCATCCGGACCCAATGCCACCCCACCCTCAGGACGCAGGCCTCACCCAGCAGAGGAGCTGCCCAGCCTCCCGGAACCCTAATTGACTAACAGCCCCAGACAGACTGGGAGCTGGAAGGCAGATGGCACATTGCCTCTCAGGGAGGGCGGAGAGGCCCTGATTTCCAGGAAAAGCGGGCTGATTCTTGGGGAGAGGAGGGCGGCGTCAGGGGTGGGGGTTTGAGAGGGAGCCCTGACGAGGGCCTGGGGCAGAGGCTGCCTGCCCTGGGCCTCTCTGTCCCGGTTCCATCAGGTAAGGACAGAGCGGCCCTGGGGAGGAGCCACGTCTGCCCCTCGGGCTTCCCGTGGGCGGGCAGTTTCCAGACCACACTGGGCCCCCCAAGAAGGGCAGCTGGGGCGCCAGGAGGCAGCTCTCCTGACCCAGGAAGTTCTGGGGTGCCCCGCACCAGTGCCCCAAACAGGCCATGCCTGCTGGAAACCTCGCCCCCCCAACTAGGGGCATCTGGCTCTGTGGCCCTCACCCCACTCAGACCCCTGGCAGTCCTTCCCCGGAGCAGGGGCAGGGGCAGAGGTCATGTGCCCAGCTGGGAGGCTGCTCTTGGGGTCAGGGGAGGAGGTCACCCCAATGGCTGGTGCTCAAGTCGACCTCTGGGTGGGAGTTCCCGGGCAGCCCCCCTGGGGACAGTGCAGGGATGGGGCTCTTGACCCCCAGAGGACCTGCGGTCTGGGTCGCCTTCCTGAGCTGTCTGTCCAGCATACCTCACTGACCCCAGCTGACCTCCGCCAGCCAGTGTCCACGCAGGGCCTCACTGGAGTCCCACCACGGTCCTGGGAGGCAATCCAAATACAGCCCCATTTTTCAGATGGGGAAACTGAGGCACAGAGAAGTTTAGGAAGTCACCTGGGCACAGCTGGCCGGGTCTGAACCAGGCCCCTGCCTGGCACTGGCCTCCCTGCCCCTGCCACCGGGGCAGCACCCCTGGCCTAACAGAGAGAGTGTCCCTGGGCTTGAAGTTCGGATGGGCTCAGCCAGGACTCACAGAGGGTGGTCCAGCTCCTCCCACCACCAGGTGCCCCCATCCATCCATCCATCCATCTCTCCAATCAGTCAGAGGTGTGCATGGCCCGAACCTCACCCCCACCACAAAGAGGGTCCTCGCCGTCTGGGGTTGGAGCCGAAGCCCTGGGGAAGGCGCCTGGGGCCTCGGCCAAGGGTCAGGAGGGAGGAAGTGTTGGGGGGCAGGGGTGTTCGGAACAGCATCGGTTACAGAACCGTGGACCCTGAGGCTCCCTCTGGCGGGGCGGGAGAGGACAGGAGCCCAAGACCCCCGCCAACCTGCCCCCAGGGCCCCATCAGTCCCAGGAGGTCCCTAACTCAAGAGCACCCATCCCTGCTGAGGAGCATGGGGTGGGGAGCTGGGCGAGAGGGGCACCCCCAGGCCAAAGCAGACTCTAACCTTTGGGGAAGGGCTCTGGGCCTTGGACGGGCTGCCACCCAAGTCGGGGTGAAGTCAGACCCTTGAAGGCAAAAGGGAAGGAAGAGGACGGGTGGGAGGCAGCAGGTGGACGGAGAAGCCAGACCCCCACCCTGGGGCGCTGCTGATAAGCCTCCCTCTGGGCTCAGAGACTGGCTGCAGGGGTCCTGCGGCTGCAGAGGTGAGCGGAGCTCTGTGCTGGGGGTCCCTGTCCATCCAGGCCCTGGGCAGTCACTGGGCTTCAGGACCCCCACCTGCCCCATCCAGGGCTCCTGAAGGGAGCTCTCAGCCCCATGGCCTCCTCCCCCAGGTCGGCGGGAGGGGGTTCCAGGCTCCACATCCACCCTGGTGTAGGGCCTTGAGAGGCGCCTCTGAGACGGAGAAGCGGCAGGGAAGCTGGCCAGCGGTGTGGAAGCGAATGCCCGGGAGCTGGCAGCGCAGAGCGGGGACTGGCTTCTACAAGGCGGCCCGCCTGCGAGAAAAAGCGGATCACACCAACCCGCTCGACCGGTGGTGCTGAAATTCAGATAAGCCGGGCGCGTGATCCATCCGGCTTTGCGGCAGACCCACCCCAAGCGGGAACACAGAAGTGATTAGGCCTAAAAGCTCGGGCCATTTAGCTTTTATTCGATTGGCAGCGAGGCCCGGGGTGCCCTCTGCTTCTGTCGTTTGATTATACATCTGTGCTCAAAATACCGTTCCTGGAACGGAGGGGCCGCAGGCTGCCTTGGAATGGAAATCAATTTGATTAGAGAGCAGTCAATTACCGTGAGGACCAGGCTGCCGTCCACCTCGGCAAAACACAGGCCACTTTCCGAGGAAATGCAGCTTGCTCCGCGCGGGCGGGGGCGGGGCAGACCGGTGTGGGCGGGACGGGAAGGCCTGGTGTGGGCGGGGACGGGACGGGCTGACCGGAAGGGGCGAGGTGGGTGGGACAGGCCTGCACCCCTGCTTCACTCCCTCTGAGAGGCTGCTCTATGCCGCCTTTTCCCCGAGATTCCTCCTGCAGAGGCTGGGCTACTGTGTGTCTGGACCGCTCTGGGGGCCCTGACCAGGGAGGCAGGCCTGGGTCTGGTCACCACCTACTCCTGCATCAAAAACAAACTGTGTCTCGTCACCAGTGTGGGAGCTTCCAGAGTAGGACGGAACGGGGTGCTGCCCCCAGGACCTGTCCAGTCCTCCGCCAGAACATTCAGCACCTCTGTGCTGAACTCAAGCTGCCCGTCGAGGGGACAGAATGGGGACTGGAGATTTACCCCTGCCATCCTCCTGGACACTTTCATGCAGTGAGCCACTTGCAGACTGGAACACTTCAGCCCTGCACTCAAAAGTCAGGTGGGTCTGTGACAGAGCCCCAGCTCCATCCTCTGGCTGGGGGACTTTTGAAGTCACCTGGGTGAGATTTTGTAAAATAGAGATAATAGTTTCTGGCTTGCTGGGGTGTCATGGAAGTCAGAGATCACCCCTCCTCTCGGTGTTTCTAGAGCATCTACTCTGTGCGCCAAACGCAGTGACTGATGCATTGCCGTCGCCCCCAAAAGGGAGCTCTGATGTTCATGGTTTCGTTGGCCAAGCGGGGCACAGCGTCCACTGGGGACACCTGGCTAGCAGGTTCCAGGAGAAGCGTGCACGCTGCTGGTGCACAGGGTCTGTGGCCCCTGCATCAGGGCCGTGTGCAGATGGCCTTCCACGTGGAGGACACACCTCCCCTCCTCGCCCTGCGTCACACGCCCTAGAGAGAGGCGATGGTTCCCATATAATGCACGGGAAAGTCGAAGCCTGCCAGGGCCTGGCTCAAATCTCACGGCCTGTGACACTGAAGTGGTGCAGCCTCGGTGCAAAACAGCCTGGCAGTTTCTCAAAAAACTGAACGCAGAATCGCCATCCACTCAGAGACTTGCACCCCAGAGACTTGAAGACAGACTTTTAAACAAGATTGCACACGCATGTTCTCTGCAGCAGGTGGGCGGTGACCAAAAGCAGAAACAACCCATGTGTCCGTCCGTAGATGAAGGATAGCAAGATGTGGTCCCACCGCACGAGGACGTATTATTCAACCGTAAAGAAGAACGAAGGGCTGACTCTCGCTGCCTCACAGACGAACCTTGAAAACATGATGCTGAGTGAAGGAAGGCGGACACCGTGTTGTTCAATTCCCTTTATGAGAAATGTCCAGAGCAGGCAAAGCAGGGCGGTGGTTGCTCGGGGCCAGGGGAGGGAAGGAGGGATGAGAGTGATGGGTAGAATGTCTCAGTCTGGGGGGACTAGTTTAGAAACTAGACCGTGGTGTTAATTGTACAACCTCATGAGGAATGTACTTAATGCCACTGAATTGTTCGATTTATAATGATCAGAATGGCAGATTTTATGTTTTGTGTATTTTACCACAGTTGAAAAAAAACGATCTAAACACAGTGAGTGATGGAGCTGAGATGGGAAGCTGAGTCAGGCCGGTCTAGGCCATCACCTCCACCCATTGCACCCCAGGATAGGAGCTTGACGCAGAGGGGCCCAGCTCTCAGGCAGGACACCTCCCGTGTGTGGGTGGGGGGCCCATTACACCAGAGTCTGTGTGCTGTGAGCAGGGAGGGCAGCAGGTTACTTTGCCTCTAAAGTGGGTACCCTGGTGGAGGTGAGATGCACTTCTGCACTAATTGAGCTCTTGTCTGATGGGAGGTCTGCCCCTGCCAGAGCTTCAGGGTCAAAACAAAGGGCTGAAGGAGGCGTGTGCTGCAGCCCGGATCAGGCCCAGGGCACACTCTGGTCCCTGAAGGGTCTGCCTGACACTTCCAGACCAAGGGAAGCTTCTAGAAACCTGGGGGCAGGCAAGGCAGCAAGGGAGGGAAGAGCCCCACCCCCAGCCCACGTGTCCCTGTGAAACTTAGCCCCCCAGATTGTGAGAGAAAGGGGCCCCCATCCTCTCAAGCCCCTCAGCCACCGGGGCATTGAGTGTCTTGTCCTCCCTTACAGGGAGGTCTAAACCACCAAGGAGAAGTGAAGACCCGACCCAGGACTCTGAGTCCAGGGCTTACAGGCACCCATAACAAGGGCCGGGGATACCTGGGCATGTGGGAGAGAGGGAGGGGGAAGAAGGAAGGGAGGCAGGGTCAATGGGCGCTCTGGGCAGCGGTCAGGGGTCAGGAAAGGCTTCCTGCTGAGGTGTCCCAGGGCAGCTGCAAGAGCAGACACAGTCTGAGCCAAAGACGGGCCGAGAGCCTCAGCCCCAGTGGGGCGCCTCGAGTGCCCGGCCTGTGGCACCCCTTCGTCCCTCCATCCCTCCCCCTCACCAGGACCCGCTGCAGCCCTGGGCCTGGGCCACCTCCAGCCCTGGGCGGGAGGAGAGGCCGCCCCGGGAGAGACAGCTGTACGTCAGTCCCACACGTTGGTTCCTGACGCGGCTCTGAGTCATATGCTCCCGGCGTTCGTCCGCAGAGTGGAGCAGATGGTGGTGCAGTAACACTTTAAATTAAGGATTCCAAAAGCACATTAAATCTACATTGAATAAGACAGTTATTGTATGGAAATTAAAGGCCCACTGGTTCTTCTCTGAGGATCAGGGTCCAGCAGCACCTCCTCCAATCTCTTCCCGCCTTGATTTTGAGGGTGGCTCATGAGTGTGCCCGGGCAGCGGGGCATGGCTCTCCCGTCAGCCCCCCAGGGACCCCCGCCTCACACGGACCTGTTTCTGAAGCCTTGTTCCCCTGGCCTTGCTCTGGAGCTGACTGCAGTTCCCGTGCTGGAGGCCGACGAGGGCTGGGTACCACCCTCAGGCTGGTCTGGGGGCCTCTCATGGAATCCTCCAGAAGCTGCTCGCACTTTGTGCATTTTGCAGGCAAGGAGACCGAGGCTCAGAGAGGGGAAAGGACTTGTTCCAGGACTCTCTGCCAGGGTGGGGGGAGTTGGGGGGAGGGGAGGGGGCGGGAGGGGCACACAGGGGCCTGGGAGGGGTCCTGTCGGAGGTGGCCAGGTGAACACGGAGCCTGGTGAGCCAAGCTCTGCTGAGCAAGGGTGGTGGGGGGAGCAGCTCACCCTCAGTACCGTCCTCCCCCACCATCCTGTACCCCCAGTGCGAGAGGGAGGGCCCCTGGGATGGGGCAATTCAGAGAGCACCCCCTGGCCCAGGTCTCCTCAGGCCAGGGGCTGGAACCTGCTAAGTGCCTGATGAGTTCTTGTGGCCACAGTAAATCTGGTCACTTCGTCCCTCCAGAGAGGTCCCTGGCCTCCAGGCAAAGGAAACCGGCTCCCTGACCTCAAGCAGGTGAACGCCCGCGTGTCGCTGCAGTTCCTGTAACCGGCAGCCAGGCTATTAATAATCAATCTGTTGGCCCTAAAAGCTTCAGGGGGAGCGGAGAGGCCTCTGTGGAGGCCTGACAGGGAGGGGGTCTTCACATGGCCCAGAGTCTGGGCGGGAGGCTGAGGGCATGGGGACCTACCTGAGGTTGTAGCCGGTCCACCAGGCCTACTGAGAGGCACCTGGAGACCGGCCTCTGTCCCCAGAGTTAGGTCCAGGAGCCCCGAGCGGGCGCGGGATGTGGGCTGGGGGCCCGCCCTCCAGCCAGGCGGCACCGCTGGCCAGGGTGGCCAGACGTACCTAACGAAGGTAGTGAAAGTGAAGACAGTCGCTCACTCCTGTCCGATTCTTTGCGACCCCATGGACTGTAGCTCGCCAGACTCCTCTGTCCATGGAATTCTCCACTCCAGGAATACCGGCCTGGGTCCCTATTTCCTTCTCCAGGGGCTCTTCCCGACCCAGGAATCGGACCCAGGTCTCCTCTATTGCAGGTGGATTCTTTACCGTCTGAGCCACCAGGGACGCCCATCCTTCTTCAGACCGAACGTCACTTTCACAAGGAATAACTTTTTAGTTCAAGGACTTCCCGTGCAGTTTGGGGACACATCATTGTTTGCAATTCAGACTCAGCTGGGTCTTCTGTATTTTATCTGGCAAGCCCCCGCCCTTGCAGGCTCCTCCTTCCCTGGAACCTGGGCTCTGTGCGCCTCCGGCTCGGGGGTCTCTCTGTGCTCTGGCCTCCCTGCCTCCCCTCCACCTCTGCCCCAAGGCCTCCAGAGCGCCTCTTCTTCCTGATGGCTCTCGCGTGGTCTGTGTGGACCTGTGCTTTGGATCCCTGTCTTCCCACCGTCCTTGAGCGTCCAGCCCCGGGTGGGGCCCCGCACTGCTCTGGGGGTGCCCTGCCCACCGTGGCCACGGCCCAGCCCTTGGCAGCCTCCTCTCCTCGTTTGTGAAGGTGGGACGTCTGATTCCTGTGACAGTAGCAGAAGTCACCCTGCCCGCTTTTCTGGGGAGCGCGGGGCCCGCAGAGCCACGGGGAAGACAAGGAGAGGGGCCCAGCAGAGGCTGGAAGGAGCCAGTCCCCGCGCCCGGGAAAGCGCAAGGGGAAGGGGAAGGGCCCTGCATCCAGCTAGCGGCGCACACCCGAGAGAGGCCCCCAGCACACAGCAGGCACCCCAGAACTGCAGAGACAAAGGAGAGGGGCAGGGGTCAGCATGTGGCCGTCCCTGACGACCTGACCTTCAGGGGGAGAGGGTGCGGCCCATCCACCTCAGAGGGGGCCCCGGGGCTGGGCTCCCCGTACGCCACTCTCACCCCCCGACCCCCTCCAGGCCAGGGGCGGCGTGTGTGTGTGGCAGCATTACTTACCCTGCAAAGCAACTCCTTGTGTCTGATTTCTATTTTCTTTAGTGAAAGATAGTGACAGCTAATGATGACAGCGGTTGTTTCTTGAGCCCTTGTTGTGGGAGGGACGGGCAAGCACCTGTTTTGTTTGTGGGGGCTCTCACACACTCCTGGAGCCCCACCCCAGGGCTCTCTCATCCCCCAGGGACCCCACACTCTCTCCTGAGCTAACATATCCCCGTGTCCCTGAGCTGTGTGGGTTCTGGTTTCCTGTGGGTCTAAGGGGATCTGGGGCAGGGGGTAGGAAAGGAGGCTGGGGGTGGGGGGCACACAGTCCTTAAAGGGTCTGAGACCCTGTAGACTGTGCTTCGAGAATGGGGACAGCAGGAAACCTGGCCAGCGGGAGCCAGTGCTGACCCAGCTGCAGGTTGGGAAGCTGAGGCAGAAGGGGCGGCCAGCATGGAGCCCAGTCCCCCCTTTCTGTCCTTCTCCCCTTGCTCCTCTGCTCCACACCACCCCCACCCCAGACCAGAGCACCCCCGACTCGGGGCTGCCCAGGGAGCTTCACAGGGTGCCCCGCCCCTCCTACACTGACGAGATTGGTGCTCAGATGGGCTCCTAGAATCCCAGGCAGTCTGCGGCCACTGCACTGCTGGACACACACACACACGAGCTCAAACACTCGGGGAGACTGAAGCCGCGAGGCCTGCTCCCTGCGGGGGCACTGCGGGCACTCACCCACCCACCATGCGGTGTGATGGGGGCCTCGGTGGAGAGCGGTGACGGCAGGTCCTGGGAGCTGGAGGTCTGCTCTGATTCCACCGTCCCCTGTCTGGCAGCCCACCCGGGGGTACCCCAGCATGGAGATTCAGACCCCCAGGTCTCCCCCGGGTGCCCACGCAGATGCCCAAGGGGGCCAGGAGAGGCCCCACCCTCGGCTCTGCCTGCGGGGAGCTGCCATGGGCACTGCTCCCTTCTTGTGTTTAACCAGCGAGGTTTCAGCTGGGAAACTGTTGCCCGCAGTCTGCAAACATCCCTTCCCGCTCCGCCGTGCCGCCTGCCAAGCGCCGCCAGCCGCCAGCTTGGCTCGCAGTCGGCTCACGCAAGCTGCCCGGCCTGGCACCAGGCTCCCACCCACCAGGCTCCCAGGGAGGCTGGCAGGGGAGGGCGGTCTCCTGCTGCACTCCAGGCCGGGCAGTCTCACCACAGGGCTCCTGTGTCTCCTACCCTGGGCCCCCCACCCTGTGGCCTCTGCTGCGGTCCCAGGAGCAGTCCAGGACACCCCATCCTGCCCGCCGCTGGGAGACAACTCAGAAGGAATTCCGGAATGCTGGGGGGACAAGGCGGGTTTGGGGAGAGTTGAGGAGCCCGAGCAGGAAGCAGGTGTCCCCGAGGCTTGGGGACAGGCTGCCTCTTGAGGTCCTCCCTGTGTCAGGGCCCTAGTCCCGCCCCTAGCCCTGGACGGCCCTTGGGTCCCCTGCACTGGCCCCAGGTGGCCAGCCAGGGTCACGAGCTCATGGGGTTCTCTGGGGTGTCCCTGTCCCCAGGCAGACTCTGACGCCAGCGCCCACTCTGCCAGAGGAGGGACCACCGCCCCAGGACCCTTCCCATCCCGAGCCTAGGCTGAGCCCCTCCCGGGCGAAGACCCTTCCACATCCTTTTGGGGAGGGTGCAGCCCCCATTGGCCGGAGGGGCTGGCTGGGTCTCAGTCTTAGCCAGACCCTGGGCTCTCGGGGCTCAGGGATCCGGCTGCACCCACCCCACTGTGGCCCAGACCTCACCCAGCCTTGCCGACTGGTCTCGCCAGGCCCCTGGCTGGCAAGAGGGGGCCCCCAGTTTCTGAGCGGCTCCTAGTACCCCAGGGGCCCCTCAGCAGCTCTCGGGCTCAGACTCCAGGACCGAATCACATGATTTAAAATTAATCATCACACCGTCCCATGGCCTCACAATTAAGTGCCTGTTCATCCCGATTATGTCTGAGGGTTATTTGTTGTTCTCTGGGCGGCAAAAATCACCTGCTTCAGGCAGGGGCCTGGAGCAGCTCGCACCCCCTCAACCTGCACCCGAGGAGGGACCCTTGACCTTGGTTCTGAGGTGGTCTTGGGGGGCTGATGGGCAGAACAAGGGCTTGGGGGTACTTCAGGGGCTCAGGTGTCAAAGAGAGGCTGTGCACATCTCTGGGCGTGCCCCGGCCGTGGGAACGGGTCACAGTGACGGAAGGGCGGGGCTCGGGGCTGGGCAAGGCACTGCAGGGGGTGCAGACGGGCATGCGGGGGCCTTGGGCTTGTTAGTCTTGGCTCTTCCATTAGAAACCCCTCTTGGGTCTCAGTTTCTCCACCATCAGAAGAGGGGTGACAGTCTTCACCCCCTCCCATCTCCTGGGGGGAGGGACAGAGGGAATTCTGCCCAGTGGTGGGAGGAGCCAGCGGTGTGTCCCCCAGTGGACCCTGTGGCATTTCCGGTCACTGGCCGGGCACTGAGAGGCCAGGGCCACCTCTCCTGCCCCCGCAGTTCCTCTGTGAGTGTGTCTGGGCACCTGCCTCCTGGGGCCCCTGGTTTGTGAGCCAGGTCACTGGGGAGCCACCCCACAGGGTCCATTGAGGCCCACGCCTCCTGTGTGTCCAACACAGGACAGTTCCCTCCACTGCCAACCAGGAGAGGGTGTGCCCATTCATTTGTGTAGGCGGCAGTGAGGAGTTGAACATGGCTTTCAGATCCTGGGGAGTCAGGTGGACCCCACTTGGGCGCCCAGACAGGGGCTGGGGTTGCTAGCCCCGTGACCTAGGAGGCCACGCCCCAACATCACCCCAGACTCCGAGGGGCCCTGGAATGGGGGGTCCCTGGGGGCTGATGCCAGTCCCCCCCCCACCCAGCCATGCTGTCACCTGAGCTGAGGTCAGCAGGGGTCTGAGCCCACAGCACATGCCACACTTGCTGGTCCAGCCCCGGGCCCAGCGCGCGGCTATTTTCCTCTGAGCTTTTAAAAAAATAGGCCAAAACACACATAAAGAGATTTTTTTTTTTTTTTGCGAGGGAGAAGATGTGAAATAATGAGCTAACAAAAGAAATTTGGTCCAACAACATCTTTTAACAAGAATTGACTTTAAAATGATGGTTATTAACCATAT
The DNA here is from genome assembly GCF_049115385.1 of Moschus berezovskii. NCBI lineage: Eukaryota > Metazoa > Chordata > Mammalia > Artiodactyla > Moschidae > Moschus > Moschus berezovskii. The sequence goes on from NC_142470.1 coordinate 3,409,320, forward strand.
TTCCTTTTAGGAGCAGTTAAAGCTGCTTCACAAGGTGAGGCAATTAATTTTTAAGTTTATGCTGAACATTATAGCACATGAGCCATTAACAAGGTGGCGGAATTAACCTCCCTGCACTTGACAGATGGCTGTGGACACTCGCTGGACCGACCCAGCACGGGGCTCCACCCAGCGCCCAAGAGGGACGGGGGTTGGGGGTGGCCCAGACTCTCCTGCCACCTCGTGTCCAGCAGCTGGCAGACACAGGGGAGGGTCCAGGGAGATGTGGGACTCAGTCTGGGGAGGGGTCAGAAGTCAGGGCTGTTTGGAGCCGGGTCGGAGGTCAGAGGTGGGCTGGGGCCCCTGCCAAGGTCCTGTGGCCGACCTGCTGGCCCGGAGTCTGAGAGCCCTGGCTGCTGGGACCCCGGAGACCCCTGCCTGGCTTCTGGCCCTCGGACCTCTCCAGCTGACGCCCTGGTACCCACAGAGAGCCCTTGGAATTCTCCTTCCCAGGTCCCCATCTTCCAGGGCAGGACTCGAGAGTCAGGTCAAGGTGCCACGTGGGGGTCAAGGTCACAGCAGACAAGACCAACCGCTGCTCCAGTCTGCTCTGACCCCGAAGCCAGTACCCTTGCCTGTCTTGGGGCCTCAGTCCCCTGCCTGGGGGTCCTTGCCTATATTTGCCTGCTGCTGCCACCAGCCAGGGAAGGGATGCTGCTCCCAGCCCAGCCCCGGAGTCCCGGGGCCAAGGTGGGGGCCATGAGGAACTTTCCCCAGCCCGCCCCCCTGATGGTGCCCAGTGTTCCCTCTACAGGCTCTGTGCCCCTGTGCCCTGCTTTCCCTCGGAGGGGGCTGAGGTGGCAGGGGAAGGGGCATGAATGAGCCTCTCGGGGCAGCACGAACATGGAGGATGCCGCAGACGTAGTGGCACCTCAGACCCTGACACCCGTGCGGGAGGCGGCCTCGAGTTCAAGGTTGGCCACGGGCTGACCAAGAGGGCAGCCTGGGGCTTGTGGTCTGGGCTGCCGGACAGGCCTGCTCCGGCCTGGCCTTTGGACACAGGGCCTGGAAGGGAGGGTGCCCACCTCCCCAGGGGAGCATCGCAGTGGCCCTCACATGGTTCTCACCTGCCAGCGTCAGGTTGGCGTGGGCAGCATCAGGGCTTCCAGCATTTCCTGAAACGTGGCCCCTTTAAATACTAGACCCCGTTGAACCATTTTTGTTGTTGTTGGAAGCTCTTCTCAAAGCTGCCCCGGTGCCCTGCCTGCTCAGGACGGGTCACTGCGGGGCAGGCCCGAGTTCCAGCTCCTTGCTCCCTCCATCTGCGTCCTGCAGCCCCCAGCGTTCCCCGGCTTCTCAGCATCGGGTGGGCGCTGGAGCCAGAGGCCTCACTCGGGTGTGGGCCATCTCGGGTGTGGGCCATCCAGGCTCCGCTTCCTGAGTATCTGGGCCCCTCCTGCCCACCAGGGTGGGCTTGGGTGGGCTGTGCAAACTCAGACCTGCTCTGACCCCTCGTCCCTCCCAGGGCAGGCGGTGAGGGCGGAGAGGGGGTCCCGGGGCTGAGGCCCCCGCATCTCGCCGTAGGCCTCCGCCAACGAGACTCAGATGGATCTGAGAGCAGCCCGCACAGTCTCATACCTATAACTTTAAATTAAAAAAGCCATGTGCTGTTATGGGTTCTCCCGGCAGTGCAGCGAGGCAGCCCCATAAAGATTATATTATAGTACAAGCCATTATGTGCCGAGTCGACTATATATACATTTCTAAATGGTTCGGCAAACAGCAGCCTACTTATGGGCACGAAAGGAGAACTGGTTCGTTTGGGGTAACAAATGATCCTTGATTTGATTTTAAATGCAACGACAGCCAAATTTATTTCTTATTTAATCACTTCCCTGTGCTGTTGAGAGCGGGGTGATATTAAACTCTCCAACGCGGAGCTGACTCCGGAATCAGGCGAAAGAGGCGAGCGAATAGATTATGTTTATAGGGCACTGGGAGACCGTGGAGCGAGGCACGTAACCAGAATGGGTGTTTTTGTCATTTATACAGTAGCTTAGATCATGATTTCTTCCTGCTTCCAATTTTTCAGTAATAAAAATATAGGCAATGTGATTCTCTTTGCATTACAGATAAACCATCTTGATTCTTTATTAAATATTTTTACTAATCTGAAGGACTGCAAAGCGCTGTCGCCAGTAAATCAGGCAGCGAGCCGTCGTCCGCCTCTGCTGGGGGTTCCTGTATCCACGGACCGGCTGCCTTCTGTCCCTGTGCTGTGGCCACGGGTACTCAGCAGAAGTGGCGCTAAGGGGGATTTGCTCCTCAGAATCCTATCGGTTTGGGTAATCGCTCCGCAGTCCTCAGTTTTGTGCCTATTTAATTAGGAACCGCTACTCTGGTGTCACCTGCCTGCTGGGACAGGAGGGTGCTTTTGGCCCATGCTGGGGGCTCCTGGGGGCTGACGGGGCTGGGGGGTTTGGGGGGCTCTGGGAGAGGCCTTGGCCCCGGGCAGTTGCCAGCAAGCACTTGGGGCCCTAGAGACCATGGAGGCCACATGGGCGCGAGGTGGAGGACAGGCCGAGCGTCAGCTGCAGTGGGCACCCTGGTCCCTAGGATGGGGACAGCCAGGCTGGGGCCCTCTCGGGAGCAGGGGTCCAGCTCCAGCTGGGTCCCCCTTCTTGGGAGGCCTGTCCTCCTGCCATGGCAGGGGGTATGGGTGAGAGGGGACAGGATGTGGTCACCGGTGGGGCAGTTTCTTGCTGGCAAATTTGTTTTTCCAGCCTCTGCAGTGGACCCACCCAGAGCTGGGAGGGCCGTCTCCCTGAAAAGGTGTAGGAGGTGGTGGTCCCTCAGCCCCCAGCTATGTGCCCACCCCTGCCCCCCATGCCCCCCACCCTGCATGTCCACCCTTCACCCCCAGGCCCGTTTGCTCCCCAGGGGATGGTCACCCGTGAAGCTCTGGTGACCACACAATGGCTCTTGGGTGGGACACAGATCTAGGCCTGTCCCAACTCAGGGGGTGTCTGTGAGGGGTGGCACCTGGACTGGGGCCTTGGAGGGAGTCCAGGGATCTCCCAGGCTTAAAGACAGTGTTCAGGCGACTCTGGGGACATTGCCAGGTCGCCCACCAATGGCCAGCGTGGGAACGGGCATGTGGGCTGGTGGGGAGACTAGGACGAGAACCTCAACCCCAACCCTAACCCTAACTCCGTGACCACGCCCGGAGCTGGCAGGCCAGTGCAGACGTGGCTGCTCTCCCCAACACCTGGCCCTTCCTGTCCAGCCGCCCCCACCCGGCCTGCCAGCCTGCCAGTCCATCCGGGAATGACCAAGGCCTGCTGGCCCCTCACCTCCCTGGGCCCCTGAACTGGCTCCAGCCAGGAGCTCTCCAGTCTCTGGCCCCGGAGCCCTCCCGACTGACCCCACCGTCAGGGCCCTGGTAAGGCTTGGAGCACGTCCCCATTCCGCCAGCCAGAGTCTGGTGGCCCCAGACAAACACACCCCACACCCACCTTCTGTCCCAACAGGGGATCCTGGTGAGTGGGGGTGGGGGCGAGCCTCTGGGAGGGATCCCTGCCCTCCAGGCCTTGGAAGGTCCACCTTGGCCAGGTGATCCTGGAGGAGCAGTCCGAGGAGGCTTCACAGAGGAGGCGCTGTGGAAAAGACCCTGTGTCCAGCAGGAGCCAGGGCCGGGGAAGAAGCAAGCCTGCAGGAGGATGCAGGGGGTGGGGGAGGGTGGTAGCAAGAAGATGGGGTCAGCGCCACAAGGGGTGAAGGGAGACCCCAGAATGCGGGCTGTGCCTCCTGCAGCTGCCCAGAACAGCCCCGAGAGACTTACCCAGCACAGCCTGGGGATGGCTACAGGCGGGTGCCCAGCACTGGACAGTCGAATATCCAGGGTCCCCACGAGAACCTGTGATGTGCAGAAGAGAGAACCAGCCTGAGCCCCAAGCCTGGCCAGACCCCGAGGAAGGAGAGGTGACCTGAGCACTGCCCAGTCCAGCCCAGGTGGCTCTGTGGGCTCTTGGCGCCCCACCATCTAGGGCAGGGGGCAACCACCTCCATCACCTCTTGGGCTTACTGGCCAACCAGGCGTGCTCAGGGCCTGGACAGCAGGCGGTGCACGTGCCTGGAGGTGGGTGGTGCCCGAGTGCCCGGCAGCTGCTGCTGGAAGTGCCCTCCTGGGGGCGGGGAGGGAGGGTGGCCGAGCGGCCTGGCGGGGCACCAAGGGAACGCCGTGTTCTCACACCTCCTCCTCACAGGCCACTCTGAATGCAGCCCGTGTGCTGTCCACGGCCAGCCAGAGGCCGGTGATGCCAGGCTGTGGGAGGGGAGAGAAGATGGGGAGGCCATGGGCTCCTCTGTGACAGTCCCGAGGGCCGGTCAGAATCCTGCCTGCTCCCCGGAAGTTCTTGCTGGGGGAAGGGGTGGCAAGAGGGGTAAGAGGGGAGTCAATTTATCGTAAGGAGCCACCCATCTCTGCACCCTGCCTGTCAGTGGGCTTGGCCCCGGGGGGGCAGGATTGTGACCACATGAGTGGTAGGAGCCAGGGGACCCCGGTCACGACACTCTGCGCCCCACCCCTGAGCTTCCAGCTCACCACCCCCACCTGGACGTGGGGGGCCCTAGACCTGAACAGACTTGCCCCCTTCGCGCACCCCACATCCCAGAGGGACCGCCACATGTGGGGAGGGTCTCACGTCGAGCCCCACCCAGCCGGGGTGCCGGATCACCCCAAATGCTCTGCTGCAGGAGAGCCAGGGCTGGTGCCCTGGGCCTGCTCTCGATTCTGATTTTCCCTCGTGAGATGTTTTGCCCTTGACAAGGTGCGAGGGCGTCCTTCTTCTGGTGGGACCCGACCCCGCCCCCATCCCCACAATAGGCGGCTGGGTGGACGGGTGTGGGTAGAGACAGGCATCACCTGGGGGGGGCCTGGCCATGCCACCTCCTGTCCGGGTGCCTCGGTGGCCAGTGAGCCCTGTGCAGAGGGGGCACCTCTGGAGGTCGCCCTCGAATATTCAAGGGAGTCAAGCCCCTACGACCACAGAGTGCTGGCCCTTCTCAGTTGCCCTCGGGCTAGACCTCCGAGCCTCGGTTTCTCCCCAGGGGCCCATGGCCAGGGTGGGGTCTCTGAGGACTCAGTCTGGAGGCTGCGGGAGACCCAGGGCAGCTCTGGAAGGGTGAGCCCCTGCGGGGAGACCCCTTGGGAAGAGGCCATTCATTCCTGAAATGAGATGGATTCTGTTTTGTTTAAATCTTGCCGGCGGTGAATCTGCAGGGCACCTCTGGGGGGCGCTCGGCAGCTCTGGTCGGTGGGACTTGACAGAAGGGGTTTGGAGAGTCTGAGGCTTGAAGGCAGCACGGTGGCAGGGGGCTGCAAGCTGCACGTGCGGAGGACGGTGCCCAGGCTGAAGTGGGGGCCCCTAGAGCCTGAGAGCTGGGGCCTGGCCAGGAGGCCCTGCCCATCTGTACCTGCCTCCCCCCAGCCCTCAGCGAGGATTCAGGACTCTCCTCGGGGCCCATCCCAATGCCTAGTCCCCCTCAGTGACACCTGTGCTGAGCTGAGGACAGCTGTGTGCGGAAGCAGTTCAGTCAAGTTTCACCTGCGGGATCAGAGGGCCCAGACAGCCCCTTCTGCCTGCATCTGGGACTCGCCCACCTCCCCCAAGGGTAAGGGGCCATCCTAGGGGGTGACAACTTCTGTACCGGCCAGTGAAGTTTGGGCAAGAACACCTGCATTAAAAGGAAGGCAGTCCTGACACCAGACAGACGGGTGAGCCCACAGGACGCTGTGCTTGGTGAAATGAGCCCAACACAGCAGGACAAACCCTGCAGATCCACTTGAATGAGTCCCTAGAGGAGCCAAAGGCAGAGAGACAGAAGCAGAAGGTGGAGGCCCGGGGCTGGAGGAGGGGAAGGCAGTGGTGACTAGTGGGGACAGGCGGTCGGTCTGGGGAGGCGACAGCGTCCTGGGGATGGACGTGCTGATGGTTGCCCAGCGATGTGAGTGAGCCTGATGCCAGAGAACCGGACACTAAAGCGCGGTGAATGTGGTAAATCTCGTGTGTGCATCCATGTGTGCCAAGTCGTGTCCGACTCTTTGGGACCCCTGACTGCAGCCCGCCAGGCTCCTCTGTCCATGGGGATTCTCCAGGCAAGAATACTGGAGTGGGTTGCCATGCTCTCCTTCAGGGGACCTTCCCCACCCAGGGAGCAAACCCACGTCTCTTACATCCCCTGCGTTGGCAGGTGGGTTCTTTACCACTCGCACCACTTGGGAAGCCCTTTATTATGTGTATTTTACCACAGTTGAAAAATCTTTGCAAATATATTTTTTAAATTCCTGGGGGAGAGAAAAGCACCCACACCGGTGGACTGTGTTAAAGGGACACCTCAGCCCTGAAAGCCCCAACTGGGTGGGGAGGGGGCAAAGCTGGGGCAGTAAAGCAGAAGAAAGTCCTAAAGGTGAGGCAGTGCGTGTCCCAAAGTACGAAACCAGCATCCACACAAGCGCATGGCCGTGCAGAAACGTCTGAACAGCAGCAAGAGGGGCGCAGGGGCAGCCCTCCCGTGTAGAAACCCAGGTAAGACGTGCAGACGTCCTGGGGGCAGGACAGGACTCCAGCAGTGGGCTGTGCCCAGACTTCCTTCCAGAGGACTAAACATGCAGAGGGAGGGGAGGACTGATGGCTGAGGGGAAATGGACCGAACCTCAGCCAGGGACCAGGGTCACTGTCGGCAGTGGACAGCTCAGGGTCACGGCCTGCGCCCCTGGTTTGACGGTGTGAGAAGGGTGCCTCACCTCTGAGGTCATCCCCAAGCCCACCACCCTCATCCGCTCAAAACACCAGACAAACCCCAGCAGAGCGGTCATCTGTGAGATTCCTGGCTAGTCCTGCTGCCAAGAGTCAAGGTCATCAGAAGCCAGGGAGTCTGAGAAGCTACCGCAGCCCAGCGGAGCCCCGGCAGACATGCAGGCCGACTGCCGTGTGGGTCCTGGGACAGGAAAGGGCCTTAGGGGAAAATTAAGGAAATCTGATAGAGTATGGGGTTCAGTTAATTTTTTTAAAACGTCTTCCTGGGGACGGCCAGGCAGCCCTCAGGTAAGATGTGACCTTGCGGGAGTCGTGGCCTCAAAGATGATGCCCGGACCAGGGCCTGTACACGGCCCTCTGGCCACAGACCCCAGGCCCCAGACCACTGTGCAACTGGCAGATGGCACTGCCCCCCCATGCCCCTCAGAGTCACCTCGCACGCCTCTGTTTCCATGTCTGAGACCCACAGGATCATGAACAGGTGGGTGACGTCTGTCCCGGGGGCTGGGAGCCTGGGGTTTAGGATGCATGGAGCTCGGGGGCCCTTGGGGAGAAGAGTGAAGCAGACGGGGGTCAGAGTGGGTCCAGTGCTCAGGAGGGCGTCCAGAGACAGAGTGACCGGAAAAACCACAGTTTAACCCATCATCATGTGGACAGTTTTGTTATGAAAAACACCAGAAAGCCATTAATGTAAATCATGAAATATTCAGCAAGGAAGTTGCTGAAACGTCTCATGTTCCCAGAAACGGTGCCGAACGCTTCCTGCAGTGGGGACGCCCGAGCGTCAGCTCTTCAGAGGCCATTAGCTCAGGGCTGGGAAGTGTTAGATCATCGCCTCGTCGGGGGCGGACGCCAGGTGAGGGACAGCGGCCATGTCCACGTGCGCTCCAACTCCCGGGGCGCCCGCCTGCCACTCCCAGGAGCCCGGCTCACACGGAGGACCAGCCCCTGGGCCCCCGAGTCTGTCCTCGGAGGAGGCAGGCAGCTGGTGGAGCTGTGAGCACTGCTGGCCTCTGGCGGCCTGGCCACGGCCTCCCAGGACACACCGTCCTGCCCTGAGCGATGCTGACAGCAGAGGAGCCCCCACACTGGCACACTCGCTGGGCCCCACATAGGCCACCTCTCATTCCACCCTGACTGCCGACTCAGACCTCGAGCTGGTGGGCGTCGATGAGAGGACTTGGGTCCAGGTCTGTTTGCTGCTCTCGCTTCCCTGGTGGCTCAGCTGATAAAGAATCCTCCTGCAGTGCGGGAGACTTGGGTTCAATCCCTTGGCTGGGACGATCCCCTGGAGAAGGGAAAGGCTACCCACTCCAGTATTCTGGCCTGGAGAATTCCAGGGACTATATAGTCCATGGGGGCACAAAGAGCTGGACACAACTGAGCGACTGTCTTGTTCACTTTTTCACAGGTTGGACAGGGGCTTCCCAAGGGGCGCTAGTGGTAAAGAATCCGCCTGCAACGCAGGAGACCTGGGTTCAATCCCTGGACTGGGACGATCCCCTGGAGAAGGGGACGGTTACCCACTGCATCATCCTGGCCTGGAGAATTCCACAGAATGGAATGTATCATCCATGGGGGCTCCAAGAGTCGGACACATCTGAGCGGCTTTCACTTTCACTTCACCATCATCCAGCCC